>NW_022196895.1:69498794-69500090 GCF_008632895.1 Mastomys coucha
CAAGAAAACAAAAGCAAAGTGAACCACTCCTGACCAGCACCACCCACAATACTCTGGACATATTGGTAACCTTGGGAACTGGTAACCTAGGGAAACACAGGCTCACTGAGTTCCTCAGATTTCCAAATGCTGAGCCATTTCCTTACAGAATATGTGACTTGTTTGTTCATTTGTTGTTCTGACACAGGGTCGAAGAGTAGCCCAGGCTATCTTAGAACTCACTATGTAGATCAGGTTAACAACTTCTGGCTTCAGTTGGCTAATGAAGCACTAATTCTATCATCCTTCATCAAATGATTCAACTGACACAATGACTGTCCACCTATTAACTAACTTCTCTGGGATTACCAGTCAGTAGTTACCACTAATAAATACCCTTTATTCAGTTCTGCATTTGTGAGTATATTTTGAAGGCAAGTGTGGGCACAAATTATTACTCAAGAGGCCGAGGGAAGACGATCTGAAATTCGAGGCCCTGTGGCAAAACATACATACACACACACACAAACACATAGGCACAAGCACACATGTATATACACATTTAACCTGAGAAAGCTCAAGCTGTACACATTCATCCATATTTACAAAACTTATACCTTACTAGGTGAGAAATTATTTATCAGAAGTCCTTTCTGTTTAAGAATAAAAGATGCATTCAAAACATGTAAATTAGAATTTGGTAAGTTCTGAACAAAATACTCAAAAGTATTGATGATCAAATGGTATAAAGAAATAACAATAAGTAGTATAAATAACCAAACCTTCACAATCAAGGGGGCTGTATTTCCTAATAGTGACAGCCATGTATCTTCCATTCCACCCCCATTCTGAAGTGTGTTCAAGTATGTGGATGCATGAGTGCATGTACGCGTGTAAGTGATGGAGTTACAGGACAAAAAGTTATATTTTTATAAGCCGTTCTTCCAAAGCCAAGAGATGCAGATAACTTTATAGACTAGCACTCTGCCATGACTTCAGGTTGAACAACTAGGAGAGGGGTAGTAGCTCTGACTAACCAGGGGTAAGGCCCTAACTTTAATCATTTCAAAAAATTTTAAAAAAGAGAACATACAGAGAATCTCCCTACAGAACTGCCAACTAGTTGGGCTAGTTGAGCAACTTTCTCACAATACATAAATCAAACCCCCAACTGTACAGGGTTAATGAATGCAACTTTCTTCTAAAAGGCCAGTGAAGTCATGGTTAGAAAACTTTATCATGTCAGGCAGTGGTGGCACATGCCTTTAGTCCCAGCACTTGGGAGGCAGAGGCAGGCGGATTTCTGAGTTCAAGGCC
>NW_022196895.1:69500248-69511200 GCF_008632895.1 Mastomys coucha
AAAAAAAAAAAAAAAAAAAAAAAAAAAGAAAGAAAGAAAAGAAAAAGAAAAGCTTCCTAAAATTTTTGTTACTAAACAATACAAGTAATTTAAAAATAAAGTAAGGGAACAGGAAGGGAGGCTAGGCAAATGAAGAAGGAGGACCCACTAAATCCAAGTTGCAAAGGTTACCTTCTGGGTGAATATACCACTGCACTAACCAGAATGTAAAGCTAAACTGAGCAAGACATCACAGGCCTGAAATCACACTATTCAGTAGACAGACAAGAGGATTGCCCAAAGTTCAAGGCCAGCCACATCTACATCGTAGGACCCTGAACCCTAAACAAATAAAAAAGAGAGAGAAAAGAATTTAAAACGACCAGTTTAAAGACAAGGACCCTAAGGCTCAACTACTGTGGTTTCTAAGCTGGCTACACGGTCCAGTCCAAGTAAATCAAAATGTCTTTGGGTAGGAGTCAGGCATCAGTGTTTTGTAAAGCTCTCCAAGAAATGTCAATGTTCAAACAAGACTGAAATCAGTGCCCCTAAACCCTGGGATTGAAAAAAGCAGTAAAAGAGCTGGGAGGGCACAGGTCTGTGGCAGAACCTGCCCAGCACTCATGAGGACCTAAGTTCTATCCCTAGCAACAGAGGGGGCTATAGCCAATCAAAATAATAATAAACCCCATGTGGTAACAAGTCTTCTAAACTGGAAAACAAATCCTATTTAAAATATGAATAATAAAATGCAGTGTGTGTTGAAAAACACAATCAATATCAAACTGATTAACACAATACAGTTGTCTCTAGTAATTGTCTGACCTATGAACCTTGGCAAGCTCAGCACGGGCACCTAGCATTCTAGTTTTACATAAGCAAGCACTATCCTCGTCCTTAGCTAGCCTAGTCCTCATTCAATTTCATACTGCAAATAAATTTTCCTAGATGCCAGCTACATCACGTAGCAGTGTCAAGGTGACACAATCTAAAATATCTTGTTTCTGAGAAGCTGGTATTCAGCCAAATTTTCCATTACCAAAATTACACATTTTAAAATAAAGGGAAAAAAATCCAACAACTCTGAATGTGACTCATTAGCATGAGCTGAGGATATTATGATACAGTATCATAACAAAAGTAGCTCATATGCATGAGCTATACATATTTCTCAGTTATCTGAATGTCTACCTTAAGTGAATCTTAATCAACAGATGGGGGAGAGGAACTAAATAATTTGAGAAAACTGTACCAAATGTGGCACTCTGCTCTAACTTCAGCTTTCATTTAGCACAGAACACAATGAAAGCATTTTGTCAGGTTAGTTGCATACGTAACTAAGGATCACCCGAGTCAGTCTTCCTCAGGGCTTTAACAGAATACAGTAGGGAGGCTGGGGTATCCAACCACACAAAGAAGCACTGGGAAAGCTCTTACAAGATGTTTATAAAGAGACATTCATTCTGGGTGAATGAAAAATGAAAATTAAAAAAAAAAAAATCCTAGGCATCAACTAGATGGGGGACAAAACAGAACTGAAATAGGTAATATTTCATTAAAAAAAAGGATTATGCTCTCATCAACAGATCAAATTTTTAAAAAGCCTAAATATGCACTTTAGATTTAACCAACTGCAGACTCTGCAGAGTAAACTGCCCCGGTACAGGCCCCAGCTACACACAGCTCAATTAGAATAGTGTGTGCCAATGTTACTAGAACTCTGGCTCAATCAGAAACAAACAGGTTCTAATTGAATGGGTGTGTGTGTGTGTGAGAGCAAGAGAGAGAGAGAGAGAAAGAGAGAGAGAGAAACAGAGAAAGAGAGAGAGAGAGAACATAAATTATTTTAATGTTCCACTATTAATAAACCCCTCCCCGTGTGTGTGTGTGTGTGTGTGTGTGTGTGTGTGTGTGTCAGAGAATCCAGAGACAAAACTCATAAACAAAAATACTTGAATTAACATGTATAAATGAAAGTGACCTTAAAGAAAGCAAGATCTGTACACCTCATATAAGCAGAACTATTTCAAGAGCAAAGCCATCAGGAGAGTTGAGGTCCATATAAAACATATTCCAAATCACGGCACTGACTTGCTTAGCACAAATTTTCCTTAATTCTGTAAACACAACTTTAACTCTTCCAACTTAGGATTTACAGTGGAAGTGTTTAATCCAAAGTGTCAATTACTTCTTCAAAAACAAAAACATGCAATACCCCTTTAATGCATACTCAGTCAAAAGCCTAGAAAGCAAAGGACAAGCCACCTGCCTTACAACACTCATAAAACAGACATAAAAAAACGTTATGTCGATCCTCTTAGGAAAGGTTTGCTTTAATTCCAGCAATTTAAGCCTCCGTAATTCATCACATCACGGTCTGAAGCTGCTTCAGGCCACGGGTATTAGTCTGCCTCTGTGCATGTTTGTAACCAGCTCGTTGAAGAAAACCAAACCATGAGTGTATGAGCACCAAGTCCAGTTCTGTATTCCAGCACCGGGAGAAGCTGAGAGGCACGGGCACGGATGGTCAGGAGGAAGAGAGGAGCAGGGAGACCTATAGACTCACGACAGTATACTGAACAAAGCATTAGGGAAAAATTGTATTTTAAAAAATATTCCATGTACATGTACTAAGCCTACTACATATATCCAAAAGACAAGAGTCCACAGGAGGGGGAAGTTACCTCTCTGAATAGCCTATGCTGCATTTCAACAGCAAGGGCTTCATGTCCTGAATGCAAAGTAAATTTGTAAAATCTATAATAAGAACTATTCAAATGCAGTGCTCGAAATCTAATTGCTTTGTGGAATTTACAGATTTCTGTACTTTCAGTTAAGATTCCACATGGCTTTTGTCAGCACAAAGTCCTGAACCTGATTCGTAAAACGTTCAAAGATTCAAGCTGCTACTGAGAGGAAAAGGATGCTACATCTGGCAAAATTCAACAACGATTGTTTAAAAAAATTAAGCGAGATTACGAGCCTGCAGAACACGAATTCAGGGTGCTTAAAATAACTCCCTCTTTATCCTGTTACTTTATTTCTAAGTAAGTGACAATCCCACCTTCAGCTATCAAAAACTGAAGGCACTGATAAATTTTAACACGAATTACCTGAAAGCCAACTTCAAAACTTAAGTTTACTCCAGGTTTGGTGGGGTGGGGCAGTGGGGAGGAGCTATCAATAAACAGGGCTTTTTAAAACCTCTGGCAAAGGAGCCTTTCAAGTTAACTAAACACGCCCTTGTCTTTGAAAATCTGGCTGGAGAAATCGTAGACAGCAGTTTGGGGTGCTGAAGCCAACGCCCTCCAGCCTCCACCAATTTCACGCTACGTGCATGCAGCCCTAACAATAAAATAAACTACGCCTTTTATTAGGAGACACGTTTTTTTATTAGGGGAGGGTGGTTCAGTTAGGCGCTAAGAATGTTTCCCGCATGCCGCCATCACCCACAACACGCCAAAAAAAAAAAAAAAAAAAAAAAAGTAAACAAATCAAAACTACAAACGTAAACTCAAGAGCACACAACCAGGAAGAGAAAGTGGGGACAAAGAGAAAACAAACACTTGCTGGGGGGGAGAAGGAGCGAGGACCGACCCAGGGCATCCCGGGGCACAACGCACTCGGGCCCGGGCCGCGGCCAAACTCCTCCCGAACAACAAAGAGCGGCGGCGCGGACGGGGACCGGCGCCCGAGTTCCCGGGACGGCAGGCGCGCCTAACTGCGAGCGGAGTTGGGGCCCCGGACCCACGCGCGGGCACGCGGAGCCGGGACACGCGGGGGCGAGCCACCGGAGCCCCGCTGGGCCCACGCTCGCGCCGGCCGCCGCGGGAGCCCGCCCCGGGGCGGGGAAGCGCGGGCGCCGAGGCCCCGGGCAGGGGAGGACCGCGCGTTACCTGGGCTC
This sequence comes from Mastomys coucha, assembly GCF_008632895.1. NCBI lineage: Eukaryota > Metazoa > Chordata > Mammalia > Rodentia > Muridae > Mastomys > Mastomys coucha. The sequence continues at coordinate 69,504,132 of NW_022196895.1, forward strand.
CGCGCCGCACCGCGCCGCGCCTCGCCGTCGCTTCCCGGGCCCCGCCCGCGGCGTCCGGCCCAGGCGGCCCCTCTCCCCGCCGCGCCGCGGACCGCGCCGGCCGGGCCGCTGGAGCTCCGGAGCCGCCCCGCCGCGGGGGGCCTCGCTCGCGGGCGCGGGCGCCGGCTCCGGTCACGCGCTCCCGCCCCGGGGACGGCCGCGGAGCGGAGCGGGAAGGGCCTCCCGAGGACTGCGGCCGGCCGAGCGGCCGGGCGGGCGGCCGGGCGGGCGAGAACACGGGCTCCGCCACCCGAGCCGCTCCGTTACCGCAGCGGCGACGACGACCAGGGCCGTGTTGTTGCTGCCAACTTGTCGGAAGGACACTGAGCATGCGCGCGCGGAGACCACATCCGGGTAATTTCAGGGTTTGGCCCTTTTCCCCTCCCCGCCCCCGCCTCCCGCCCAGAGCTGGGAGGGTCCCAGTGCGCAGGCGCCCGCGGGCAGCCCGGCGGCCCAGGCTGAAGGCGCCCAGCGGAGCCGATGGGGAGTCGCCTTTTCGCGGGAGCGGTCTTCAGGAACGGGACGCTGTTCAATGAGTAGCCAAGCGGCGTGGGACAGCTCGGGATGAGCGATGGGCAGGCCTGCCGGGTCGGGGTGGCTTTTGGAGACCTTGGTGGATGCAGAGCCGTACCCAGTGCGGCTGTTCGTCGCTGTTTACTTTGGGAAGGGGGGTCGGGGTGAGGAGCAAGTCCCTGGTCCCTGTCATCACGCCGGCTCCGAAGGTGAAACTCCGAGGCGCGCGCGACCGTCAAGGAGTCGCACGATCCAGGGCCTTGCCCGGTGTGGCCAAACGTGAGCAGTTGGAAAAGAGGCGGGAATTTCGAGTTGGAGGCGACCTTCAAGACTTGCTTACTGCACACCTGCTAAATAGGTTGTGCACGCTTGGGATGTAAAGCTCATGCAAAACAAGTCAGAATGATCTCCCATTACTTAAGTATCTTAAGACTTTCAGGGCAACCTAAAAAGAGACCATTCAAAATTTGTTGTCCATATACAAAACCCTGGCTCCATCCCAGTGCCACAAAAAAATCAAAGGGCATTTGGTGGCAAACGGTCCATCTCTGATTTTGTCTTTGTACTTAACGTTCTTTGATAATTTTATGAATTTTGTACTTAGTAACTAGAATGCAAGCTTGCCATATGGTCCCTGGCTTTGAATCACGGCCCATGCTTGTAAATCTAAACCCTTGGGAAGCAGAGGCAGAAGGGTCTCCAGCCTGGTGGATTTACGTGGCAAATTTCAGGACTAAATAGTGAGGCCCTAGCTTTAAAATTATTTAGACGTCTAGAGAACATAAATTGTACGGTGTCTTTTTGTTTCCTTTTTTCACCTTTCATCAGGATTCCTTCAAGTCCAGCTATTAAACTAAGTCATTTCTTTTTTCTTTTCTTTTTTTTTTTTTTTTTTTTTTTTTTTTTTTTTTTTTTTTTTTTTTTTTTTTTTTTTTTTTTGGTTTTTCGAGACAGGGTTTCTCTGTATAGCTCTGGCTGTCCTGGAACTCACTCTGTAGACCAGGCTGGCCTCGAACTCAGAAATCCACCTGCCTCTGCTTCCCAAGTTCTGGGATTAAAGGCATGCACCACCACTGCCCAGCCTTGCTATAGTCTTTATCTCAGTTGACTGTGAAAGTCGGGGTTACAGAGCGAAAGGAGGAGGGTAGAGATCCTGCTTCTCGGCTCGCTCTGTGAGTCGGGGGTGGCTACCTTAAGTTGCTCAAAGTGCAAAACGGTCAGAAGCGACACTATAAAGGTCTCAGAGAATAAGCTTAGGTTTATCACAGAAAATTCTAAGATTATACGGAGACAGTGGTACATAAGAGAATAGCTGCACACAGGGCTGAGTCCATGCCTCTACCAACAGCTGTTACTTCTCCACTCCTACAAAGCCTTCTCTCTGTCCCAGTTGCAAAACTTCCCTTCCAGTAGTGGCATACACAGGGTATCATACTGTCTCTGTAAAGTTCCAAAACAAGTGATATAATATGTTAAGGCTAACACACAGGAGCTAGTGATAAGCTTGAGAACCCAGCATCCACATTAAAGCCAGGCATGGTTGTACCTTCTTGTAATCAATCACTGGGAAGGGGGAGACAAAAATATCCCTAGAGCTCACTGGCTAGCCAAACTAACCTAATTATTGAACCCCAGGTCTCAGTAAGAGGCCTTTTCTCCCCCCTCCCAAAAAAAAGGTAACCGAGGAAAGTCAAGATTCCACATATATGTTCACAAGTGTGCACATACACATACATCTGCAAACATATAAACACATATGACTGCACACATGAAGTCTTAGATGTAGTGTAGCTCCTCCACCCCTCCTCAGCCCCTCCCATCATGCTTTACAATTTTATACTCCACCTAAACAACTTTTGGAAAGGTCAATAGTGAGCTTCATTTTGTGTAAATACGATGGCTAGGTCCCATTCTAACAGCTGACACAGCTAATCACTGGGTAGGACAGTGTTTTGGGTTGTTTGTTTGTTTGTTGCTTTTAGCCAATCAGTTTCCCTGATCTCTTTGTCCCTGCCATTTTACTGGCTCCACCTCTTCTCTCAAACCTTTTAACCTTGCATTGAGTGGCCCCAGGCTCATTCCTTAAATCTCCTCTTTTTTTTTTTCAATCTATTCATATTTTCTCAGTGATCTCATCCAGTCTCTTGACTTTGAGCACCATCGGAGATATATGATATCATCACACGATGACAAGCATCAAATTTATATCACCAGCTCAGCCGTTCTATCTGAATCCCTGACTGAGTTTATCTGCCACATCTCAAACGTCACAGATCACAAACTGAGCATTGTTCTCCCCCATCCCGTGACCTCATACCTGAGTCAGGCCACATTCTGTACTTTCCCATTTCCAACATAACAGCTAGAAACACATCACTGCCAGTCAGGCATGGCGGCACACCCTAGGCAATCTCACCAATCAGAAGGCTGGAGAGCTTAAATCCGGCTAAGTAGCGAGATTCTGTCACAGAGAGAATAAAGGCTGCTTCTACGCATGTGGCTCCATGGAGGAGCACTTGCCCGCCATACACAAGGCCTTAAATTTGATCCTCAGTACCAAAGTCAATAAATAACAAAGCCTCGACTCATTTCTTTATTAACTCCTCATTTTGTTCAGAGTGAAGGTCTCCATGCTTGTAAGAGTTCTAAGTCCAGCACAGCCCCTCCTTCCGTAGCCTCTCTCTGCTCACCTTTCACCCACCCGTCAGTCTGCTCCAGCTTTCCCTCTGCACAGGCTCTGTGCTCTCTGCCTGGTACACATTTCCCCAGAGCCCTGCATCCAAACTCCTTACTGCCCTTGGACAGAAGCCATCTTTTCAATGATGCCCACCATGACCTTTCTAAAACCACAACCCATTCTTTTACTTTCTCTGTTCCGCCAAGCTGGGCTTCAGACCCAAGGCTCTGTAAATGCTAGGTGATATCACTGGGCTGTACCCCCAACCTTAACCCTGCTGTCACCTTGCTTTCCCTTTTCCCGCAGCACCTATAAAGAAGTAAATGTAAATGACCTTGTTTATTGGTATAAACGAGCATAAGCCCCATAAGACAGACGCTTACTTAGTTGTAGTACTTACTAGTGTAGACAAGTGCTGTGTATGTTCCAAGGATCTGCATGCTCACGCCACTGCATGAGTGTGGAGGTCAAGGTCAGCTCAGGCTGTTGAGCTTGGTAGCAAGTGTCCTTAACTGAGCAACCTTTCCAGCAACTCCAGATTCTAACTTTAAGCCTCTGCCAAAATTGGTTTACCATGCATGGTAGCAGATGCTGCAATCCCAGAATCTAGGAGGTTGAGTCAGGAGTATTGTAAGCTCAAGGCCATCTTGAGCTACATAGTTCTGGGTTACACAGAGAGACCTAGTTGCTTTGTTCTTATGCAGCATCTTATATTGTTCGTATCTTAGGTGTTGGCAGTGATCTGAATGATAAATGTCCCACACAGGCTCGTGTATCTGAAAACTCAGTCTATGCTTATGGTGCTGTCTAGGGAGGCTATAGAATCTTCAGCTGCTGCAGCTTTGCTAGAGGAAGGATGTCACAGTGGGCAAGCTTTAAGAGTTTGTAGCTCACCCCAGTTCCAATTTACTCTGCTTCCTCTGTGCCTGGTTAAAGATGTGATCTCTAAGCTTCCTGCTCTTTCACCTGCTGCCATGCCTGCCCCACCATAGGGCCTCTCCTTCTGGGAGGGTCAGCCAAAAGAAAATCTTCCAGAAGTTGCTTTTCATCATGGTGGTTCATTGTTGGAATCCCTCAGCTGCGAGACATTGGAGCTTGCCACTGCAGACTCAACTCACGCCTGCTGTGCCTGAACCAAAGTCACTACTGTGAGTTCCGCCTTTGAGGATTCCAGAGGAAGCTACACCTACAGGCTGGCACGTATACAGCCTGAGGACATCTGTTGTTGACCTCCTCCCCCACTGTGGACTGCGCCTCCAGCCACTCCCCTGAGTCAAGACCTGCAGGACGCCCTGAGTTTCCACCTTCAGCCCTGCAGCCAGTTTCCCTTCGATATCCTCCTCGACTTTGCTCGGACTCTTCCTAACTCCTCCCTAATTCCTTATGTTATTCAAATGTCGTTGTAACCTAGAGATTCAGACCTGCTCTCTTGTATATAAATGCTGAACCCCCAAAGTAAAAGAGAGCCTTGATTGGAAACCCTCAACTTGGCTTCGTGTCCTTTTGTTCTCGAACTCTGTGTTTCAGGTCTCCTTTCTCCCTTCGGTGGAGGCAGAACCCGGTTCATGAAACTGCGGGACAGTTTCAGTTCATCACAGCATCAGAAAAGTGACCAATATACATGATACCCATTATGCAATCAAGATGGGTTTTCTTGCTGGGCATGATGGCTCCTGTCTTTTATCCCAGCATTTGGAAGCCAGAGGTAGGTGGGTCTCTATGAGTTTGAGGCCATCCTAATCTACATGAGTTCCAGGACAGCTTGGGCTGCATCAAGAGACCCTGACTCAAGAAAGGAACAGCAACAAGAACAACAGCAACAATGGGTTCTCTAAACCTTAAGAGACTCTGAGACTCCATTTTATAAAGATTTTTTCAAATCAAAGAGAAATATTGTAGGTGGATCAATAAAAGAGCCTTTCCAGCCTAAAATATTACCCTAAAATGCTCAGAAACAAGTGTAATGGAAACCCAAGATCAGAGACCAGAGAATGATATAAAATTTCTTTTAAAGAAAAGCTTGTTCAAGTATTTTTTTATGGATGATAGATGGGTTATTCTATTTAGATTCCCCTGGATATACTTAAAGGAATGATGTAACAATCTTATTTTAAAATGCCAATACTTAGAATGTGATAGAATTAATAAAGCTTAGCATCATTTAAAGTTAAAATGAAATATTTTAGATATGACCTTTAAAAGTACAAGAAACACAGTTTCTCAAATTTCTTTTATGAGGAGAGCAAGGAGGTCATTTTGAAGACCACTGTCGCAAAGCACTCACAGAGAGCCAAGCCACCACTCTGCAGGGCTTTCCTGGGTGAGCCACCTCTGTTTCCATCCACATCTCTTACCTGTGCAGACAGAGGCTTGAAAGTGTGTCCGTGCTGTCCCTTAAGGGGTCCTCCACCTCCTAGGATCAGTCCTCTCCCATGAGAGAACCATAGACTCCAGCCCTCTATGAGGATAGAGACAGTCCCAAGTGTCAGCAAACAGAGGAGGGAGCAAAAGTGAACTACGACATGGAAAGAGCCTAACAACTGTCAGCTTCAGGCACTTCACTGACACAACTTACTGGGAGCCCGTTGTGATTTTGAGGCACGAGGCAGAGTCTAGATGTGTAGCCCAGGCTGGCACTGAGCTTGAGATCCTCCATTTCCTCCCCTCACAAGTGCTGGGATGATGGGTACACACTACCATGTCCAGCCGTTTAACTCAATGTCTTTTTAAAGAAGAACCCCAGGTTGCCCTTTGATGATTTAACGGTGATTCAGCTGAATGAGAAATAATCTTTAGCTTCATGTCCAGGACAATATTTTTGAGGGTGGCTTGGATATACATTTGACTGCCAAGCCTTTTGCTGGGAAGTGAGCGGAGTGAAGGTTCCATCTAAAAGTCTGTTAATAGCTGCTGTCCAAGCTGGGTCAAGCAGGACCTTCATAGGCATCTGTGGACAGAGTCCCAAGCTGGGGAAAGAGGTGGGGCAGGAAGGAAGTGATTAGGAGGGGAGGGGGAAGACCCACAGTCCATCCTTGTCCTGGCAGCAACCTCAAAATCCACAAGAGGCCACTGGCATCCCTGATAGGGAGAGATGGCAGCACAGCATTGCTTTAGGGGCCCCAGTCTCCTCTTCAGTGCACTGAATGTCGTACTGGGTGCCTACTATGTGCCAAATATTGAGAGATTTGGAGACGAATCTTCCAAACAAAATTCTGGAACAGCTCCCAATCTTGTGGGCAACAGTGGAATGCTACGATAATTCTGAAGGTGTAGGAGTGAATGCTAAGAGGAGGGGGGGGCAGGAATCTAGAAGGCTCTACAAAAAAATGATTCTCCAGCTGAGTCTTGTGAAGCAGTCATGGGCTGGGGGAGAAGAAGAGATTTTTCAAGGCAAAAGGAACAGACTTAGAAACATGAAACTGGGGCTGGAGAGATGGCTCAGTGGTTAAGAGCACTGACTGTTCTTCCAAAGGTCCTGAGTTCAAATCCCAGAAACCACATGGTAACTCACAACCATCTGTAATGATTGGATGCCGTCTTCTGGTGTATCTGAAAACAGCTATAATGTACCCACATATAATAAATAAATAAATCTTAAAAAGAAAAAACATGAAACTGTTTGGTGTGTTTGTGGAATGGTTTTTAAAAATCAGTATGTAGCCGTAGATACACTTGCTCATGTTTTTAAAAAGCCAAAAACTATTCATAAAACATTATACAATGGATTATTTGCTATAGCAAGTAGAGACAGATGTTTATCAAAAAAAGAAAAGACGCCCACTCTCTTCCTCCTCTCTCCCCGCTACTGCCCCCTCTCTCCCCGCTACTGCCCCCTCTCTC
>NW_022196895.1:69512248-69513491 GCF_008632895.1 Mastomys coucha
AAAAAAAAAAAAAAGAAAAAGAAAAAGAAAAGAAAAGAAAAAGAAAAGACAAGACTTGAATAAGTTATGGTTCATCCATGCAACAGAAAGTATCAGACCTTGCATTCCAGAGGCATGACAGCCACTGAAGCAGAGTGATAGCAAGAAGATCCGCATGCTGGCATTTAGGCTGTAGGGAGGAGAAATAAGTTTGCCACACTATGGTGGTACCATACACGGTAAGAACAGAACCCATGTAAGTTAGATAGGAGGACATTTTTCACTGTATAGTTTCTTTTGAAACCACGTAGCTATATCACCAGTCCAAAAACTTAATAGTAGACCTGATTCAAATTTGAAATTCAACACAACTAGAACCTAGACTCTGTAGGACTCAACTCTGGCCTCCGTGAGTCTCTGGGACCACTCTGCATCCTCACTGCTGCGGACAGTCCAGCTGCAGTTTCCCTGAGGCTCCAGCTTCTCAAGTCCTAACATCAGCTTGGATACATCAAGTGTCCCACGGGATTTGAGCACAGAGATGGACAGGTGGGAGATGCACCGAGGAAGATAGATTTTGAGCAGAACATGAGAAAAGGCATGCTCATTAACTAAACTCTTAGGACCACTTACCTATGTTTGACTTTTTATAGTTTTATTGAGATAAATAATTTAGATATTAAATCTCTTGTTCAATAGACAGTTTAGTGCATTTCTGTAAATGCATGTGTCATGCAGCTGCCACCAGCTCAAGCAAGGTTTAGAACACTGCATCCTTCTAAGTGGTCCCTCACGCCATCCTCACCATATCCTTCTCAGTGGTCCCTCATGCCATCCTCACCGCATCCTTCTCAGTGGTCCCTCACGCCATCCTCACCGCATCCTTCTCAGTGGTCCCTCATGCCATCCTTACCCTTGGGTGGTTTGATAAGTTACTCATTTTTCTAGTTCACATAAGTAGGATCTCATGTGTGCAGCCTTTTACATCTAAAGTCTTTCTCTAACATGTTTCATGATCTGAAGTGTTACTGTGTGTGTGAATGAACAATTGAATCCTTTCATCGTTCTGTACACAAATCCAGAGATGCCAAAGTAGGTTAGTGGTCATCAGGTAATGGGAGGGAGCCGAGAGAAAGGGTCTCTTGTGGGGATGGTAGAAATATTCTAGAATTAGATAATGCTGGTGATCATACACTGAATTGACTAATCTGAAGGGTTAATAAAATGGTAAATTCTATGTTATATACATTTTATCTGAAAATTA
>NW_022196895.1:69513501-69539151 GCF_008632895.1 Mastomys coucha
CAGGATTTCTCTGTGTAGCCTTGGCTCTCCTGGAACTCACTCTGTAAACCAGGCTGGCATCAAACTCAGAAATCCGCCTGTCTCTGCCTCATAAGTGCTGGGATTAAAGGCATGTGCCACCACCGCCTGGCTTGAAAATTACATTTTAAGAAGCAAAGCAAGAGTACTTACTAAGCAAATCACCTTTAAAGGCCAGCGGGCCTGGGTTCAAGTAAGAATTTCATTCCAGAGTAGCCTCAAGAACTGGGACATAGGAGTCTGTCTCAGTCCCTCCTGAAATTCATCTCCCAGAGCTGTTTTAAAACCCGAGTGACAGACTTCAGGTAAAGCACCTCACTTGGGGACTAACACAGGCCTCATTAGCGTTGGCTCTTTGTTCAACTGCCCGCACCTGCCACATGCTAGGCTGTAACTTGATTCAGCATGGAGCAAGCACTGCACAGTCCATCAGCAGGGAACGACGCTGAACCATTAAAAAGTTAAGAAGCAGGCCAGGCCCTGGAGGTACAGGTTTCTAATCCCTGCTGCTTGGAAAGCGGAGGCAGAAAGACCACAGATTTGAGACGGACGTTAGCTACAGAATAAGTCTACTGCAAGCCTGTCATTTATCTGTCCAGACATTGTTTCAGAGTGAACGGTAAAGGCTAGCGGTGGGGCGTGGTGGCACGGCTTTGTAATCAAATCACAGCACTAGAGGAGACAAAGATGGGAGGTTTACTGTGAACTTGAGGCTAGCCTGGTGTACGTATTGTTTGAACTTAGAGCAAATTCTAGGCCAACCAGGGCTACAGAGCCCCTCTTCAAAGACAAACCTGAAATGGGCAAGGCCCTCCTTAGTTCACTCCTCCGTACTGGGTAAACAAAGCAAAATAAACTAACTTAAAAATATATATCAATATCATAAAAGACAAAGACCAAAGAAAGGCTCCTCTACTTGCAGGCTAAGCATACTAACATTCATGCCTGGTTTTTGTTTGGTTTTGTTGTTGTTTTTGTTTGGTTTGGTTTTGTTTGTTTTTGGCTTTTTTGCTACAAAAGATATTATGGAATAGAGATTAAATAATGATATCGAACAGATTTTATTTTGTTTTGTGTGTGTGTGTTGCTGAGGATTGGACTCAGGACTTCAATATATACTAAGCACATGCAGAACCACTGAGCTCATACACCTCAGCCACAGCTGTGGGATTTCAACCCTCTATAGCCTCAGAATTCTACAGTGTGTGTGTGTGTGTGTGTGTGTGTGTGTGTGTGTGTGTGTGTGTGTGTGTGTGTGTGTTGGAGGTACTGCCTTTTCCCCAAATAGCAGTAGCCTGAAGCCAGAGCATCAGATGACCCAAAAGGGGGTCTTAAGAAATGTTTCTGGCCTGGTGAGATGGCTTAGCGGTTAAGAGCACTGACTGCTCTTCCAAAGGTCCAGCAACCACATGGTGGCTCACAACCATCCATAATGAGATCGGACACCCTCTTCTGGTGTGTCTGAAGACAGCTACAGTGTATTACGCCAGAGCAAGACGGGGCAGAGCGAGGAGAGGCTGGAGCGAGCAGGGCCAGAGCGCAGAGAGGTCCTGAGCTCAATTCCCAGCAGCCACATGATGGCTCACAGCCATCTGTACAGCTACAGTGTACTCATACACATAAAATAAAGTAAATCTTTAAAAAAAAAAGAGAGAAAAGAAAGAAATGTTTCTGCATCCATAACCTACACACACACACACACACACACACACACACACACACACACAGTTTGAGAACCTTAAGGAGGGGTTTGATTCAATGACTGCAGGGCCAGGCTAGATGAAGACCTTGCTAACAAACTCTCTGCTGAGGCTGACACTGCTGGTCCCTCGACTTTGGATCCCAAGAAGCAAAAGTTCCACACTGCATGGCCCAGACCTGCAGGGATCCAAACACCAATTTCATTAAGAAACGATGAGATTTAGGCGTCATCCATCCACAGTCATCCACCTGCCCACTCCGAATGCTTTCTGGCAAGTCGAGCGGCCTTTCCTTCAAACGTGCTTTCATTCACAGGACGTGCAGAGTGTACACACTGCGTGCTACACTTGAGAGTTCAGAGCTGGGCAGGATGAGCAGTCATCCGCTCCATCCCTTCTCCCAGGAGACTCCTGAGTCAGCCTTAAGTCTAAGCAGGGTTGAGTCCAACAGGTAAACTTGGCATCCAAGTCTCAATGTCACAGGCACACAGAGGATATTGCAGGAAGGGAGTGCCAGAAATGTCAAGTTTATCAAGAGCAGGAAGAAATAAAACAAGAGCTGGCAGTCTTACTGTGGCACTTTGGTGCTAAACGTCGTCTCTTCTAATTAATATTTGTGTTGTCTGTTTTTAGCTCACAACCTTAAACTACACGACCTAAGCAATACCAGATTCTTCCCATATGTAACATTTTCATTTTTAATTAACTGTTGGGGGTGTGTGCATGCATGGCATATGTGCCAGAGGCATTGAGTACCACTGGTGCTGGAGTAACAAGTGGTTATGAACCCCAACGTGGGTACTGGGATTCAGGCTTGGGTCCTCTCCAAGAGCAGTGTGGATTCTTATCCACTGAACCATCTTTCTAGCCCTATTCCCTTCGTATTTTTCAAACATTACTCTTGGAATAGACACTGGAGGAAAACAATCAGTTGTACATAGGACCAACATCAGCTACTGTTTTTAACGATCCTGGGTTAGTGTAATGTCACTTTCAGAGGTGGAAATTCAGCTCAGCAGTAGGTGCTGGAGAGCAGGATGCTAAGTGCATTTGAGCAGATGGTGCTTTATTTCTCCTGGAAGGATGGTGAATGGGTCTATATGCAAAACCCTCACCTCCCTGAGGCCACCTGGACACACCCACCAGCGCCCTGGCAGATTTTCCTGCATCTTTGCAAGTGTCAGCATGTCTGCCTTTGTCTTCCCCTCCTTTCCAGGCACTGACTTTGGGTTCCCTGATATTTCTGAGTACCTTCATCCGGCCGCTGCCTGGGAACTGCCCCTTCACCTCTTTGCCTCTGGTGGCTACCGCCCTCACTATCCAGGCACCTGGGCAGAGCACATATCTTCAATAGAGAAGAGGACACCTCCAGGCAGGCCACGCCCTCCTGCAGCAGGCTACAGCCAGAACTGTTCACTTCCTTCCAGAAAAGCTGGTTCCCCATCCTCTCCTACCTGAATTAACAGCATTGCTGAGCATCTTTTGAAGAGATGCCCTTGGAGTCTGGAGAGATGGCTTAAAGGGTAAAGCACAGGAGCACAAGGACCTGAGCCCAAGTAGAGCCGGATATAGTCCCGGCACCCACCGACAGATGGAAGGTGGAGATAGACGAATCCCTGGGGAGGCTCATGGGCCATTTAGACTAACTATAAAGGGATAAACAAGAGACCCTGTCTCAAACGAGGTAGAAGGTGAGACACCTGCAATCACTGTGGTAATGTGGCCCGACCAATGCACATACACCACACACAACACACATGAAAACAAACAACACACACGAAAGCACACATACAACACACATGAAAACATATACAACACACATGAAAACACATACAACACACATGAAAACACATACAACACACATACTCTTTTTCTTTCTTCTTCTTTTTTTTTTTAAAGGAAGAAAGACACTCTCGGCGAAGTCTCCTCTGAGGCTCACCCTCCTTGTTCAGCAGTCAAGCAAGTAACTTTGCCTGAGAGTTGTGAAGCTCATCAGAACTTGCCTGACCTTGTCCAAAGCTATACCTGTTACTTAGAATGTGGTCAAGACTCCAGTTAACCAGGGTCTACTACAACTCTTTGGAAAATGCTCTCTCCTTACTGCTGTCCTGAAGAGGGAAAACCCAAACAAGATTTCTTCGGCCAAGGCCAAGGATGCCGTGGGCAGCCAGTAGCTTCCAAGGTTCATCCTGGACCTCCAAGGTCCCTCCCTTCCCATCTTCCCAAGCACCATCCGTCTGAAAGGCCCAGTTTGCCTCCTCCCAATGACTCCATCTCCACTGATCTCATCCAGGCGGCTGCAAGCCGCTTCTCTGCTCTTGACTTTTACTGTCCTGTGTGTTTACATTCTACTTAATTAGGAGCCAGCAGCATTGCATCGTTGGGCTATAAATGATCTTTGAAGTCAAATGAACAAGGCATTAAAAATCCTGGCGAGTTACTAGACATCCGAACCTCAGTTAAATCCTCTGCATTAAAAAAGCTTAAAGGAAAAAAAAATAAAGCTTATATGTGGATATTTGTATGTGGGGGGTGTGTAGTTTTGTGTTTATAGACTGCCCTTGAACTCCTCCTGATCCTGCTTCCACTTCCCAAGTGCTGAGCTTACAAACATTGCATACCTTGCCCCAGCAAGTAACACTGTTTAATTTTTTTCCCCAAGAATTAAATGAAAGCTTATATCCAATAAAAATTTACCCAGTATCCACCATCTGTTCGGCACAGCCCTGGATGGGAACACACCGGTGTGCAAGGCCAACTCTTCCTCCTTAAAGAGCTTACATAAAAATGGATGCTACATACTATGGATGAGGGAGGTGGTCAGCGTAATTAAGCCACCTTTTGTTTTCTTCAGAAGATCACAGTGCGCAAAGAGAAGTCAAGTGCAGTTTCGCACTAGAAGATTGGGAGGCTCTCTGAGGAGCTGCCATAGAAGCAGGGGCCTGAATGATGTTAAGAAGGGAGCTATAAGCTGGGCATCGTGGCACTACACCTTTAATCCCAGTACTCTGGGAACACAGGGAGGCCGATCTGCAGGAGTTCAAGGCTAGTCAGACCCATATATCAACTTCCAAGCAAGGTGAGGCTATATAGTGATACCCTGTCTCAAAGGAGGGGGAGCGCAAGTAATGCTGATACTAAAACAAGAAGTGAGCTATGCACAAATACGAGAAGAGTAGATAGAAAGGCCCTGAAGCAGTCTATTCACAAGACAATCAGGTCAACCCAGGGCAAGGCAAGAAAGCTTTGAATCTGCAAAAGAAACCAGAGAGATGGTGTGTGAAGAAGGAGAGAGATGGTGTGTGAAGAAGTCTGGAATGCAATACAAGCACCAGAAGTGACAGCTCTGGAGGGCAACTGCTTTCCTAACTGAAGTTTCATGCTTTGTCTTGTTGCGTTTTTTGGGGGGTGGGGTGGGGGTTGTTTTGTGTGTGTGTGTGTGTTTCATTTGTTTGCACCTTTTTGAGACAGCGTCCTTTGTTACCTACATAGGCCTTGAACTCCCGGGCTCAAGTGATCCTCCAGTCACAGCCTCCCAGGTAGCTGGAACTGTAGACACATGCACGCCACTGGGACTGAGCAAATGTCTCAGCACACTCACTTACTGAGCAAATCTGTACAAAGTGCCATCAGGTACTGGGTGTTATGCTACAAGATGAATATGTCATAGTGAATAGCATGGGTGTGAGGGAAGAAAGCCGGTGACACGACTGGAGACTGCCGAGGCCATCTGTATTGACTTCCTAAGCCAGCCCTTGCGGCACCATTGCCATTCTATAGCATAACCCTTACACCCAGAAGTGCTCTGTGAGTCGTTACTTGAACATCAGGAGATGGAAAGTTAACGGGACGTGGAGAAGGGAGTGAGGGTTGATGTTCAGAGTCAGCTTGGCAGGATCCGGAATCAGCCAGGAGATAAACCTCAGGGCTTGTCTATGAGGGTGTCTCCAGAGAGGTTAACTGAACTGCAGGAAGACCCACATTGAATTTGGGTGGCATGTGGGCTGGAGTCTGAATAAAAAGGAAGGAGAAAGGGCATTGAGTACCAGCATTCCTCTCTGAGCTTCCTGACTACAGACACAAGGTAAGCAGCCCTCTACCACACCTGCTGCCACACCTGCTCCCATGCCCCAGCTGCTGCCACACCTGCTCCTATGACACACCTGCTGCCACACCTGCTCCTATGACACACCTGCTGCCATGCCATACCTGCTGCCATACCCACTCTCGTGCCACACCCGCTGCCACACCCACTCTCGTGCCACACCCGCTGCCACACCCACTCCCGTGCCACACCCGCTGCCACACCCACTCTCGTGCCACACCCGCTGCCGCACCCGCTCCCATGCCACACCTGCTGCCGCACCCGCTCCCATGCCACACCTGCTGCCACACCCACTCCCATGCCACACCTGCTGCCACACCCACTCCCATGCCACACCTGCTGCCACAGGGAGCCACTCACACGGCTACTTTCTGCCACTTTTCACTGGCTCTCATGAGCTTTATACCCTCCTTCCTTCGGTTACTTTTGCCAGATGTTTTGTAACAACACTGAGAACAGTGAGTAGTACGCAGAGCGCATGCAGACCTAAAGAACCCCAGGAAGCACACTGCAGCATTGTTCAGAATGGACCTTAACAGAGAAACAACTGCTAGAGAAAACTTCATTATACAAGGTTGAACCAAAGGCTTAAGGAGTATAAACTATATCACTTGGTGATACAATTGTAAAATATTCATTAACAGTAGCTAGAAGGGTGGCCTGACATTAGTTTAATGAAGTCTCTTAGAAAACTGGTAGACCAGTAGCTCTCCTGGCACGAGTGTCACCCTTACACAGAATCTGGAGTCAAACACTGCAGTGTGGGACTGTACATGCAGTTTTTGAAATATAGTCTCATTATGTAGTCGAGGCTGGCTTTGAACTCAATCCTTCTGCCTCAGTCTCTCAAGTGCTAGGATTACAGACATGTGTCCCTCAATAGTCTTTGTAAATGTAGATAATAGTAACTAATTTCAACCTAATATTGAGCTTTATGCCCGAATCCCCCAATGAATATTCCATCCTTTCGAGAACATGTAGAATAGGGGCTGAGGAATGTGGTTCAATTGTAGAGTGCTTGCTTGACAGGCAGGAGGCCTGGGTTGGATGTTTAAGTGTGGTATAACCCCAGCACTTGGGAGGTGGAGGCAAGAGGATCACGAGTTCAAAGGAGGTGAGGCTGGAATACAAGAGACCCTCTCTCAAATCAAGCAAGCAGGCAAGAAAGAACACACAGACCAACCACAATGCTCAACCAGTCACTTCCTGATCATGTATATAATCATTTACTTGAAATAAATTTCAAAATATCTATATCATATAGCCAATATTTACTGAACATGGTGTAATAAATTTAAAAACTGATATAAAAGAAAGGATAGCTTAAGTGTCTTTGAAGCTCAGGAATGTAAGAAATACTATATTTTAGGGGGTTTCTTGCGTGCGTGCGTGCGTGTGTGTGTGTGTGTGTGTGTGTGTGTGTGTGTGTGTGTGACTGTTTGTGCCTGTCTTTTCTGCCTGTGGAGGCCAGAAAAGACTGTCAGATCATCTAAACCTAGAGTTACAGGTGGTTGTGAGTAGCCCCTCTAGGTGCTGGGAACCAAAATCCCTGAAAGAGCAGTAAATGCTCCTAACTGGACCGAGCCATCTCTGCAGCTCTAATGTTTAGTTTTGAAGTTAATTGTGAGTGGGGGACATAGTCAGTGACTTGCTCAGCCTATGTGTGAGGCCACCATCGGTTCAATCCCCAGCATGGGGGCCTGGGGAGAAAAAAGAAGGGAAAGTAAGAAAAAAGTTCTGACATGAAAACTCCACATGTCAAAGTATGTTTAAAATAGTACTGAAAGATTTATAGGGTCATAGTCACTTACTTAATAAACGAGAAATAGTAAAAAACTAAATGAGAAAGTATTCAGCACAAAACCCTAGGAAAAAAAACAGTAGGAAACAAATAGAAAAGATGAGGATAGAGAAAACTAATAAATAGGAAGAAAACATTTAATGAATGACCTACTGAAGGTGTTTGCCGTCTAGAAGATAAAGGGGGTAGGAAGCCAGGGGCGTCAGCCGCACAGAGTAAAAGGAAGAACAAGTGTTTACAGAGAAAGTTGCCATTTTAAATGATTAAAAACCGAAACATACTATTTGACTCTGTACATGAAAGAGGACACTGGCGAGATGGCCAACTGGTTAAGAGCACTGGCTGCTCTTTTAAAGGACCCAGGTTCAATTCCCAGCCTTCTCATGGCGGCTCACACCTGTCTATAACTTCACTTCCAGGAGATCAGACACCTTCTTCTGATCTCCACACCAGACACACAGGTGGTATACAAACTTACATGCAGGTAAAACTCCTATACATATATAATTTTTAAAGAAAATACATATGAAAGAGATACACAGCTGGACAAATGTAACTATTGTAGAGAAGTCATGGAGATGGTTCAGCAGGTAAAGGCTTGCTCCCAAGCCTGACAACCTGAGCTTGGTCCCCAGGGCCTACTTGATATAAGAGGAGAACCAACTGCACAAATTGAACTCTATCCTCCACATGTGTACCATGGTATGTGTACGCACAGAGACACAAGCACATACACAAATAGATATAAGAAATTGAATATGGCACAAAAGAAACAGATTTTAACCAAATGTCATCAAACACTTTGAAATCTCCCCCATCAAATATAAAATATACATTTGCTTATATTAACACAGGATGGGAAGAGGCTGGGGAAGAGTTCAGTCAGTAAAGAGCTTGCTGTGGGGCTGGCGAGATGGCTCAATGGGTAAGAGCACCAACTGCTCTTCCAAAAGTTCTGAGTTCAAATCCCAGCATCCACATGGTGGCTCAAAACCACCTGTAATGAGATCTGATGCCCTCTTCTGGTGCATCTGAAGACAGCTACAGTGTACTTATTTATAACAATAAATAAATCTTTGGTTCGGAGCAAGGGGGGCCTACAGGAGCAAGCATGGTCAACAGAGCAAACGGGGTCGACCAGAGTGAGCAGAGGTCCTAAAAGTCAATTCCCAACAACCAGATGAAGGCTCACAACTATCCGTACAGCTACAGTGTGTACTCATATACATAAAATAAATAAATGTTTAAAAAAAAAAAAGAGCTTGTTATGTCCTTTACTGAGTTCAATCCCCCAGAACCTACCAATGGAAAAACAGCAACAACAAAAACTGGCCATAGAAGTTGGCAAGCTTTGCAGCCAAAGACAAGCAGCTCCCTGGAGCTCTCTGACCATCCAGCCTAGCCTAATTGGTTTCAAGGCAGTGGGAGATATTGCCTCCAAAAATAAGGTGGTAGCTCCTGAGGAATAACACCCAAGGATATCCTTACACATACACACACACACACACACACACACACACACACACACACACACACACGCATACCCCTGTATGCACAAGTGCACCCACATGCATGTGCACAAAATAGGCACATAACGGACATGACATACAATAATGGAAAAAAGCAGGTAGGAGTAGTGGGGTGTGTGTGTGTTTGTATGTGTGTGTGTCTCAAGGATGTAGTGATAGAGTATAAATTAGTTATGGGCAAGGCCTGTGTTTGATCCTTCACATGGAAAAAACTTAAAATTAATAATTTGATTGTAGGATATACTCAGGGACAACTCAAATGAATTGCCTCAGACACAGATGCACACACAACTGTGGTAGACAGACAGACAGAAAGAAAGAAAGGTAAGAATCTTAACTACTTCTGATAATATTGCTGGTGAAATTAGGATGCTGTTATGCCGGGACTGTTGTGTGCACAGGTGGATCCTGCAAATGAGCATTTACAGTGGTATTATTTAGAACACTTCACGATATCCTATGTGCTCACTCAGGTTAAGACTTCGACCCGGGGACAGGGGCATTGGAGAGATGGATCAACGGTTATGAGCACTTGCTGTTCTTCCCAAAGACCCAAGTTCAGTTCCTTGCACCCATGTTATATGGTTCACAACCAGGTATGCTCCAGCGCCAAGAAATCTGACATCCTCTCTGGCCTTCTTAGGCACGTGCATTCATGCACACACAGGGCATACACTCAAACACACACACACACACACACACACACAAATTAATTTAAAAGATAACTTTACCCCTGGAAATAAGGAAGAAGGTATTCTAGAGTGCCATCCTTGCTCAGAACATCAGCTCTGTGTGTAGTAAAGTCTAAGTGAAAGGTCTAAAGGCCAGAACATAAAGAGGATAAAATCACCTTTAAAATACAGTAACTTGGTGGCAGCTGCAACCGAATGACTGTTCTGCCCTGGCTGGCAGATTGATTATATTGTCTCTTTTTCCTATGCAGTAAAACACATAAATACATTCTGACTATGTTGACTCATTTCAAGCCTTATGAAAAGCCTTCCTAGCAAGCAAGCATTTCTCAGAGGTCTTGAGAAGTTAAGTGTGATAGATGGGTACCTTGCATGTCATTATCAGTGACCAGGGCACCCATATCACAGGACAAACTCCCAGGATTGAGACCAAACACAAGCACATAACCACCTCAGGTAGCAGGGTTGGAAGAAAGAGACAGTCATTTATAAAAGCAATAGACACAGACCTTAAGAGGCAACTCACCTTGTCTGGCTGGGTTGTAGTCCTTACAGGAGAAACACCAGTAGATTTAAATGCCAAGACAGACTTCCTCTCAGGAGTTCCTGGGGCTGCAGCTCTTGCCCTAACACGATCAATATCCCAGGTGCTCATCCTGCCAGAATGGACATGTGAACAGAGAAGAGAGCTCTGTCCAGAGAGGGAACAACTCAGTTGGGACCAAGTCGCTTATTGCTCACAAGTAATTGGACTGCTTCCTACCACCGTATATGTGTGCTCGTGTGGTATGCGTGTGTGTGTATGTGTGTGTGTGTGTGTGTGCATGTCAACATATGTGTGCATGTGAGGTTAGACGTTGATGTCAGATGTCTTGCTCAATTGCTGTCCACATTATTTGGAGGGGGGTGTCTCTCAGTGAACTTGAGGCTTATCAATTTCATAGGCTGGCTGGCCAATAAACCCCTGGAATCTGCCTGACTCTGTCTCCGAATAGAGATGACGGACCTGTAATAACACACGCATTTGGGGTTGGGGTGGGTAGGGTAGCAGAAGCCAAAGTTAGGTCCTCATGCTTGTAAGACACTTTGCTTGTAAACCATCTCCCCCAGTTAATCTTGTCAACCTGACTAGTTGGCCTCACTTAGGAGACACACCTCTGCACTTGTATGTCCAGTTTTAGAAAGGTTTAACCGAAGAGGAAAGATCCACTCGGAGTGTCGGCAGCCTCGTTTCAGACTGAGTATAAGGGAGGAAGTGAGCTGAACACCAGCTCAAGGGCGGAGTCACGTGCCAAGGAATAGAGGCAGCCAATACAAACTGAGAAAGGCAAAGAAATGGTTCTTAGGCAAAGAAGTCATCCTTGACAACACGTCGATTTTAGCCCAGTGAAATTCCTTTGGACTTCTGATCTCTCCAGAACTATAAGATCATGAATTAAATAAGTCCATCCATGTTGCTTTATATTGAATCTATGGTAATTTGTGGCTCTAAGGAACTGATATGCTAAGCACGGTTGTTACTGGTTCCATAGGCCTGAGTTGGGAGCCTTCTTTTTTATAATGCCAACCAAATTCCTCACCACCATCTTCTAGTAAGGCACTACTATCCCCATCTGCTTCAAGTGTAGAGACTTAATGGAGGGCTGACCAACCCTGGCAATCCATTACCCTAGTGCTCAAGCCTGGGTGAACTTAACCCCATGCTGGCCAAACACAGTCCTCTGGGAATGTAAAAGTGAAACCAGAAGATTCATGGGCAGGGATTTGGTTGAAGATCCAAAACTGTAAACTAAGACAGAGCATCAGCCTGCCTGGCTAGCAGACATCTCTGAGTGGGTGGAGAGAGGGTATCCACATTAGGAAAGAAGGAAACAGAACTGTGTGGAGAGTTGACCACCAGGAGAGAAGGACCCATGTATACTTTGGAGTCTCGGAATCCAGTTGCTTCTGATGCTGATGTCACTTGTCCTTCACTTAATGACAAGTCAATACATCTTGCTACTGCTCACACTCACTGAGCAGGCTTTAGCTCCCTCAAAGACAATGACCTCATAATCACCTTCAGAAATGTTACCTTCAATGGCCAGAGAATGTGTCTTTCTCTTCATTTCTATGTCCAACACCAACTGTCTCTGCCTTGTCTCTGTCGCTTTATCTTAGTCATATGATAACTTGCAAGTTACAAAGAGATTTTAGTCATTCTGTGTCTACACCTTTACTAAAACCTTTGTGAAATAAGCAGTTCCTACTTCAAACACATAGAATCTATTCCCAAAACATTGTGTTCTAGCTGAATCTTCTATCTATCTATCATCTATCTATCTATCTATCTATCTATCTATCCATCTATCTATCATCCATCTATGCTAAAATTTTTATTCATACTTTGAAAAATTCATACATTGTATCTTGACCACACTCATCCTCTGCTCCCTCTCCCCACCCCCACCCCGACTCTCTCAAACATGTCCTCTTCCCCTACCACTTCCATGGCCTCTTCCTCCTCTTCCTCTTCCTCCTCTGCCTCTTCTTCCTTTACTTTCTCCTCCTCTTCTTCCTCCTCCTCCTCTCCTTCTTCTTCATCTTCTCCTTTTTTATATTCCATGAACTGCAGTTAGTGCTGATTGCATGAGTCTGAATCTACCTAACACTTCTTTTTCTGGTCCCGGTCCCCTCCCCTCTTTAGTGACAAAGGACTCTGACGCTGAAAGCTCTGCAGGAAGGACTGCTTTTCCTCAGAGTTCCACCTACAGAACTACTTCCGCTCTACCACACGTGGCTTTTTTTCTGAGACAGAATCTGACTATGTAGTCCCAGCTGGCCTGGAATTCACATAGAGCTACCTGCCTCTGCCTCCAGAGAGCTGAGATTAAAGGTATGAATCACCATGTCTGGCCTTATGTGGGGTTTTGTGGGCATCTTTAACTTAACCTTGTAAGCTTACATTTTTTTTTCAAACCCTACTTTTAATAAGGGATCTTCAATGCTTTAAACTCCCTTCTAGCCACCACCAACCAGAGGTAGTGGAAAAGAAAAGTTGTTAGGATATGAGAAGTAGGCCTGTTTAGAAATCGTTCTTTAGAGCAAATCCCATCTCAGTTGTCAAGATATCAGCAGTTCAGTTCCCAGGAATCACCAAGGCAGCTCGATCCACTAGCAAATGCTTCACAAATCCACCAGCAGTCCAGTTCAGTAGTGTCAGGATAACAAACATGAGCCAGCAGCGGTGACATGGCCTAGCAGAGACAGCCAGGCCTCTGCCAAATCCACGCAAGTCAGCATGAGCAACCAACAGGAGAGTTCTCTGCCATGCTCTCTCAGTGAAGTGAAGGTCAGTGAAGATGAAGATGTGGGATTAAGAAGCGTTGCAAAGCTAGCTATGCAAGCCCACCATCACGACCCGTTGGTCCTATTTATACTCCCTCCAAACACCATGTGTCCTCCCATGGGTCTTGCCTCACCATGGAAGTCCGTCTTATCAAAACTCCGAGTGAGTATATATCAGCCGAGATCACTCTAGCAATCAGCCTTCGTCCACTGCAGCAGCAAGCCACCAGAACACCACTAGAAGTTTTTTGGTGCGTTTTGTCCTATGAAGTCATGTCAAGTGGATCTCAGCAACACCATGTAAGGTGAGCCAATACTTGTGTGTGAGTAGCAAAGAATCCTTCATCACTCATCCTTTCACGTGTCTGCTTTAGCAAAACATCCTCTCACTGGTGTCCACTTCAGGAAAACACTCCTTCACATGTCTGCCCCAGCAAAACACCATCCAACACAACTGACTTTCCAAAGAAACCAGAACCCAGAAGTTTCCATTTCATAACCTGAATTAAGGTGTGAAGAGTTCAGTTATCAAGAAGGTCCTCCACTATTCTAGTTACTTCAGCAACGCATCTCCCTTTTTATCTGTTACATCTTATTTATTTATTTATTTATTTATTTGTTTGTTTATTTTGTTTGGGGCATATGAGTATGCATGCGAGTGTCCATGTGTATGAATGTGAGTGTGTGTGTGTGGAAAGCAGAGGACAGTTTGTGAGAGCTGGACCTCTCCTTCCACCGTGTGGGTCTGGAAATCAAACGTAGGCTTGTCAATGGGTAGTTTTACCAGATGAGCCACCATCCCACCCACCCCAGCCATGACTCTTGTTTGTCTTTTAATTCCAAACTTTCTCATTCCTAGTACATGGTAGTAAATGCCATTGTGTAAAAATGTCTACACACTGTAATTCCTCACTGCAGTGGGGAATGGGACTGTACCATTTACAAGGGGGGACTGAGCACAGACTTTGCTAAAGGATGACAAGAGAGCGCCATTGACAGGCACTGCCCAGAGGCGACCTCTAAAGAGCACTACCTAGGGGTGACCAAGGACAGGCCAACAGTCTTTCCTAGAATTGAGCTGTCAAACATGGTGAGAAGTTTTCGGGTGTGGCTCAGCTGGTACAGAGCTTGCCTGGCCTACTTCTGGTCTTAGACTCAATTTCCAGCCCTCCCCAAATTAAAAAAAAACAAAATTAGGACTGTCAAGGTGGCTCTGGGTGAAGGTGCTAAACCTGATAACCTGAGCTCAACCTCCAGGACCCACATAATAGAAGATGAGAACCAATACCTGAGAGCTGTTCTCAGAGTTCCACAAGGCACCTGAACACATCTACACACACACACACACACACACACACACACACACACACACACAGAGAGAGAGAGAGAGAGAGAGAGAGAGAGACAGAGAGAGTGAGTGAGCGAGCAAGAGAGAGAGGGGGAGGGAGAGAGAGAGAGGGAGAGAAGGAGAGTCAGACAGAGAATTAAAAATATAATTTAAAATTAATTAAAACATAAAAAATGTATAAAAGAGGAGATTCTTATCACTAACCTCTGTTAATAAAATGGAGAGACTCATGCTGAGCAGCAGGAGACTCGAGTGTGGTGTTAGCTGTACCATTTATTACCATTTAATAAAATCAGGCAATCCAGTTAGCAACTCTTCATTCCAATGTCTTTGTCTTCGAGATGAAATTCATGACACACATCTTCCTGTCTCATTGCCTGAGTGCTTGGAAGAATTCAGCAAAATGGACATATCCACAGTACAGATCACCAGACGAAGTCAGGACTGGACACCTTTATTCAACCTTGGGACTGTGGAATCACAGCTGATCTACCTACCATGATCGGGAAAGAGAAGTGCCTCGGATAAACCAGTCTTTCATGAGTTGAGAATTATACAAGCCTTCATACAGAGTAGTACCAAATTTGGAACATAAGTAAGGTTGTTACTATATGCAAATGGTTAAAGACCCAACATACGAATGCACGTAACAATCTAAACAGATGCTACACTTTCCTGCAAAGCATGTCGAAAACGGTCTTCAACAGGTGCTTTGAAACTCTGCCTGAATCATAGCTTTCGAACAAGACAAGAAAGCCAGCGGATCTGTTCCAGAGATCTCTGACCTCCTCCACCCCCACAACGGTCTTCTTTCCTTAGTACTAAACTTAGAGCAGATGGAGAACCCAGCAAAGACGATGCCTGCCTGCACCTGCTAATAAACCAATGCAGTCGAGCCAGCAGGGAGAACGCTCGCTCTCCAGTGGTCTGTACATCTTAGCAGAGCTGGAAGGGATTCATGCCTGCGTTCCTGCTTTTGAGGAATTCGCCGTTAATATAATTCAGACACAGCACTATTTGGTAACACTAGGTGCTTACTATGCACCTGGCACTCACTGCAGGGCTTTCGTCTTGTCGACTCATTTGAGCTTTTGATGACCCCGTGAAATAGAGATTATCCAGTTTTCACAGTTCACTGAGCTGGACCAAGCGTGCATGGCTAAGTAACCACACAGAGATTTCAGTCCCTGCCCCTAACTATGATGTTAAACCACTCTTCTAGAGACGCGGGAAGGAGTAGAGCACCTTGTGAAGTTTTAAAGATGTATTCTATTTTTTAAAGATTTATTTATTTATTTTATGTATATGGGCACACTGTTGCTGTCTTCAGACACACCAGAAGAGGGCATCTGATTCCATTACAGATGGTTGTGAGCCACCATGTGGTTGCTGGGAATTAAGCTCAGGACTTCTGGAAGAGCAGTCAGTGCTCTTAACCGCTGAGCCATCTCTCCAGCCCCAGATTTATTCTATCTTTGTGTGTATGTGTGTGTGTGTGTGTGTGTGTGTGTGTGTGAATACAGGTGTCTGTGGAGGCCAGAAGAAGGCATTGGATCTCTTGGGCTGGAGTTACAGGCAGTTGTGAGCCACCCCAACCCTCTCTCATCCTCCTAGCACTGTTACCAAAACTATTCCTCCCCACAAATTCTCCTACTTTCATATCTTTTGTGCTGTGACCAATCTAGTTTAATTAGGGCTGTTTGGATGAATTTTGACGGGAAGTTATTCACTGGATGGAACATGGGCAACTTACCAGTGGCTAGTGCACTGAAGAATGGGAAACGGCTTTCCCCAGCAACCATCAACAGTCAGTAACCTCCCCGGGACCCAACCTTACAGGACTCTTG
Organism: Mastomys coucha; assembly: GCF_008632895.1. Taxonomy (NCBI): domain Eukaryota; kingdom Metazoa; phylum Chordata; class Mammalia; order Rodentia; family Muridae; genus Mastomys; species Mastomys coucha. The sequence goes on from NW_022196895.1 coordinate 69,529,869, forward strand.
TATGAACAGTGACAGCTGTAGTGACTTCATGAATGACTTCAAGAAATATCCTTGTCCTCTGCCAATTACGTTCTTTTTCTCCCCTTCTTTTATTTATTTATTTATTCATTTATTTATTTATTTATTTATTTATTTATTTATTTATTTATTTTTGGTTTTTCGAGACAGAATTTCTCTGTGTAACCGTGGCTGTCCTGGAACTCACTCTGTAGACCAGGCTGACCTCGAACTCAGAAATCCGCCTGCCTCTGCCTCCCAAGTGCTGGGATTAAAGGCGTGTGCCACCACTGCCCAGCCTTTTTCTCCCCTTCTTCTTTCTGTGTTCCCCAAACCTCAGAGGTGACAATGTGGATGTCCCATTTAGGACCAAACACTTATTCTCAGTTTGCCAAATTACATGTTTCTACATTAACTGCCATGCCCATTGCAGTCTGAGCCTCCCCTTCCAAAGGTGACCACACCACTAACCTATGAGTCTATTCACCCACATTCACAAGGTAGATTGATAACATGTCCACTTATAAAACAAAAGCAAAGCTGGGCGGTGGTGGCGCATGCCTTTAATCCCAGCATTTGGGAGGCAGAGGCAGGCGGATCTCTGAGTTCGAGGCCAGCCTGGTCTACAGAGTGAGTTCCAGGACAGCCAAGGCTACACAGAGAAACCGTCTCAAAAAACCAAAACCAAAACAAACAAACAAACAAACAAAAAAAACCAATAGCAATAGTTTACCCGTCTTCCCTCACCAAGTCTTAAGGTTTCCCTAACCATGGGCTTTGGCCAGGTTTTCAGAAGCAGGCATGAGTTCCCCCTTGTGGAATAGACCTCAAATTCGAGCATGGACTATTTGGCTAGCCCTATAACAGTCAGGCCACGATCGCACCAGTGGGTTTATATTGCCTGGCACCCTGTTACTGTTGTTCTCTGGGTTCATCGGTAAGATTGTTGATGGATTTTCTCCTCCTTCTACCATGTGCGTCTCAGATTTGGTATCTCAGATCACCAGGCTGGACACACTTCTTTACATGCTGAGACATCTCACCAGCCCTCGCATGTTTTAAGACCACGAAAAAGCCCGTGGCAAGCTCTGAGGTGTGTACTTGTGTACTGATGCTGAGACGAGCCGGGGGTGGGGGGGATTGGAAGGACTAGTGGTGGAGGTTGTGGCTCAGTGGCACCACAGATTCAGGAGGCTCCAGATTAACTCCCCAGCACCTCATGGGTGGGAAAGAAGGGGAGAAAGAGCAATAGGCAGTGAGGTGCAAGCAGGCCGACTGAAGGAAGCTGGATGGAGGCCCATGAGTGCAGTATTGAGATTAGGGACCTTGCGTCTCCATCAACGTGTCTGGTTGATTGTCCCAAGACATAGCAGAAGGCCAGAACCTGAGTGTGGAAGGATCCAGTATACCACTGTGGTTTATTGTCTTCTTTCATTAATGACCAAGTTCATCAGAAATCTGTACTGATTGCAGACGGGAAACGCATGCCTTTGATCATTCACATAAGATCTAGTACAGTTAGGCAAGGCTTTTTCTTTCAGGTAAGTCCAGTGTGTATCAGTGGGGGATTTTGAACAGAGTAGTAACACGACCCAAACTGTGTCTTTCAAGGACTCCATTCTCCTCTATACTGTGTGAAGTACTACTGTCCTATTGCAATTCAAACGGGAATTGTGAATTTTCCTGTAGATGCACTAAACAGTAAAAAAAAAAAAAAAAAAAAAAAAAAAAAAAAAAAAAAAGCTGAGCATATGAGCATAGTGTCCAATAATCTGAATGGTTGGGAGGCTGAGACAGGATAATTGCAAGTTTGAGACAAGTCTGGTTTCCATGGTGAGACCCTATCTCAAATACAATGAAACCATACAAAGACAGGTGAACTCAATAGTGTGTGTGTGTGTGTGTAAGTATATATGTGTATGTATGTGTGTAAGTATATATGTGTGTGTATGTGTGTAAGTATATATATGTGTGTATGTGTGTGTGTGTGTAGTATGTGAGTGTGTGTATATGCATGTGTGTGTGTGTGTATGTGCGCACTCAGGAGGAAGCCGAGCATCTTCTCTATGACTTTACACTTTCCTTGAGACAGGGTCTCACAGAATCCAAGAAGCTCACAATTTCCACTGGTCAGAGAGCCTTCAGAATCCAGCTGCCTCTGCCCCCACAACACTAGGATTTCAGGCATGTCTGACATTCACATGGATACATGGAGAACAGCGAGCATCCTTACCCACCTGGTAAGCCATCTTCCTAGGCCTGAAGTCAATATTAAAAATACAGCATGACCTAATATGGCTAACATAGAGCCCATACAAAAAAAGGGATTCTATACTTTTATACTGTCTTTGAAATCCAGTGCCTGTTATTCTACTACTTTTATAATGTCTTTGAGATCCAGTGCCTGTTCTCTACTTCCAGCATATCTTGATTGGACCAGCTATATCTCAAGTACTCAGGAGCTTCAGCACAGATGAGAAACAAAGTCGTTCATGTACCTCCTCCAGCTAGGGGGTTGTAGACACGGTCTCCCGAACACTGCAGGCTGGTAGAACTCTCTGAGGCAGCCTTCAAGACTTCCTGAGAATAAGCAGATAAAAACTCAGGTTCCACATTGATAATGTTGGGTCTGTGCACAGTACTCTCTGTCCCAAGCACTTGTCATTGTCATCATGACAACATACTCATCAGGACACTGCTGCTGCTCCACCTTCATAGATGAAGGAACTTAGCCACGAGCAATGAAGTCATTTATCCAAAGCCACACCACAGGCTGCCGTCAACGCCGATGATTTCATGCATTACACCAGTGACCCTCAAATGCTTTTGTTGGTACGCCCTCTGAAAGCTTTGGAAAATGTAGACTCCACTTTTCACTCTAAGTCAGAGCTGTTGCAGATGGGGTTTTTTCCCCCTCTGTATTATAAATAAACTTTATTTTCATGTCAACTATGTTTAGCAACCTGGGTAAAGTCATTTATTAATTCCTATAGGTTACTTGTTTAATTCTCTTAGACTTTCTACCTATGTAATTACATCATCTGCTAACAATGGCCATTTTATTCCTTTCTTCTTAGTTCTTTTTTTTTTTTTCATTTCTTAGTTCTTATTTATTTAATGTTATTTTATTGTACTAGCTATGGCATTTAAGGAACTATACTAGGGTGCATGCCCAGGACCATTCAGACACCAAAGAAGAGAGCTACCTCACTTGGAGACTCAGACCATGTGCAGCTCCCAAGAGCTGCCTGTGGCATGGTTTCTAGTGTGGGCAGCAGAATATGTCTACAGGTCCAGCCCACAGAGTGTGTACCATGGGGATTTCCAGGAGCCCTGTCTTGGAGTCCTTTGAGCAGTGTATATACAACCAGGCTTTCCTCACCACTTGCAGTGGACACCGCACCTGCAGCACCATCCAAATTATCTACTAGACTGCCTATCTCCGCAGCCCTGGGCCTCCTCCCAGCAGGCCTCGTTATGTGTGCCGCCCTGGTAGGAGGAGGAGCAGTGAGCTCACTAGCGATTGTGGAACAGCAACCTGCCGGCCTCCATGTGGGAATGGAGGGGGTTGCATCCGTTAGACCGTCACCACTGTCCTGTGTGATGGCAGGGAGATGCTTGCCAGACAGCTGTGAATGAATGCAGTTCTGGAGAGGCCAGTTGTCCCCAGCACTATGATAATACTGTGGGCAAGTACTGGTGCCAGTGTTGGGAGGGGCGAATCCCATCTACTGCTGGGATGCCTGCTTGCCCAGGGGAGCCCCGCCTCTGGTGACTCCAAACCCCACAACCGGAGTGGACAGCATGGGAGGAGATGTACAGACTACGGTTCTGGGTTGACATGCTAGAGCAGTTGCAGTTGCTGCTGGCCCCACTGGCCACAGAGCATGGCCCCTGGCAGCCTGCTGGCCGACTCCTTCCAGCAGCTGGACCACATCAATTCACAGAGTGAGCAGGTCTCCTTCTCAGAGGAGTAGCTGGGGTCCTGCTCTTGAAAAATAAAAAGTAAAAAAAAAAGAAAGCCGGGCGGTAGTGGCATATGCCTTTAATCCCAGCACTTGGGAGGCAGAGGCAGGAGGATTTCTGAGTTTGAGGCCAGCCTGGTCTACAGAGTGAGTTCCAGGACAGCCAGGGCTACACAGAGAAACCCTGTCTTGAAAAACAAAACAAAACAAAACAAAACAAAAAATCCGTAAATGTTTCTTAGAGACGAAGCTTTTATTAGTACTTACAGCATTTACTGCATTTCCAGATATTACTTATTAGAATAAAGGCATTCCCTAGTCTTCATATGATCGGAATTCTTATTCTAAGTGAGTGTTAAGTTCTGGGTCTGGGGAGATCATACTGCCCTGCTCTCCCATCTCATGTTGCTGTGAGTACCAGTGATCTTCTAAAGCCAAACAAACGTTGTATTCCTGGAACGACCTTCCCTTATGAAGATGTCTTTCTTAATATATGTCACTGGATTCAATTAGCTAATTATTTTCTTCAGGGTTTTATGGGGAAGATTAGCATGGGATTGTCCTTTCTTTTAGTGCCCTTCCATTTTGACATCATCTGGATTATACCGGCCTCATAAAATGAGCTGGGACAGGTTCCCTTTTTTCTACCGCCCAGAAGTGTCTGTGGAAGGAAAGTATGTTTCTTCCTTGAGACTAATTCGCTAATGAAGACAAGAAAAACCTGTAAGATTTTTTAGCCATAAATTGAACTTTTTAAAATCCTATTCTTATAAATTCTTTGAAATTGTCATACTCTGTGTTTTCAACTGTTTGAAAGTGATGTGTGTCTGGTAGGCTGTGCTTTGGGTTGTTCTTGCTCGATTTCTTTTTTAAAAACTTTTGAGACAGGATCTCACTATGTTGGTATAGCCATCCTGAAACGCATGGGTTCCAGACCTTCCTGAGCCGTTGGTACTACAGGCAGAAGCTACCGTGTTTGTCTAACAGTTTGGGAAGGGAGGGGAGTTTGCTTAGGCCTATGTTTTTGTTGGTTGTTTTGTTTGGGCTTTTTTTGAGACAGGGTTAGACTATGTAGCCCAAGCTGGACCAGCTTGAGCCTCCCAAATGACAGGAGCACCAAGATGCCCCACCAAGGTCAGCTCCCAGCTTCTGTTTTCTTAAAAGGTCGCCTTAGTAATTTTACCTAATATAAAAATTATTTTGGGGATTATTTTTATCTGTACCAATATCCCCTTTTACATTTCTTTTTTTTCCAAATATTTATTTATTATACATAAGTACACTGTAGCTGTCTTCCAAAAAAGGGCATATCTCATTACAGATGGTTGTGAGACACCATGTGGTTTCTGGGATTTGAACTCAGGACCTTCGGAAGAGCAGTCATGCTCTTAACGGCTGAGCCATCTCTCCAGCCCCCCCTTTACATTTCTAATAGAGGTATTCTATAGAAAATATTTCAAGGGGGCTGGTGTTCTAAGAGCACTGACTGTTCTTCCAGAGGTTATGAGTTCAAATCCCAGCAACCACATGGTGGCTCACAACCATCCGTAATAGGGTAATAAGAAACAAACACGTGCTGTATGAAAGGAGAGAAGGTTAGCACTCCCCTTGACAAGGATGGAAGAGGCCCTTGGGCCTAACAACACACATACGGCTAAGGCATTGCCACCTACTTCGTGGCATCTAACCACTGTTTTGAAATCATGTAACTTTTCTCATCATAATGCAATAAAAGTTAAAAAAATTAAAAAAAAAAAAAGAAACAAATAAAAAACCTATGTCCTGGAGCAAGTGGGGCTAGAGCAAGAGGGTGAAAGGGAAGGGTGAGAAAAAAAAAAAAAGAAAATATTTCAAAATAATCTATCCCTCCCTGAACTACTAATAATGGCTAAATAAAATGCAGTATATCCACAAAGTATTATTTAGCCATAAAAAGAATAAATTACCGATGGGATGCATATTGAAAACAAGCTGAATATTCGGAAGAAGCCACTGACAAGGGAGCTCAGTGCTATACAAATTTATTCATATGAAATGATCAGAATTAGCCAGAAAACAGATCTGATGTTCCCCATAGCTAGGGGGCTTGGGGAAGTAAGGTGAAGAGTAGGGGTGACTGACTGCCAGGATTATAGGGTTCCTCTGCAGGATAATAAAAGCTGGTGGTAGTGACAGTTGTCCATTGAATTCTAGCTCAGTGAAGTTGTCTGTCTTTAACACTATGTCACTTTGTCACTATGAGTTTAATACCCAGCACAACAAAACCCAGCCAACCAATGAAACCAAACCACCAAAATCCAAACCTTATAATATTGGACAAATTGCATCCTCTCTCAATTTTTTTCTAAGTAACAAACTGGAAAGTACCCAATCTTTTCACATTGGAGCCTTGGTCGCAGTGTCTGTTTTCCTTGCCTTTGGTAACTTGGAGGGCCTCCGGGCTGACTGTACCACAGCACTGGCATGGCACTGAATCTCTTGCTTCTCAGGAAGCTAGAGTCTCATAAAGTAGGATGCCCGTGTATCTCAGGAGCGTCTGCTGGTTCCAAGCCCATCGTCCTAAGTGGCACTGCCTCGCAGGAGAAAGGGAACGTGTTCTACTCTCTTCTAGCTGTACAGAGATGTATCAAGGCCCCTGGCGAGACAGGTCTGCACTTGGCTTGCTGACCCGGACCTGGACGCTTTGAGATGTTCAACTCCAGTCCAGACATGCGGAAGAGATACAGCTAGACTAACGTATCATCTCTGGGAGTCACAACAATGTAGAAAACAACCTGGACAAGATGACCTTGTTCCACTGGGTGACAGGGAACGGAACTAAGCACTGCTGAGCTTTGCCTCTGGCAGCTAAGGGGATTAATATTGCTGAAAAACTTGATCCCTCACTTTCCCTGACACTTTTTTTTTGTGGGTGAATTTAATCTTTGTACCTGCCATGTCTGCTGAGTGTATAATTAGCAGGCTGGAGCTGAGCAGCAGGACTTCTCAGCTAGCTTTATTTAGGGATGGAATTTTTTTCTTTTCTTTTCTTTCCTTGTCTTTTCTTTTTTCCTTTGAGTGAACTTAGGCACCCCCAGCTTCCTGATAACCCTGATTATGACAGCCTTTCTTAACCCTCAGAGTCCATCAAGAACACAGGTGTCAGTTAGAGTTACGTTGTCCCATAGACGGGAATGGAATTGGCTTGCTGTGTGAGTTAGTACCTCTGTACCTCCCCCTAACCTTCTGATCACTTACCTGACTCCAGCTGATGTAAACCGTTCTCCATCAGGGATTGACTTGTTTCCTTGCTGCTGGCCATCTTCCCAGGACGTGGAATTCAGAGTTTGCTCTCAGCCAGTGTTGTCAGCATTGAGAAGGAATCCACTAAACATGGACCTAGCAGACTCAAAAGTTTAGGATTTACTTCTGAGTAACAAGGCTAGAAACAAAACCACCATTCCAGGTAATCTGTGTCGGTGTGAGCATCGCCAGGTCAGAACCACTCAGTTGGCTCAGAACAAATTATTTTCTTATTTCCTAAAACAACAACAACAACAACAACAACAAAACCAGCTGGATGAGGCTCAAAGAGACTCTAGGGTTTTGTCTCCTTATCTTAGAACACCAAGCTAAAATTTCAAACTGTGATTTGTAAGGACTTACCCATCCAACTCCGAGGCAGGCACTCTGTTCCTCCTCCTCCTCTGTCAGAGATTAGGCCTGTGCATTTTGTGTGTTTTTAACATGATCAGGAAAAAATCCATTGGATAACAAAGTACTAAATATTAACAAAACCACAGGACAAGAAAATATGATCCAGTCACACTCTTTATTGAATGCCTTTGATGTTTCAGGCACTGAGTTAGTCATAAAGGAGGACAGAAGCAGACAGAGCTCTGCTCTTGTGTGGCTTACAGAGCTGGTGTGGAGGAGAAACATCACATACAGAGGCAAAATGAAGCTGTCACTGTCAAGTGTCAGGAAGATGCCTTAAGGGGCTGAGAAAAGTACACGTCCTAGCAGGAGCTGGGCAGGCAGACTTCCATGAGGCCTGAGAGCAAAGCTGAGATGTAAGGTTAATTGCTAGGTTGATTTGGAGAATGGCAAACGCCATTTCAGGAGAAGGAATCAGGCCACTGGAAGGCTCTGTGACATCAGAAGACCTTGAGGCTGGGGCCTCAAACCCGAGTAGCACTGGGGAGTAAGATTAGGTTACAGAGGCATAAAACCAGATCACTACCAAGTTTCAAGCCAGGGAGAGATGGCAAAAATTTACATCTTGGGGAAAAGCCACTCTGGCTGCAGGATGGATGAGGAAGAGGAATAATACAAAGACTTGAACTGTCAGCTACCTGGAGTGTCTATATGGAGAAGACCAGTTATCTAGGAGTTTATCTGTATGGGTGTGTTATGGTGTAACTGCTATACTAAATGAGTATATACATACACTTTGTCAGGCCGCCCATTGTACTGGTGATTCATAAAGCCACCCACAGAAGTGGCAACCTGTTTTGCCTCCCCAAAGTTCTTTCTCCACTTAAAAAAAATCATTAGTACATATTAACTATACAGAACAGGTTTCATCATTACATTTTCATACATTCTTACAATCTGAATCCACTCTTTTTTTTTTTTTTGGTTTTTTTTTTTTTTGATTTTTCAAGACAGGGTTTCTCTGTGTAGCCCTGGCTGTCCTGGAACTCACTCTGTAGACCAGGCTGTCCTCGAACTCAGAAATCCACCTGCCTCTGCCTCCCAAGTGCTGGGACTAAAGGCGTGTGCCACCACCGGCCGGCATGAATCCACTCTTAACCATTCATGTTCCCTCTCTTCCCCACTTGTCTTTCTGGGGGGGAGGAAGGGGACCAAGTGGAGACACTAGGGATCAAGCCCAAGACCTTGCTCAGGATAATCACTGTTCTACTCCTAAGCTACATTCCCAGCCACTTCTCTTGCTTTTTAAAACATAATGTGCTTAAATAGTTGTTTTTATATTTTTGCATACTGAAGAAAAGAAAAATTATACACTACTGTCCCACAGTCTCCCCTTAGACTTAGTTCTTCTGTCAAGAAAGAAGAGTCAAAGGTGCACTGAGTGCTTCCTTTTTAGTATCCCCTAAAAAAACAAACCAAACAAAAGCCCCACATGCCTGGGCTCTGAGATGCTTGGCTGGTATAGAGTCCTAGGCTCCATCCTCAGTATCACACAGACCTGACATGGGCTCCATCCTCAGCATCACAGACCTGACATGGGCTCTGTCCTCAATATCACACAGACCTGACATGGGCTCCATCCTCAGCATCACAGACCTGACATGGGCTCTGTCCTCAGTATCACA
>NW_022196895.1:69540169-69551095 GCF_008632895.1 Mastomys coucha
CTCAGCATCACAGACCTGACATGGGCTCCGTCCTCAGCATCACAGACCTGACATGGGCTCTGTCCTCAACATCACACAGACCTGACATGGGCTCCGTCCTCAGCATCACACACACCTGACATGGGCTCCCTCAGCATCACAGACCTGACATGGGCTCTGTCCTCAGCATCACAGACCTGACATGGGCTCCATCCTCAGCATCACACACACCTGACATGGGCTCTGTCCTCAGCATCACAGACCTAACATGGGCTCTGTCCTCAGTATCACAGACCTAACATGGGCTCCGTCCTCAGCATCACAGACCTGACATGGGCTCTGTCCTCAGTATCACACAGACCTGACATGGGCTCCGTCCTCAGCATCACAGACCTGACATGGGCTCTGTCCTCAGCATCACACAGACCTGACATGGGCTCTGTCCTCAGCATCACAGACCTGACATGGGCTCCATCCTCAGTATCACACACGCCTGACATGGGCTCCCTCAGCATCACAGACCTGACATGGGCTCTGTCCTCAACATCACACAGACCTGACATGGGCTCTGTCCTCAGTATCACAGACCTAACATGGGCTCTGTCCTCAGTATCACACAGACCTGAGATGGGCTCCATCCTCAGTATCACACACACCTGACATGGGCTCCGTCCTCAGCATCACAGACCTGACATGGGCTCCATCCTCAGCATCACAGACCTGACATGGGCTCCGTTCTCAGCATCACACACACCTGACATGGGCTCCGTCCTCAGCATCACAGACCTGACATGGGCTCCATCCTCAGCATCACAGACCTGACATGGGCTCTGTCCTCAGTATCACACAGACCTGACATGGGCTCTGTCTTCAGCATCACACAGACCTGACATGGGCTCCGTCCTCAGCATCACAGACCTGACATGGGCTCCGTCCTCAGCATCAAGCAGACCTGACATGGGCTCCGTCCTCAGTATCACACAGCATCACACAGACCTGACATGGGCTTCATCCTCAGCATCACAGACCTGACATGGGCTCTGTCCTCAGTATCACACAGACCTAACATGGGCTCCATCCTTGGCATCACACAGACCTGACATGGGCTCCGTCCTCAGTATCACACAGCATCACACAGACCTAACATGTGCTCCGTCCTCAGCATCACAGACCTGACATGGGCTCTGTCCTCAGTATCACACAGACCTAACATGGGCTCCATCCTTGGCATCACACAGACCTGACATGGGCTCCGTCCTCAGCATCACAGACCTGACATGGGCTCCGTCCTCAGCATCACAGACCTGACATGGGCTCTGTCCTCAGCATCACAGGCCTGACATGGGCTCCGTCCTCAGTATCACACAGACCTAACATGGGCTCTGTCCTCAGCATCACACAGACCTGACATGGGCTCCATCCTCAGTATCACAAAGACCTGACATGGGCTCCATCCTCAGCATCACAGACCTAACATGTGCTCCATCCTCAGCATCACAGAGACCTGACATGGGCTCCGTCCTCAGCACCACGTAAACCTAGCATGGTGACATAAGAGGTGGAGGCAGAAGCATCACAAAGTCAAGGTCATCCTTGGCTACATAGCAAGTTCAAGGCTAGCCTGAGCTACATGAGACCCCAATCTTAATGGAAAAAAGAAGAAAGAGAAAGAAGGGGATCAATACTCCTATCACTCTCAACTTCACAAGCCCTCAACTCTGTCGTGAAGACAGATCTGGTACATTTCACTATCAACATACCTTTGTGAATTAAAGTACCATCAGTGTTCATTTGGGACAGACACATTTGGGACGGATTCTTACTTCATTAAGAAGAAAAAAAGTGCAAAATTTCAAGCTGACATCAGAATATTCAGAGAAAAGAAAGAGTTGAATTATCTGTATTAACTTAAAGGCACAATAAAGATATTCGCTCTGGGAGATAGTGATCATCTTTCCTCTCACACTACAGATCAAAACTAAGCAAGTGCTCTACCACCAGGCTATACTCCCAGCCTAAAAATTATAAAATTTTCTCGGAAAAGAAATATTCAAAACACGATGGGCAGATTCTAAACGCATGTTTATAACCCCAGCTTCAGGCCAGTTTGGGCTGCACGGTGAGACCTTGTTAAAGACAGGGAGAGATGGAAAAGAAGGTAGGACTTAGGTGTGTGAGTTGATGAAGTCATCTCTTCAATAGAATAAAGCAGGCCACTCCTGAAGAATGTGAAGGAAGATGAAATGTGTTACAAGTCACATTTTCGGTTTTGTTTTTGTTTTAAGATAAAGTCCTACTATGTAGCCAGGGCTCATGTTTTCCTGCCTTAGCCTTGCAAATGGTGAGGTGACAGGCTTGTGCCACCATGCTTAACTAAGCTGTTCTGTAACACAGAAAGAACTAGAAAGGAGGAACTACTCGAAGATAGAGATTTGAAAACAAGAGAACCACGTGTCCATTTTACTTCTACTCACAGAAAACAACCTCAGTACTCGGAGAAAACGACATTATTAAATGATGCAACTCTAAAGTTACCTTAAGTCTCGCACTTTGAGAGACTATTTGGTGCTAATGAGTCGGCAGGCCCTGTAGTCGGCCTCTCGACAGCAGTCATCTCTTTGCCCCTTTAGGCCCTGTAGTCAGCCTCTGACACCAGCCATCTCTTTGCCCCTTTAGGCCCTGTAGTCAGCCTCTCGACACCAGCCATCTCTTTGCCTCTTATGCTCTCTCAGCCTTCCAACATTATTTTTATTTTGCCAAAATATGCTTCAGAATTTCTTACAGAGGATTTTCTGATAATAAACTCCTAGCTTTTATTTGTCCAATAAAATATCTTTATTTTGCTTTAGGAAAATAGTGGAGGGAGGTCAGCCTTCATGTAAAAATATGCATCATAAAGTATATAATACACAAACATATATAAGAATCTATAAAATATATATACCCTCAATTTAAATACATAGAAAAAAGACACCCATGTCTTTCAGAATCACTCAGGCAGCTTGGCAATGCAGCATCAGGTCCACACTGACCTTCTAACTTAGTGTCTGGAAGCAGAGGCAGCAGCTCTCTATCCAACTCCACACTCAATCATGCCGCAGATTCAGGACCACTAGGCCCGAGGCAGTCTCTGCCTGGGGTGGGGGTGACTGTCTCTCTCCACATCTACAAGATTCACTTGATGACTCATTTTTCCAAATAATACTTGATGTGGCATGTAATTCTGACATGCGTATCCTTCCCCTCCTACTGGAGGACTTGGCTCATCTATTAATCCACTCCACTACATCACTAACTTTGGCAGAGCATATTCACACTGGGAATATGAGGGTTACTTTGAGTCTCTGAACAGGCCTAGACCTTTGAGGTAATCATTACGCAGGACTAACGTAAACTGCCCAGCACATATGGCATTCCTGACCCCACTGACTAAACTCCTGTGCTGTCACCATCTCCCCTCTGCCCCTGCAATGAGAGGAACCATCCCATCATGTCTAGTTCCCAGGAGACTACCCAGGACCATGTGCTAAAGGAAACCAGAATGCTGAAGAAAGTGCTAAGATAAAACTTAGTCCAAACCTGCACTGACTGTTCCCGCGAAAGCGCCACTGCATTATCAATACTGCCCGTGTATCGCCCCATACGTTTATCCCTGTGTTAGGAACACAAATTCTACACAAATTCTGCTACCATCTTTTTTAGCCAAGAGTACCCAATCTTATATACTTTGCCAACAATGGCAACTAAGCTGGGCAAAGCTAAGTCCAACACTGCACAGAGTGTTGAATTCTATCTGTAGCAGTAGCCACAAAATAAGTACCCCTGCACAACGGATTATTCTGTCACATCTGTACTTTAAGAAAGGTATTCATCATTTAAAATTTAAATTTTAAATCATTTAAATTTTTTCATCTTTTAAAAATGATTATTTAAAATCTTGTTCCCTCTCATGACTGAGTCAGCCCAGCAATCCAGCTCCATCTTTAGGATTATTAGGGCCAAAGTAATTTTAAAGAAAAAAAGCAATCATTCACAGTGCACAACAAAAAAATCTGTAGTGCAGGTCTGGTAATACATCCATACCACATCCACATTAATGCATTCAGGAGCTCGGGTTTCATTTTTTGATCGGAATGCCGATCACCATAAAATCTTCTGCTAGAGTCACTTCTTGGATCTCTAAGACAGACTCTGCTTGCTTTTTCAGTTCTGCGATGCCGTCTGTCTCCCCTTCCCTCGCTAAGGCGGTCGGTTTGTACCTCTGACTGAAGTGAGTCAGAACTAGCCTCTTGGCACGGCACAGCTTTGCAAATGCTGCTGCCATCTGTGGCGTGCTGTGGCCGTGCTCTTTCGCTTTGTCCATCTGGGAATCATCCAGAGTTGCCTCGTGGATCAACAGGTCTGCTTCGAAGCACAGCTTCACTCCCCCATCACCCACAACCCCAGAACAGTCACCCAGGATGCAGATTTTTCTTCCAACCATAGGCTTTTTTAAGACATCTTGGGGAGAAATTGTAACTCCATTATCCAAAACAACAGAAATTCCGTTTTTCAGCTTCCCGTAGGCAGGACCTGGTGGCACACCTGATGGTACAATGGATAGCATCGTTATCAAGGGCATGGAATTGTGACTGCAAAGAGACAACTTTAACAGCTTGCAGCAAACAGCAGAGGCATCCAGGAACCTGGAGGGAGGGAGCTCAGCAGCTAAAACCATTCACTGCTCCTTCAGAGGACCCGGATTCAATTCCCAGCACCTTCATGGCAACTCACAAATGTCTGCAACTCCAGTTCCAGGGCTTCTGAAGGTGACAGGCTCATACACGGTGCAGACATAATGCAGACAAAACCCACATATATATAACATTTTTAAAAAAAAAAATTTAAAAGCATCCAATCATTTTCAAAACTGGAAGAAATGCTTTGCTACTTATAGACAACTGTGATATTTAAACATTTGAAAAGTTTAGTATTGACTGTTGTTATAATAATGGCTTTATGCTTGAAACCTTTTCCAAGCACATACGTAAGCTCACTTTTAAGCTCTAAAGTAATACTTAGACCTTACTATACTCAAGACACCACCTTGGATTTTCTGCATTGCATGGGAATAACAGTTTTTGAGGATCCTTCATTTATCATAACATCAAAGAATAGATGTAAACAATTATATAATCAATATATATAATCAAGTTATGTAATCATTTTGTCCTAGTCAGAACAAATGTCTATAAACTGACTGACTAAGGAAGAAACTTGTTGAGAGAGATTAATGGGGTCATACGTTCGGGGAGGGAGATGGCAGCCAGTTAAGACACTTGAGCAGCCAAGCCTGACAACCTCATTTGACCCCTGAGACCCACATGGTGGAAGGAGAGAGCTGACTTCCAAAAGCTGTCCTCTGACCTCCACCTGCACACTATGGCGTACACATGCACACACACATGCATCAGACACAACAAATAAGAAAGCAAACAAAAATAAGGCCAAGGGGTGTTTAAGGCAATTCTGCAAGTTTAATTGTATGGTAGCAAGGCCAGTTTTTCAAGCTTCAGTGTAGTATTAGTATAGATTAACACTGTGGATAATTCTGACAAGCAAATACGTGGTCAACATCTCCAAGAGAGATCATGTTTAAAGTTTCCAAATATAACACTATTTCCACAGTATTTAGATCACTGAAACCATCCTTGACCTTGTCACTTTTCCTCATTATCTAGAACAGTATACTGTCTTACTTGGGGAACATACTGCATAAAAATTAGACAGAACCACCACCATTCTTCTAACAAGGATGCCATGGCAAGCCAAGCCCAGTGTAGTGCTGAGGCAGACCATGGCCTCATAAGCAGAAACTACAAAGTCTTCAGGGACCAGTGCCCATTTTTGTATGTTTCCTTCCAAATATGATGAACTGTGGTATGTAAGACTGGGTGAGGTACAGTGTTGTGAATACCAAACTAACTTCATCAAGTCTGAATGAGTAGGCAGGTAAATAGAAAAGGAACTCCTGAGGGTAAGGCAGAGAGAGAGACCTATGGCAAAAATCCTTACACCAAAGATGTCACTGAAGGACCAAGGACATGCTCAGTGGGTAAAGTGCTTGCTGAGGAAGCAAGGGAACCTGAGTTCAGATCCCCTGCACCCATGTGAAAACTGGGTGGTGCTTGCTTCCGTAGCTTCAACAGTGGGGACAGAAAGAGGCAGTACTAAGGGCTTGCTGAGTGGACAGCCAAGGCACAATAATGAGCTCCAAGTTCAGGGAGAGACTGCATGCACACATATGCGTGAGAGACACCGAGACACGCACCTACACCTCACACAAAGAAGTCACTGAAAGCATACCTCAGGACTGTGCATGCTTCGAATGCAACCAATCTTGAGGCAGAGGCTGGAGGACCATGAGTCTGGATTTGAGTTATACAGGGACTTGTAGGCCAGGCTGGGCTACAGAGTGAAACCCTGGGTCAGATAAAAATAAAAACAGAAACAGATTTTAAAAAGAAACTTCACAACTGAGACAAGAAGATGGGCAGTAGCTCAGGGATGGAGCACACGGGAGGCCATGGGCTTGGACCCCAGCATGGCCCAAGTACAGCCGAGAGGAAAGTCCAAGAAAATAAAAATAAATCATGGACTTACCATTCTAATTCAAACCACTTTGCCAACTAAAACAGAGCTGGGCCTGGTGGTGCAGCCCATATCCCAGCTCTCAGAATGGCCACGCATTCAAAGCCACCTTGGACAACTCGGATCAGGTAAGAAAACAGTAAAGGAGGTGGAGAGAGCTTGTGGTAGCTAGTGCGTGCTTAGTGCGCATCCTAGCTTAAACTCTCAGTGCAGACAATAAGGAAAGAAAAAGGACTGTGAATCCAGGGAGCTAGCAAGAAAAGATTCGAATAGATTAAATATTTGAGTTTTGTTCTGAACAACATCTTTGGGCCAAGGAACTTGGACGCTGAGGTAAAGAGAAGGGGGGTACTTACCGAGATCTCTCAGCTTCTGTGCATTGAGTTTACCAGCACGCTTCTTTTCCACAACTGAGAAGCCAAAGGATGGAATTCTATGAAAGAGGCGAAATGCTTTTACCACAAACTGCTCGTCATCAACCAGACAGTAGGAGTTTTCTTCTGCATCTAGCAAGATAGTTCGTCCTTGTCCTTTGGGAGAGCTGTCTGCTTCATCCAAGTGTGCACATTCTCTAAGTTCTTCTACAGGACACTGGTCAGCTGTGGGAACTAGCTCATGAACCACATAAGGAAAAACCAACTCTGTGTGAGAGAGCTCCATGGTTCTCCAGATAAAGTCCCGAAGCCCGACAGGGCCATAGATTTCAATAGGCTGCCTGGTGACCAAAGAGCCACTCTGTAGGCTGATGGTGCAGAGCAGGCCTGGAAGGCCAAAGAAGTGGTCTCCATGAAGATGCGTGATGAAGATCTTGGTAATTCTCCCTTTTGATTGAGACAAGGAATAGATTAGAAAAGTTTTCAGAAATAAAAACCAAGATAACTATTTCACTGAGCATCCTCACCCCTCAGCCCCACGCTGGATTCACCTTGTGCACACTAGAGCATCCTCACCCCTCAGCCCCACGCTGGATTCACCTTGTGCACACTAGAGCATCCTCACCCCTCAGCCCCACGCTGGATGCACCCTGTGCACACTAGACAGTTGCTCTGCTATTGAGACTGCCACTGAGGATCATCCTCAGTTCTACAGACAATTTAAAATAAGCCTAACAACTTCCATAAAGAGTAGTCAACTGAAATTACATATTCTCTATGTTACTATAAACTTATTTATTCCTTTCATTTTGTTGCATGACTTCAGAAAAGAGAGAAACAGGCTTTATTATTTGATTGACTGGTTGTGTGCATGTGTGTGTGGGAGGAGGTACACATGGTGTTGTGTGTAGTCTATATACATAAGTATGTTGGACACACATGCATGCAGAGAGCAGAGAAGGAGACTGGATGTCTTACTCTATTGCTCTCTTATTTTAGTACCTTGAGACAGGGTCATTCCTAAAGCAGAAGCTCACCATTTTGTTGAGGCTGTCTGAGCACTGAGCTCCCCGGATCTGCCTCCCTGAGTACCCACTAATTCTAGAGTTACAGGCACCACATAGCTATGCCCAGTTTTTTACATGGATACTGTGGATTTGAACTCAGGAACTTGTGCTTGCACAGCATGCACTCTTGTCCTTGAGACATCTCCCAGCCCTACTTGGTCATTCTCTGAGACAAGATTGAACGCTACAGCCCATGTTAGCCTGGGAATCACAAATATAAGTTGTGGCAGCCCTCCTTAAGTTTTCCAAGTGAGAGGATAATAGGTTTGAACTACCAAGACAAGCTTTAGTGGCTGGTTTAAATAGGACAGTATTTTTTTTCCATGAATGTCTTCAAATTATAGTGTTTTATAGCTTTCTAATTGTTTTTTCTATATAGTCTTGTGCTGGGATTAAAGGTGTGCACCACCACCACCTAGCTTATATTCTTTTTAAAAATAAAATTTAAAAGTATACCAAGATAACTCACCTAACTAAATGGGCCTCAAGCATCTTTTGGACACACTGTCTCCCACTGTTCCCTTTGAGGCTAGAAACATGTACCCAAAGCAAAATGAAATATTCTACTGGTTCTGACTGACTGGCCCAGTTCTAAACCTAAAACTCTCTTCTAAGATTTCCTTCCTGAGCAGGGGTTCACCAACTAAGACCGAGATGTGTGTCCCAGTGAGGATGTGGGAGAAGAGCAAATGGGACAAGGACTGAGGAACGAGGAGGAGGAGGAGGAGGAGGAGAAGGAGGAGGGGGAGGAGGAGGAAGAGGGGGAAAAGGAGGAAGAGGAAGAGGGGGAGGGGGAGGAGGAGGAGGAGGAGGAGGAAGAGGAGGAGGAAGAGGAAGAAGAGGGGGAGGAGGAAGAGGAGGAGGAGGAGGGGGAGGAGGAGGAGGAGGAAGAGAGGCAGAGGGGAACAAGGAAGAGCAGAGGAAGGGCAAGCACATCAGATACCGGCCAGCATGCAGAGTAAAGGCAGATCCTGACCATATTATATGAAGGCCATGGGCCCAGCTCTTGTTTCCAGTCTGAACCTACACAATAGCCTTTTCAGTGCACACTGGCTTAGGTTATAACTCCATTTACTAATGGTAAACGGAACTGACTGCTGGTAAGCGACAGGATGCCACATAAGCAGTTTCTGAGATGCAGCACAGGGTTAGAAAGGAACAGTCACCAGCAGCGCATTTCCAGGAGAACAGGCTCAGGGCCACCTATCTGTACACTGTCATCTGTCCTGACAGTCTTCCCAGAATGACTACCCCAGGCTGCACTGGGATAGTACAGCCGAGAACAATGGCTGGCTCAGAGGCTGACCTGGGTTCCCCAGGGACCCAAGGAGGTGATCTCTAATTTCACAAGTACTTCTCTCATTATAGATGACTCTTCAACATGCTGCTTTTGCTTTTTGCTTCCGGGGTCTTGTTTGGTAATTTCTGTATGGTGCTGAGGATTGGATCCAGGGTGCCACACCCACTCGGCAAACCCCCAATCACTGAGCTACCCCAGGCCTCTTCTTAGCCATCTTTTTTCTTTTTTTTCTTTTTTTAATTTCAAATAAAAGGATATTTCTCTACTGTCCCCATTTCCCCTTTCCAGGCAGCCTCTCAGTATAACCCAAGGTCTCTTAGAGATGAAAGAACTACAGCAGCCACTGAGTCCAGACCCATGTTGGCCTCACAACTGCCAACATCAGACTTTTGGGGTCTTCTCACTATCTGCTGCAAAACAAAGCCAAAGCTGAACACAAACAGCCTGGGAACCCAAAGCAAGCGAGGCAACTAAAGAGAGAAGAAAGCTGCTTCCCACAGTTATCAGTTTCAAGGAGGCCAGACATTTCATTTTCGGGAAATGTGATTTCTGAGATACAAGGAATGGCAACCACAGCTATGAGAGGGATGAGGAAGCCACCAGATAGAGTCAAAACTCACACCAGCTTCCTTTCCCTAGGAAGGAGGAAGTGCTGGGGAAACACTGCCCGCAGGGAGCAGAACACTAAGCATCCTTGTTTGACATGATGATGAAATTAAACCTACTTCCCTATTAGTATATGATGCGTGCGTGTGCGTGTGCATGTGTGTGTGCGTGTGTGTGTGTGCGCGTGTGTGTACAAGCTACAGTGGAGGGAGAGAAGGAAGGATGGAAACATTGCTGAGGCTGCTCTGGTGACACAGTACATACTTAAGACGCCAGACCTGGTGGCACAGACCGATTATTCCAAACACTGAGAAAGCTGAGTCAGGAAGACCACAAATTCAAGACCTGCCTAGGCTACTGGGTAAATTCGAGGGTGGCCACTGGGTAAAAGGGGCACTATAAATTAGTGCTATATTTAAAAACACCTACTTGTTTCCCCTATCATTACATGATTGAAAGCAGGTCCCTACAAGTATGTTTCTTTAAATATCAAGAGCCACGCCCTCTGATAAGCTGTAGCGGCTCTGATTTCCCAAGCCCTCAGAAGTGGGCGATCCTACATGTCCATCTGCTCACAAGGAACAGTGCTTCTAGGTAGTGTCCACCAGGCTCATAAGTGTCACTAAACTTACCTGACTGTACGTCAATGTGCAAACACAGAAACAAACTGCACATATAACATAGTTCCAGACCCACTGACACTAAGTTAATAAACACAATATAAAGTAAAAGATGCCTGGGGTAAAGGAGAGGATGCTTTACCCAGGAGGTCCGAGAAAACAACCTTAGATGAGATTTAAATGATGAGATTTAAATATAATTGATAAGCTAATAAAACTTATTTTTAAAGCCAGGTGGTGGTGGTACACACCTTTAATCCCAGCACTTGGGAGGCAGAGGCAGTTGGATTTCTGAGTTCAAGGCCAGCCTGATCTACAAAGTGAGTTCCAGGACAGTCAGAGCTACACAG
>NW_022196895.1:69551105-69554616 GCF_008632895.1 Mastomys coucha
AAAAACAAAAAACAAAAACAAACAAACAAACAAAATATATATATATTTAAAGATTTAAATGATGACATGGAAGTAGCCATGTAGGATACAGATAGATAGATAGACAGACAGACAGACAGACAGAAAGACAGACAGATAGATATGATATATATATATTTCTTATCTTTTTTGATACAAGGTCTCCCTGTGTAGCTCAGGCTGGCCTCTAACTCACAATCCTTTCTGCTTCCTGGGTACTAGGATTCCCAGCAAGTGCCACACACCTGGTTTATAACATCTCTTTTAGGCACAGTTTATAACCCTGTTCTTTGAGACAAGAAACACATATTTAAGCTGGCTGATCTGGTAAGGTCAAGCCTGAGCTACAACTGGGCCTAATACCCAGGTCTTCCTGAGTCCAGCCAGAGACTTTTCACCACCGAATTTACCCACAAAGTGCTGGTCTTAGATCATTACTCCATTCCCTCTGGCTGGACTTCAATTCTCCACAGGCCAGGAATTATTTTTCTTCTCTCAGCAACTCATAAACTTGTCTGAGATGGCTACCAGAATAGCAAGGGAAGCATCCTCCTCCTCTGACCACCTACTGCCCTTTGCATTCTCCCATGACATTATTTCCTGGCAGAGACAAGTGCGGCCACCACACCCTTGTTAGGGTGGGGTCCATCTGCTACACCTGCTGTATCTCTCCTCATCTTCATGCCAGGGGCCTCCATAAATCCTCTCTCTTGACATAGGCTGAATGAAAAGCAAGTAAAGGTATACATGACATTCAGCAGGCACTGCTGGGTGCCTGACACTCTTCCAACTCCGGCCAGACAAAGTTCTAGTTATGAAGTGGATACAGCTTTAGGCCTGTTACTGAACAGCAGAGTTCCTGACAGCCAAGAGCATGGGACACAACAGAGGACAGTCCTGAGTAAGCTGGATGCACACTAACCTGCTTTAAGCTGGCTTTTCATAAGCTGGGTCTGTGTTCCCTCCCCACAGTCAAAGAGCCAGCACTCGCCCTCACACCGAAGAACCACCGCAGAGGCGCCCCGGGTCGGCGATGGATATGCTGCTCCTGTCCCAAGAAAGGTGACATCCATAGACATCTTCCACCCTGCAACAGAAATATCACTGGGGGTCAGTAGAAAACCACTGCATCAACAGCCCGCTCCTCTGAGATTGGTTGACTTTTGGTGCTGGGGATAGAACCCAGGTCTTGGTACTTGCTGAACATGTGCTCTGCATGGAGCTACACCGTCAATAGCTGCTTATGCTCTGGGTGTAATGATTTGTTTGGTGCGTTAAGATAGTGCTGGTACTCTACCACTGATCTATACTCCCAGCCATGGTCTTAACTGGCTAAAAGTACAAGTCACCAAACCTTATGTATCTGTGCACATGCACGTACACACACACACACACACACATGCATACACACACACACACAGAGTTTGGGGATCAGTAGGTAAAGCCACTTGTGACTACTTCTGACAACTTGAGTTTGATCCCTAAAATCCACACTGGAACTGGTGAGGAGAATCAGTTAGCTCAGGGAATCAACAAGCTCAGCTTGCCTGGCATGTACAAGGCCCTGGGCTTAAACCCTGGCATTACAGGTAAAACACTGTAGTTGAATTCCAACCCTATGACAGTCTCTAAAAGGCAAACTATAGAGAAAGTAGAAAGAGAGAAGATTTAGCAGGGAAGACATTTTTTTTCTTCCTTTGTTTTTTCGTTTTTGAAGACAGGGTTTCTCTGTGTAGCTATGAATTGTACTGGAACTATCTCTGTAGAAGGCTGGCCTTGAACTCAGAGATCCCTCTGCCTCTGCCTCTCAGGTACTGGATTAAAGTGCACCACCAGTGCCCCTTGGGGAAGCACATTTTTAAAGAAGTAAAAGAGTAGGTGGTCACAATATAGAAATGTCACTATCTGAAGCTGTGACCCAGGGTCAAGCGCTTACACAAATGAACAAAGCAATGAACAAAGCCTTGGCTTTGACTCCAGCACCCCACATACAGGCAAAGAAATAGTATATATTGGTACACGCAATCACAAGAATTCAAATTAATAGATTCCTTTACCAACGAAATGAACCAGCTGATGTAGTCAGAAGAATAAAGGCACATTTATTGAGAGACAGCTCTCTAGAGAATTCACTGATCTCACAGGGAAGTCCAGACCCGGGCTAAAGCAAGGGGGTTTATAGAGTTTAGGTCAGGAGTTATGACATGCCAGTGAGGACCCGTCCATGCACAGTCAAGAACTGAGCCCCTGGGCAGGTACTCTTAAGTGGGTTCTGAGAAACTCAGAGACAAGGAGTAATGACATGTTGGCCTGGACGAGTTTTCTCTGTGAGGCCAGGGTTGGGGGAAGGAGGACACATGGAGTTTCCCAGAGGATGAGCAGGGGGTAAGCAGGGGTTCCAGCCTACCGCAAATAGTACTTGTTTATAATTGTCAGTACTGGCTCATCAACTTACCAGACTAATGTTACTCAGTACAAGAAAAATGAGAACGTGCAGGGATAGAACCCAGGTCTTGGTACTTGCTGAACATGTGCTGAACATGTGAGGAGTTCTAGGAGATGTTTCCATATATTGTACTAATTCACTTTTTTAAGTCCTAATAAGCGGTAAGCCCCACCTGGGTTTAGTTTTGGCTAAGGGTCTAAACAAGACATAGTATTTGATCATGCTCACCAAGTGGTGGCCACAAGGGTGGATCCCTTCTGAAGGACCACAGTATTGTACAACAGTGTTGATATTTCACAGCAATGCAAATGGTGTGCTTCACTCAAAGACAGAGTTCATGGTTGGTTAGTTCGCCTTTGCCCTTCTCCCCCCAAGTCCGGAGGCAGAACATGGGGCCTTGTGCACAGACCAGAAGAGCTCTGCCATAAGTATGTCCCCAGCTGTGGCTCCATCTCATCTCAGTGATCTGCAACCAACTGAATGTGCAGACGTCTGCCAACTCTTGGCACTGTGCCACCTCTGATCTGTGTCTGTGATAGGAGATGTTCGTCATATACAACAATGAAGGGTAGCTGAAACCTATGACTAACCAGTTCCACATGAGTTAGAAATTTAAATGCAAACAAAACAAAACAAAACAAAAAAACCTCTAATAAAATATGTCTTAAAAATTAGTGTTGGGAACATAGTTAAATAAGTGAGCCTTTGCCTAACATGCAAGATGCTCTGGTCCATCCCTACCACAAGGGGAGAAAATCAGGAGAATCTTGAGAGAACTTTAGGAAATGAAAAGACTTTTTTGCAAAAGCAAGAAGCTCTGAAATTTAAAAATAAACTCATCTACTGCACGGTACAGCATTCTGTAACATCTGTGTATCAAAACTCGGTGTAAACATCTACAAAACCTTAGGCTGAGAAAGCGGTCAAAAGGAGTGGAGCATTTCTGTAAGAACCCAATTCTCTCAACATAGCAAGTCCTGACACACCATCACACTGGAAAAGCAAGATTCAGATCTAAAATCACTTCTCATGATGATACAGGACTTT
>NW_022196895.1:69555028-69555702 GCF_008632895.1 Mastomys coucha
TACAAGAGATAGAAGAGAGAATTTCAGGGGCAGAAGACACCATAGAAAACATTGACACAATAGTCAAAAAAAAAATGCAAAAAGCAAAAAGCTCCTAGCCCAAGAACATCCAGGATGCAATGTGAAGACCAAACCTAAGGATAATAGGTATAGAAGAGAGTGAGGACTCCCAAGGTAATGGGCCAGTAAATATCTTCAACAAAATTATAGAAGAAAACTTCCCTAACCCATGAAAGAGATGCCCATGAACATACAAGAAGCCTACAGAATTCCAAATAGACTGCACCAGAAAAGAAATTCCTCCCATCACATAATAATCAAAACACCAAATGCACTAAACGAAGAAAGAATTTTAAAAGCAGTAAGGGAAAAAAGGCAAGTAACATATAAAGGCAGGCCTATCAGAATTACACCAGACTTCTCACCAGAGACTATGAAAGCTAGAAGATCCTGGACAGATGTCATACAGACCCTACAAGAACACAAATGCCAGCCCAGGCTACTAAACCCAGCAAAACTCTCAATTACTATAGATGGAGAAAACAAGATATTCCATGACAAAACCAAATTTACACAGTATCTTTCCACAAATCCAGCCCTAGAAAAGATAATAGATGGAAAACACCAACATAAGGAGCAAAACTACACCGTAGAAGAAACAAGAAAGTAATCTT
>NW_022196895.1:69555892-69579197 GCF_008632895.1 Mastomys coucha
TATTACCAACATATCCTAATCAATTGAAATCCAAAAATGTGAGGAATTAGAAATTTGTTGACTGTTATGCAATGGTCTCTTTAATTTGGTAATTGGAGAAATAGGTCTACTATTGTACAATTCATATACACTTTCAGCTTGTTTGTACGTGACAGTGTCTTGCTGTGTACCACATAATGGTCTTGAAATCATGCTTCTCTTATCTCAGCTTCTCTATTAGTAGCATTGCTTATTTCATGTTTTTACACTATACTGTGGTTTTCAGAACAGCTTACATATTTCAAATGTATTTATACAGCCAAAAGAAAGGTAGACAATTAACTTGGGAGGTGGCTTGTAAGAGAACAAAGAGTGAGACTGAACGCTTTGCTTGATGTTTGTAACTATTGTATCAGTTTTGAAGAAGAGGACTTTATAAGTTACTCTTTCTCTGAGATGAATGCTTTTCCAAATCATCAAAGCCAATGAACCAGATTCTTACCTTTACCTAATGTCTATGCCACCCTCCAAGCAGAACCATTGTTCATTGAAACAGTTGGTGAATGACTTTATGGATAGACCATCTTAATACACACACCATTTCATAAATGAATGTAACCTGTTCTCTGTGGGCTGAGAATAAAGTCACTCACTCAAGTCAAATAGCTTTGACCATAGCAGGAAGTCTGTATCCAAAAATCATGCCTATAATTCATTCCTTGGCGCAGCAGAACTGTCAACTCTCAGCTTATCTACAATGGAGGTAAAATCCTTTGGTGATGTCAGGCGGTAGTGGTGCACACCTTTAATCTCAGCACTTGGGAGGCAGAGGCAAGTGGATTTCTGAATTCAAGGCCAGCCTGGTCTACAGAGTGAGTTCCAGGACAGCCAGGGCTACACAGAGAAACCCTGTCTCCAAAAATAAATAAATAAATAAATAAATAAATAATTCCTTTGGTGATGTGAGGGTCATTGAAGTACAGCCTTATTATAATGAAATCCAATGTCTAAAAATTGTTCTTAGTTTGGGCTTGTACCATAGTAAGAGCCAAGATTTTAAACTCTACTAAATACAAAACAAACAAGCAAGCAAACAAGCAGACTTTATATATTTATGTTCATTAAAAAAATACTAGTAGTGACATATTATTTTAAGATATATAGCTAATATGTTTGAAGTTATTTAAAATTTATATTGAGAAAAATGTATGTATTCTCAGTATTGCTGTAGACAAGCATCTACACAAGACTTAAATTGATTGTTGTTTTATATCAAACAACTTTTATAATACTCATTTTTATTGTTACAATATTTTATAAATTTTAAAGAATATGACAAAATAAGGTATTGTAGGTATTGAAGGGGGGCCTTGGGGAATAGTTGGAGTACAAGAATGTGATTTAATTCTATTTAATTGAAATATGTTTTTAAATGTTAACAAATTCAGATAAATTGAAATCATGTGCCTTTTCTCATCATAATGCAATAAAACTTAAATCAATAAAAACAAATGTATAAATAAATAGATAAATAAAAATAAAAAATTATTTTCCTATCATTAAAAAAAAGAGAGCGATTAAAGCCTCTTAAAATGGCTACGTAGTGCTGAAAAGTGCTTCAGTGAGTAAGGGAGCTTGCAGCTCGGCCTGCGGACTTGAGTTCGATCCCTAGAACGCACATGGTGAAGAGACAGCTCTCACAACTCTGACCTGCACACATGCCCCTTCCAGCTCATGTGTGCATATACATACACAATAACAAATAAAATAAAATATTAACTTTTAGTTTATGGAAATGCATTTAATGAAAAATACTGACACAAGGAAAAAATAAAGAGGGTACATATCAAATCACTGAGTACATTCAAAATACAAATAAGCAGGAAAATTGCTCAGCCACAGAGTAGAAATGCAAACTGAACAAAGAGACTCAATTTCCCACACATCAGTTGGCAGATGCTAATTAAGCAATGCTAGCCAAATCTAGTTGGGACGATGGGAAAAGGGGAAACGGATGTAATCACAAGTTATAATGGTGGAGGGGTGAACTGCTATTATTCTGTGGGAGAATAACTTGACAATAAATACTACCAGTAATGACACTGTTGATTACAAGTCCAAGCAATCTCATTTTCTGGAATCTAGCTATAGAAATAAAAATTTCTGTACAATAATGCTTACTGTGGTGCTTTTGGATGGGCTAAAATATAGAAACATTTACAGTTATATCAACAGGAAAATGACTAGTTTATATCCTTAATGTTAATTATTCTGGTAAATTATATTGTTCTATAGGTAATAAACACTGTGCTCTGT
Source organism: Mastomys coucha (assembly GCF_008632895.1). Lineage (NCBI taxonomy): Eukaryota > Metazoa > Chordata > Mammalia > Rodentia > Muridae > Mastomys > Mastomys coucha. The sequence goes on from NW_022196895.1 coordinate 69,558,188, forward strand.
AACTACAAGGATAACAATGAGAAAAATTATAAATAGCCCCAGTATAATCTTACTTTTTAGAACAATGCCTCAGGCCCCACATTCACATAAGACAGTGTGGTGTGAGGGGTGAACAACATATTACTGATCTGGCTGGCCTCCTTGATCTTTAGAATGACCGGAGGATGGACTGGAGGACGTCTGCCAACTTAAATCTTTGGATTGTTTTCAGTTGTAATGAACAATGTCTATTTATTTCTGCTTTATACTTAACAGTGATGATGTTTTTAATGTATCAAAAGAACAAATATGCTTTTATAACTACACATCATTTAGTTTCCTTTACCTTTTTGGGAGGGCTCCCACTCACTCCGCCTTTCACAACTCTCTCACACGAGGTAATTATGCAAGCATGAAGGCTACTGATAGCATCTCTTCCATGAGTTACTACACAGTGCTGCCTTCTGACATTAAGTCCTTTAGTGTATACAGGCTTACTGAACTACCCCCTTATTGTTTTGCACTTTTCAAGAGATAGAGGTAAACAATAGAAAGTTAACTTAAAGGCTAGTAAAACACAGAAGGAAGAATGAAATGTAATTATTACTGGAAGCTAAGGTTCATGTTGTTTGCCACTGCACTGAAAAACTGGCAGACAGAAACTGATGAAGGAAATGAGTTTCTCTACAGTTCTAGCCAGAACTGGGGAAAGAGCAGTTCTCAATGGGTCTCTGCCTTGCCAAGAGCAATGCTATAATTTATAGAAAAAGATGAATCAAAAGACAGACGACATGCACAAGGGAGTTTAGCTCTGAGTCCAAGTCATCAGAACTGAAATAAGTGTCGAGTCAGAGCTCCTTGTTGGGCAGTTTCATCCCTAGATAAGACTTCCTAATCTCTCCAGCTGAGTCTCCTACCCCTACTTTAAGAATCACTTTGCAATCCCTAACCAAGAATGGACAAGTGGTTGGGGCATATCCTAATTAGCCAGGGAGCTTTAAAATACTAATGATTAGGTCCTATCCTAGAACTATATTACATAGGAAATCCTGTGAGTAAGGCGCAGGCTGAGTCTGAGATTCCATTTCCCCTGTACTCTAACATTGAGTCACATTTAAGAACTATTTAGTGAAGCATGCTATGTGGTGCACACCTGTGATCCCAGCACTCAGAAGCTGGAGACAAGAGGATCTGGGAGATCAAACAAGCCAGGGTTAGCTACATAGCAACTTTAGGGCCAGATTGAGCTACGTGAGCTACTCTCAAACCAGCCCAGCAAACATACAAACAAACAAGAACTCCCTGTTAGAAAACTATAACCCAAAGTCGTAGCCTGAAATCACTAGTCAACATCTAGAACAAAGTGTCAGTTTGGTTTGCTTTGTTTTAGGTGGGGCATGGTAGCACATGCCTTTAATCACAGCTCTCAGAAGACAGACAGGCAGAGATCTCTGTAAATTCAACACCAACCTGGTCTACATACTCCAGGCCACCTAAGACTACATAGAAAGAATCTGTCTCAAAACAAAACAAAACACCAAGCAAACCCAAATTGAAGATTTCAGAGGCTAGAGAGCTATCTCAGGGGAGTAGCATGCCTGACACACACGAATGAGGAGTGGCATTCAGCTCTCCAGTGCTTACATAAAGACCAGGGTCTGTGGGGTGCGGATGTAACCCTAGGCCTGGGGGAAGGAAACAAGCGGATCTCTGGAACTCACTGGCTAACCAGGCTGGGCAATCTGATCAAAAGACCTTGTCTCAAAAACTAACGGTAGAAAGTAGTGTGGAAGCCATGTAACTCTGACTTCTGGCCTCCACATGCATTTACACACACATCTGTACACAGGCACACCCGCAAAATTCAACTGGATTTGGTGATGAATACTTCATTCAGATCCTAGCATGGTATGGGGCCAGGCTAAAGTAGAGGCACTGAGAGTCTGAGGGCCAACTTGGGCTAGAGAAACCTTGTCTTGAAACAAAAACCAAACCTAACCAAAGGAGAAATTCCAAACACATACAGAATTAGAAATGTCAGTACAATACATTGGCACAGAGTATTCACGAAGCTTCAAATTCTCAACGCATGGGCAGCCTTGATTCATCTACACTCCACCTTGATCCCCACTGCTCCCGAAGCTCTAAGTGGCATGAGGTGCTTCCAACAGGACTGACTCGGTGCTAGCATGTCTCCTTTCCTGATGTAAACATCTACTAATGATCACTGTCAAGATCCATTATTTCGGGCTGGCGAGATGGCTCAGCGGGTAGGAGCACTGACTGCTCTTCTGAAGGTCCTGAGTTCGGATCCCAGCAACCACATGGTGGCTCACAACCACCCATAATGAGATCTGATGCTCTCTTCTAGTGCATCTGAAGACAGCTACAGTATACTATGCCGGAGGCGGGGCCGGAGCCAGCCATCTGTACAGCTAGTGTGCTCATACACATAAAATAAATAAATCTTAAAAAAAATTTAAAAAAAGATCCATTATTTCATTAGGTGCAGCCACAAGGTAACAAGTTTCCCACTGTAGTTGTTAGCTGGCATCTCTCTCTCTAACTCCTTGGTCAATTATCTGGTTACCTGTTATAAAGATCCATAAAGAAGGGTGAGATCTTATTTAACTCCCGATGATGCAGTATGAAATGCACAGTTGGCCTCCATGAGGTTTTCTTGCCAGAAAATAGGGCCAGAACCAGAAAAAACTAAATATCAGTTCTCTAAAGAATTCCACAGTCTACGGCCATACCACCCCGATCTCGTCTGATCTCAGAAGCTAAGCAGGGTCCAGCCTGGTTAGTACTTGGATGGGAAACCACCTGGGAATACCAGGTGCTGTAGGCTTTAAAAAAAAAAAAAAATCCACAGAGATAGAAAAGGCAAGGTGCAGGCTGTAAAAATCATGTAGGACACATGAATTGGTGTTTCAGCTAGTATAATATAGGGGGTTAAAAAATAAGAGGGAATTAGGAGAGCAAGAGACAAGAGGTGTTACTCGTCTGTTGTACGTGTAGCTTGTTTGGTTCCTGATTTGGATAAACTGATAAGGGAAGAGACAACGGGAAGAATGTAAACACTAGTTGGATAACAGATAATATGAAATGCTAAGGAGACCGAGTATGACTTTAGGTTTAAAAACAGCCATCGTGTCTTATAGACAAGCATTTAGCATATGGAGGAGTACATTTCATAATCGCTTTAAAACAACCGCGGAGAAGAAGGCAATGGGTCAAACAAGCCTGACCATGAATTGGGAATTTCTTTCCGTGTATGCTTGAAATTTTCCCCCAATAAACGGCTTAGAAAATTAGACTAGCAACTATTTAAGCAATGGTGTATGTTTTGTGACATGCGTCGCTCAGGGACTTAGGAATTTAAAGTGAGCAGAACACATTCGGGCCCCTGTCTTCTTGGACAAAAAAAAAAAACAATTAAAAAAAAAAGGCAGCTGCTCGCTTTCTCAAAGAGCTTGATCCACGTTCGAGATAGTGCGCAATTTCAGCCTTGACAATGCTGTCACTCGCTCGTCACCTCGGGCCTGTCTGCAGATCACACTCTCTGCTGACCGTGGGGACATCCCACAACACCCGGGTGACTTCTGGAGACCGGAGCTCCTCCGTTTCCCGGCTGACAACGCCGGGCCAGGGGTGCAGGAGGGTGACACCGCCGCCCTCACTTCCGAGCTGCGTGGGCCCGAGAGTGAGCGGCGGGGCCTGTGGCCGCCGCGAACCCGGCACACCGCGCCGCGCGTCCTCGCTGTCCGACGCTCCCGGGACCTGTGCGCCCGCCCCGCGGGCCTGCGAGCTCCGAGGAAGCGAGCCCGTCCCCCTCGGGCGTGCTGCCCAACTCACCCTCTACCCGAGGCCCGCCGGAGCGGAGGGAGGCGCAGGCCGGCTCCGAGGCCCTGCAGCGTGCAAGCGGCGCGCAGCCGGAAGTGCCCCGCCCCGCGGTCCGGCGCGGCCGCTCTAGGCGCGCGGGAGGTGCGCGGGAGGTCCGCGCTCGGTGGCGTCCGCCCGGGCTGGCCACGGGGAGGAGAGGGGCTCGCGGGGAGGAGAGGGGCGCGGATTCCCACGCACTCACTCTGCAGTCTCCGAACCGAGCAGGCTGCGGTGCGAGCCTGGTGGGAGCTCCTGACCCCAAAAGTAGAAAGCTTTACTCTTCCGCCTTTGGTTTGATTGTCGTGTCCCGTTTTCCAGATGAGAATGTTTTTCCTGACGTGTTCGGGTTGTTTGTTTTACTCGTTGGTTGGGATGCATCTTTCAACTGCAAAGCCTGAAAGTGTAAGCTTGTGCCTTGAGAGGGAAGCACTGGCATCGGACTTCATGACCAGCCTGACCGCGTGTGCCTTCTGAACCTCTTATTTAAGAATTTTTTTTCTGTGTCCCCCAGTATCCCCGTGGCTAGGTTTGAACTTGCTATGTAGACTTCTGCTGGCCTCGAACTCACAGACAATCCTCAGAATCATCAGCCTCTGCCTCCTGAAGGCTGGGATTAAAGGCATGCTCATGTGCCACCGGCCAGCCGATCTGGGCCTCCCTCAACCCGAGGGAGAAACGGGGGTCCTAGTCAGGTCGACAAGGCGCAGGCGAAGAAATGATGGCAGAGACGACACATGACGTATAGGATCTAAATGTATTTCTTAGAAATGGCATCAGACTTTTACAGTCATTGCAAAAGAGGGATGGTAAATCTGGCAGCTCAATAGTTGAGGTACATCTGAGGCTATCTAAAACATACTGGGTCTAAAGCAGCAGCTATCTCCTCTGAACTGGTGCTGCATCCCCCGGGCCCAAGTGCTCTGGGCCCGGGGGACTGCAGATTGCATGAATCTGAGTCCTAACCCATCTATGTTCTACTGCTAGTCCTTCTCCTTGTCCTAGTCCAAGTCCAAGACCAAGTCCTTATACAAAGTGAAAAGCAGGCTTAAGTAGCATACAGCAAGCAGGGCAAATGTCAAGAGTCATAGAGGCAGGTGACCGCACATCAAGGTCAGTAGGGTCTGGTAGCTAGGTGTGAAGCAGGAGGAAGAGGAGTGGAGCCCTCCCTGTTGAGGTATTTTGATATTCCTAGGCTAATTCTCTGGATCTGCTGGAAGCAAAAAGGAGATTTCAATCTAGCATTTCCTGCTAATTCTCTGGTTCTAGCCCGGGGCAGGCAGTGGGGAGTTCCGACCTGACACTTTTAGCTAATGTCCTAGAGTGAGGGAAACCCTACATTACTCTCTAGTATGCAAAACATTTCTAACTATTATGAACTGTCTATTGCCCTAAGGAATGTACTCGACCTCTGTTGCTAGCTCTGGCGAGGTTAGAAACATTGTGTCGTCCAGGAGACAATGCCCAATCTCAACCATTTAGGAATCATTTTTTGGGGTACCTTTATGCCTAAATATGAGGCCGCGTTGACGATTGGAGAGACTAATCTGGAACACGTCTGAGTTAGGGGATACCAGCGAATGTCTGAAATCCAGGAGGCACAGAACTCCTTTTGAAGTCTTATTGCCTCTTATCCTTTATCAGGATTTTATCCCTGATATTTTGGATGTGACTGGAGTAGACGAGTGTGCGTAGCACTCATGTTTCTGTTTGCTATTTAGGGGTCAACTATCACAGAAATGAAGCTAGAACACTAACTGTGGTTGGCATGTTCATCTTGGCTTTCCGTTCTTGTTTTTCTAGCTGGAGACCTACCTACTTAGTGTTTGATGAGTGCCACCCGCACCAAAGATAAAGAAATCTCTTAGATTTATCAATGCCCTGTGGTTAGATTTAGAAGGAACTTCGTTGGCTCATCCAGGAAGACATGCAGGAGAGCCGATCACTTCCTGTCTTGATCCCCCTGCTCATACTGCTGTTAATCTGTAGGCTAAGTCCCAATCTATGCCCCAGAGCTGTGCGTTATGGATCTAAAACCTGTTAGGAATGGCTGCTGCCTCTGCTCTTTCTTGATCCTAAATCTTAGAAGCACTCTCTGTTCGTTTCCTGTCTACTCTCTATTCAGACCGCTTGTTTTCTCTCTGGCAAGCTGATAACCTCGGCAAAGGGAACTCTGCCTCCCCGCTGCCGATATACTAGTGAGCTTTATAAATGCCTTCAAGGACAGCTCTGCCTGCCTGCCTCCCCTCCCCAGTGCTGGATTTCAAACTGTAACTTTTCTCCCTCTCTAGTCTTCCATCTTCAATTCTAGAGTTACACTAAATGATGTTTTGAAGAACTGACATCACTTTTTTTTTTTTTTTTTTTTTTTTTTTTTTTTTTTTTTTTGGTTTTTTGAGACAGGGTTTCTCTGTGTAGCCCTGGCTGTCCTGGAGCTCACTTTGTAGACCAGGCTGGCCTCGAACTCAGAAATCTGCCTGCCTCTGCCTCCCAAGTGCTGGGATTAAAGGCGTATGCCACCACCGCCCAACCTGACATCACTTTTAAGGCTAAAAAAAAAAGTAAATTTTGACGACACGTGTGCTCATTCGAGTTTGTTAAAAACCTCAGCTACTCTGTGTGTCTGTCCTTAAACTTTGCACTGGACAGGCAGTGGTGTCTGAGCCAGGTGGGGAACTCTGAATCAGTTCTACTAGATGGACCATGTGTGTGATCAACTAGAGTAAAGATAGGTAAGGGCAGAGTCTAACTTGATCATTAAGGCTCATGGAGATGCCCAGGAAAAGTATAAAAGTCAAGCTGTGAGGCTCATCTGCTGAGCCTTTACAGATGGCTGTGCCTTTCTCAAAGTCATTTTAGGCCGAAACGTTTGGCCTATAGGGAGTGATGTCCCTTGCCCGGTAATGACTACCCTGGATGGGCCAGCAGTTCCTGATCCAGGAATGGAGCCATTCCAGGTTGGCAACTGGATGGACTGATGTTTGGTCCAGGAATCTGTATTATTTTATCTCTTCCTGTTTCCTTATAGATACACAAGCATGCGGAGTTCAGCTTCACTATATATTTAAAAAGTAAAATATAGATGAGTGTCACAGTTTGACTTTTATACTTTTACTGGGATCAGGTTAGACTCTGTCCTTAAGATGTGTTTCTAAAAATAAAAGCCCTAACCTTTGGGAATACAGACTGAAGGTTAAAGGTTGCTTGGTGCTATTAAGAAAATAGATAAGCCGGGTGTTGGTGGCACATACCTTCAATCCCAGCACTGGCAAGGCTGGTACAGGTGGATCTTTGTTATTTTAAAGACAGTGTGGTCTTCAGAGAGAATTCCAGGACATCCAGGGGGTACACAGAAAAACCCTGTCTCAAATAAGAAAACAGAAAGGGCTGGAGAGATGGTTCAGCAGTTAAGAGTACTGTCCTGAGTTCAATTACCAGCAACCACAGGTGGCTCACAACCATCTGTAATGGGATCCGATGCCCTCTTCTGGTGTATCTGAAAACAGCTACAGTGTACTCATATAAATATAATAAATATGTTAAAAAAAAGAAAAAAACAAAGAAAAGAAAAAAAGCAAAACAAACAAAATAGATATGCTAATTTAAAACTGACAAGGGATAAATCTAAATGAAAATTACAAAATACTTGGTTTTTCTTAACCAGACTTTATATATGACTATGTATATATTGCATTGTTTGTGTCTGCTTGGTTTTTGGTTTTTGTTTGTTTGTTTGTTTATTATTTCCATGGAACTAACTGGTTTATAAGTGGTTTATTAAATAAAGTAAAATAGTTAAATCAGCTCCCCTCTTTTTTTTTAAGTTCATAGTATAACTGGAGTTTGACAAAGGGATAGCAAGGGTCAGAAAAAAAAGGGGATTTGATCAATGTGACCACGGTGAGGGAATGCAGACATCAGCTCTTCTGCTCTGTGTAAAAGCATTTGCCTATCAGGAAAACAGGGAGGTGGACGTTCTGGCAGAGAGAGGGGGTTTCTGGGATTGAGTCAAGGCTCTAGGCTCAGGAGATTCGTAGCAGACACAGAAGAAGACGGTCATATGAAACCGAGGACCAGGTAACCAGCCATGTGGCATGACTTAGGATAAAATCAATGGGTAATTAAGATAATGAGATACTCGAGGAACAGAGGCAAAGCTATTGGCCTAAGCATTTATTTGTATATAATAAGTTTCAGAGTCATTATTTCATGGAACTCATGCAAATGGTGGGAAAGTTATATGGGAGCAAACGAAGGTGTCTGGTGACCCCAGATCCTTCTCCAGCATTAACAGGAGTTCTTGTTAGGGTGCAAGAATCGCTGAAAGGAAGACCCCAGACTCAAATAGCATGCAAAGGCAAAGAACGTTTATTCTGCAGAAACAACCAGCATTCAGGGGATGATCAATCTAAATAGCGACAATTGTAGGGGCTCACAGGCCCCCTTCTATGCAGAGCTAGAGGTATTTTCCAGAAGAGTTAGGTAATGTCTAATATGATTGGTAAAGGCAAAGTAGTGGTACAAATTTCATTGGTTACTAAGTTGGTTCCATTATATTTGGGAGACCTTGGAGAGTTTCAGAAGCCAGCTCAGTTCTAGACTTGTTAGCTCCCCAGCCACTGTCAGAGGAGCTGACCCAGCTCCAGACTTACCCTCCCTCAGTCACGGCCATCACTGATCAATGACCCATTGTCAGTAGCTCCCTCTCAGGAGCCCGGTTTGCTTCCCAGGGAATTGAAAATTTTTATTCCCCAGGATTTTATGCCTTAGTGGCCATCTCATTTTAAATTTAAATAGAAAAATTAAATAAAAAAAATATACGTGGGGCTGGAGAGATGGCTCAGCAGTTAAGAGCACTGACTGCTCTTCCTGAGGTCCTGAGTTCAAATTCCAGCAATCACTTTTACATGGACTTTTACTTGGAATCATGGTGGCTCACAGCCATCTCGAATGAGATCTCATGCCCTCTTCTGGTGTGTCTGAAGAGAGTGACATTGTATTCACATGCATACAATAAATAAATCTTAAGCCTTTGGCATTTCTGCACCAGGAAGGGAAGGAGCAAGGATGGAGCAAGTGGGGCTGGAACGAAAAGAATAACAAGGAAAAGGAGAGGTAGGCAGTAGTGGCGCACACCTTTAATCCCAGCACTTGGGACGCAGAGACAGGCAGATTTCTGAGTTCAAGGCCAGCCTGGTCTACAAAGTAAGTTCCAGGACAGCCAGGGCTATACAGAGAAACCCTGTCTCGAAAAAATAAAACAAAAAAGGAAAAAAAGAAAAAAAAAGAAGGAAAAGGAGAAGGAGGAGAATGGGGAGAGGGAGGAGGAGGAGGAGGAGGAGGAGGAGACAGACAGACAGACAGACGGATCTGTGTTTCAATCCTGATTCTACAAGGTGATCTGAGAAGTCTCTAAAGCTTGGTGGGTGGACTGGTTTTCAGAAGATGAATACTGTTGTTCTAGGATACACCCTTGCTCTCCTGGATAGTGCCTTCATCTGGGGTGGGGGTGGGGGGAGGACTCGTCTTCTAGCCTCCACTCTTCCTGGGAAGAGCTCTCAATGACTACTGTCCAGATCAGGTTGGCCTGCAGTCATGTCTGTGGGGGTGGGGTGGGGCAGATTATCTTAGTTGACTTAATTGATGTGGGAAGATCAGCCCATAGGTGGGTGTCACTGTACCCTGGACTGTATGAGAAGAGAAAAAGCAAGCTGAGTGCTATAAACACGTGTGTGTGATCCTTTCTCTCTGCTCCCACCTACCGGGCGTGCTTTGATTGGCTGAGTGCTATAAACACGTGTGTGTTCCTTTCTCTCTGCTCCCACCTACCGGGTGTGCTTTGATTGGCTGCTTCAAGCTCCTGCAGCTGTGACCTCCCTGTAACGATGGACTTTTACCTGGAATCATGAGCAAAAATAAAACCCTCTTCTTCCCTAAGTTGCTTTTTGTCAGGATATTTCAACCCAGCAACAGAAATGAAACTAGGGAAATTGAGACAGTGTACTCAGACATCCAAGATGAAACTAAATCTCAGCCCAGTTGTTGTCCTAAGCTTCCCGGTTTATTAGCATCCTGGTTAGCAGATATTTAGCAGGTGGTTATCATGCTAAAGAGACCTTGCAATTTTGGGCTTTTATCTCAGTGGCATGCTTTATTGATTATCTGGTTTAATGTCTCGAGTAATGACACCATCTCTTTCCGATTTCCTTCACATGACCACCCTTAGCTCTCCGGCCTCTCAGATCCTCTTTTGATCACACACATTGAGATTCTTGATTCCCTAGAAGAGTAAGCCCTGTGTCCATGTTCAGCACAGGAGATGTAGGAAATGGACCTTCCACTCTCAAGGCTCATTAAGATCAACAGATCAACATCTCAGAGAGGAAAACCAAGGCAGGATAGAAGATTGGGCAAATTATCGTGGCATGAGAGCAGAGGGGAGCTCCTTACTCCAGAGTCCCATTGAAGTACCTCACCAGCAAGGACAGAAGAAGCCCAGCACAGCTGATGACTGCTTGAGGACTTTCTTCCATCCTAGCTCTCAACCTGCAGTTTTCTAGGAATCTCACCAGAAGCCCCACTTACAGGAAAAGGCAATGTACTGAATCCTGGGTGAATCTGTGGCTCCTGGCTTTACCTTATCAGATTATTGCTCTATACAAGGTCTCTCCAGAGCCACCCTGTCATCTTGATTATGAAAGGACAGAAAAGAGGAGCCACAGACCTGGTCCAGCAGCTAGGAGAGCGTATGGCTCCCTCAGAGGATTCTCAGCACCCGGCACCCATGCTGGGTGGCTCAAAACCATCCATAACTCTAGAGCCAAGGAATCCTACACCTTCTTCTGGCCTCCATAAGGCTTGCATGTATGTATGAATGCACGCGCGCGCGCACACACACACACACACATTCACACACACATACACACTCATAAATAGAGAAAAGGAAAATAAATTGCTTAATAACTTTTTAACTTCTTGTATTTTATGGGTAGGGGTGTTTTACCTGCATGGATGCCTCTGTACCACTTGCATGCAGCACCCACAGAAGCCAGAAGGGGGCAGCATATTCTCTGGAGCTGGAGTTACAGAGAGCTATGAGCCACCGCCTAGGTGCTGGGAATCACCCAAGTCCTCCAGAAGAAGAGCCAGCGCTTTGAAGTGCTGCGCCGACTTTCCAGCCCTCCTTCATAACTTTTTAAGCTGTAACTGGAAATCCACCCACAGAGACTACATATCTAACGCCATCAACTGCGGCTCTCCCTTGAGCCCACTCAACATTTGAATATGTCGGATCTTTCTGACCAGCTATCTTTCTCTGAGCCCTCATGCTTAAAGCCTATATTAAAATATCTTATTCTTCATTCATTCATTCATTCATTCACTCATTCATCCATTCATTCTTGAGACAGGGTCTCTCTATATAGCCCCAACTCTTCTAGAATTTGCTACATAGACCAAGCTGGCCTCGAACTCACAAAGATCCGCCTACCTCTGCCTTCCAAGCACTGAGATTAAAGGTGTGCACCACCATACTCATACTGCATTAGAGTATCTTTAATAGAATCTCCAGTTCTGCTTCATAATGACAAGTCCTTACATTCTTTTCCACGTTGAAGCTGTGAGTCTCTGTTTGGCCTGAGCTGAAATCTCTAGAATATTATGGGAACTCGCCAGGCTTCTGAAGGTAAGAACGCACAGCTCTGGCTCTAGCTAATGCATCCATAGAACTGCTAATGATTTTTGGCATCCCCTGGGGGTGTTGGATTTGTTCTCCAAGGGTGAGGGGATCTATTGTACAAGCTGGGAGGAGGACCCTCGCCAGAAACCAACCAAGATGCTCCTGCTGTCCTGTAGCTTCGGCCTTTAGAGCCATGAGAAAGCAAATTCCCATCGTTTCATTGCTGGTCTCTGGAATTTTGCTATGACTGTAACCATAAACTAAGGCAGACATAGTATAGGCTGTTTGGTATCTGTTTGTTGATAGACTGCTTGTTTATTGTTTATGTATGATAGTTCATTAATTTGTAGTCTTTGTTTGTTTGTTTGTTTGTTTGTTTTTTCGTTTTTTTTTTTTGAGACAAGTTTTCTCTGTATAGCCCTAGCTGTCCTGGAACTCACTCTGTAGACCAGACTGGCCTTGAACTCAGAAATCTGCCTGCCTCTGTCTCCCAAGTGCTGGGATTAAAGGCGCGTGCCATCACTATCCAGCTTAAGTGGGCTGGGCCCATAATTCGTAGTCTTTTAAGGCAATAGGGGGTGCCTGTACCTTACTCACCTAAAACCTCTTTGGAACTTGTCATTAAATTTGAAGTGCCTCAATAGGACCATGTTTCCAAACCGACTGCAGCTATTTCACAGTCTAGTCTGGAGTTGGGACAGTAAGTCTGGCGGGGAGGAGGGAATGGTACACATTAAGAATACAGAAATTCTAATTACGGCATCAACAGCTCTCATCATTGTAGGGTTTCTTATCTGCAGACCCATTTCCAGAATCATTTGCTGGGCTAGCCTGGGCTTTCCAAGAAACACACAAGTGAAAATTAAGCATGCAAGTAACATATTAGGAGAAATGTCTGTTTAGAGTTGGGAGAAGCCAGCAAGGCTGCGAGCATCTTCAAAACCCAGTGGAGATATGACCTGATATGAAGGAGGCAGGTAAGGAAGAAATGGTGGCTGCGAAACACGTTAGACAGAGTTCCAGTTTCGTACATGACCGCCGGGAGGCCACGGACTGATGTTGCCCTTTAGAAGAGTCCCCGACTCTCAGGAATGGGTCTGCCACAATCTGCCTGTTGCCCTAAGCTGTTGGCTTGAGAGATCCCACAGGCAGCCTGGCTTCCAACTTCCAAGGGGAGACGGTTTCGAAGTGTAGCGCTTGTGGTTCATACTCCTGACACCAGGGTCTGCAGGTAGACAGTGGTTCAGAGGCGAAAGAGAACGTGTGGGTTGCAGCACTTTCTGGCTTGTAGGCTGAAGGGAGAGCCACACACCCTGGAGATCAGGAGAGCGTCGTGAGGGGACTGTGTGAAAAGCTGAGGTGATTGTAAACCACAAAGAAAAAAGCTCGTGTTCATAGCAGTCTTACTCAGTTCGGGAGGGACGAATAAATGCAGTAAGTATTAGTACTGTATCAGATGGTAAATAGGTCTGTGGAGAAAATTAGAGACGGGGGGGTGGTGCTGGAGAGTCCTGGCTTCAGTTATTAGTGGGTGACTCAGAGAAAGCCTTCTGAGGTGATGCAGGCAGAAGCTGAAAGGTACCGATGCCCTGAGAGTTCCAGGCAGAGGTGCAATGAGTGCCGAGGCTGCGTTTCAGGTCCAGGGGGTAGCCTGGGGTAAAGGGATACCATCCCCAAAACCCATTCCTGGTCATTCAGAAAGTAACTTTTACGTGTGCTGAGGGACAAAGGAGAAGGAAGAAGCAAAATGTAACCCAATGTGTTTCTGAATGAAGGCTGGCAAGTCCCCAGCGTTCTTCCTGCACCTGCCCTTTAACCATCTTCCCGCCCCTCCCCTCCCCCACAGCAAATAGAAAAGCTGGAGAAGATTAACTGATGTATATGGAATTATGAAAGTTTGAAGCCGGCCTTTGGTCAGCACTGTGAAGGTCTCTCAGTGCCAGGCGGGTTTGAAGGCTCGAACGGCGCGGTACAGGACAAGGCAGGAGAGGATCGGCACTGTCGCTCCGTGGTGAAGCATTTGCTTAACACTCATGAGACCCTGGATCCAGTCACCAGGACTGCCAGACTGGACAGGAAGAACTGAGGCCAGGAAGAAGTTAGCACAAAATCCCGGTGCTGAGTTTTGCTCTGAGGCGAAGCTGGAGAGGAAGAGGAGCCAAGAGTCTTCTTAGCACTGCTTTCAAGAGGAGGGAGGAAGAAGCATGCTTGCATCCTGGTGCTAGTGAACCGCCTCGGGAGGGCTGGTGGCCAGAGAGGCAGCAGAGCCAACGGCACCAAGTTCTTAGAAAAAATGGCTGAGAAGAAATGACCCAGAGCCCAAAGAGCACTTGCTCCGAGTGTATTCTTTTTCCAGGTGTATGGTGCGGATGAATGCTGTCAGTGTTTTCTGGCCAGAGGCTTCTAGGAGTACATATGCAGCTCACCAAGGTGGGTCATTGCTTAACTCTGTGAAGGGACGTAGGTATATATGGGGTGTTGTAATAAGTTAGTACTTTTTGAGATTCCATAAATAATTTTTTTTGTTTTGTTTTGTTTTTTGGAGACAGGGTTTCTCTGTGTAGCCCTGGCTGTCCTGGAACTCACTCTGTAGACCAGGCTGGCCTCAAACTCAGAAATCCGCCTGCCTCTGCATCCCAAGTGCTGGGATTAAAGGCATGTGCCACCACTGCCCAGTCCATAAATAAATTTTATAACAATGAATAACATATATCTCCCTTGCAAGATGTGGATCTGGTTAGGTGATTTTGCAGAACCATGGGTGATTGGGTGTGTCAGAAAGCAGAGACATTTCAAAGACCACTAATCTCAACAAACGATCTGCCAGAGAATCAGTACTGAGCATTCTGATCAGGAGAGTGGTGTGTGTGTGTGTGTGTGTGTGTGTGTGTGTGTGTGTGTGTGTGCGCGCGTGCGCACACGCGCAGGAAGTTGATCATTTCTTATGGTCTCAGCTATCAATGGCGGTGTTTTACCTATGTACACACAAGGTTACAGAGTGCTCCTGTTTTCATCTGGTACCATCCTGATCGGCATGGCCTTATCTGAGTTTGATGTTCTATGGAAGGATTTACTGCAACAGAACTCGGAAACCCTAGATAAGGTATAAACAATGAGAAGAACGTTGCTGAGAGCCCAAGGCGCCCTCTTCCTTTCTCTTTCTCTGTGAGACGGAAACATCTGAAGAATATGAAGGAGAGCATGTCAGAGATCTGAGAGAATGGACATTAAAAATTACTGTACAGGACATGCCTGGCAACAGGGAGGATTTCTTTCTTTCTTTTTTTTTTTTTTAAAGATTTATTTTTATTTATTTTATGTGTATGGGTACACTGTAGCTGTACCCATACACATAAAATGGGATGGCTGTAAGCTATCATGTGTGGCTACTGTTGATTTCAGGACTTCTGCCGGCCCTGCTGGCTCCGGCCGGCTGGCTCTGGTCCGCTGGCTCTGGCCCCGCTCCTGCGTAATTCACTGTAGCTGCCTTCAGCCGCACCAGAAGAGGGCATTCCAATCTCATTACGGGTGGTTGTGAGCCACCATGTGGTTGCTGGGATCCCAACTCAGGACCTTTGGAAGAGCAGTCAGTGCTCTTACCCGCTGAGCCATCTCGCCAGCCCAGGATTTCTTATTTTTAGTTTATGTGCATTGGTGTTTTATCTGCATGTGTGTGTGTGTGGAGGGGGGGAGTGGGGGGGTGTAGGTGTCATGAGCTACCATGTGGTTGCTGGGACTTGAACTCAGGACTTCTGGAAGGGTAGTCATGTGTGTCACTTCTTCTTAACCTCTGAGCCATCTCTACATTCCCCAGGAAGGGTATCTTGAAGTTGGTGATTTTGATGGACAATGGCTGGTTCTGTAGTCATGCTTTGCTGCACCGGCCAGAGATTCAGTTCCGAGAGTCCAACCTAAAGAGGTTCTGTCAGCCTAGGATGGGGGAGGTTTGAATCTTACCATTGTATGTCAGCCTGGACACCACTATGCCTCTGATTTTGCCATTGGGCAACTGCTTGTAAATAGGGCAGTTGTTACTATGGACGTCTCCTAAGTGTTGTGCATTGTGACTGAGTGAATCTGCCAGAGAGCCAGAACACTGGGTGTTACCTATTACAGCATGCACCTCTCGTCATCGAGCCAGCATGGTTTTCTAAGTGTTGGCATGGGGCTTGGTTCTCCTTTACCATTGTGATTAAGCTAAATAAGGAGATACAAAGAGTGGGAAACAGACCACAAGGAAATAAAGGGCAAATATGAGGCGCACAGGTAGTATTCTATGTGTGAACTTAAGCTAACAAGTTCCCAAGGGGGTCAAGGAATTTTAGAAGAGAGCCAGGGTAAGGAGGGGCTCACAGCTTTAAAAGTATCCTACACATCCTTTGGAAACAAAGTCAGCAACCATTTTTACACATAAGAAAAATTTTACTAACAAAACATAAGAACACATCCCATTACAAGGAATATATCACAAAAAGGGGAAAACAGCTCGTGTGACTATCAAGACTTTACAGCAGTCTCGGGGCTCTCCTAAGAAGCCCACACAGCATGGGCCACTCTACACACGGCCCCTTTTGTCTTCCCCTAGGGAATCACCTCCATAGAACCCCCCATTCTGCCCCCCGACACAGTGAGCAATGCTAGGCAATGACAAACGATGTGTGGTTTCAAGTCAGCAATCGATGCCGATCATATCACCGACGGGAACATGATGACATGGACTGGAAAAACAGTTTTACTTTCTGGCAATTTTAAAGCCTATCAGGCAAAGTACAATCAAAACGCTGGGTAGGAAGTTTGTCAAACGTTCAGCTAAGACAGCTTTTCGGAGGCTCCTCATTCCCACGTAGTCCTCCTTCGTGGAAGCTGTGTGTGCACATAACAGACTTCGCTCAGAGAATTCCTTCCAGGAGCACTGGGACAGGACGAGACTCGCAAAGTGGATAGCTGCTGGTGCTGCCGCCACTGATTTGCAGAACAGTGACAGCAGCCGGTGGTTCTATGAATATTACTAAATCAAGAGTGAACCAGTTATCGAGACTCTTTGGTGTAATCTATCACATTCAAAACAAACGACTTAAGATATACATGTAATAATTAACAAATAAGAGGTTTGTAGTGTATTTGAATTGTTAAGTAGGGACAAAGGGGGGAAATCACACGAACTGGTAAAACGCGTTCCAAAGGACTCAGAACTAATCTTGTACAAACAGGTGAAGGCTTTCTGCTTGGCTAGAACTGCCTGCAGAGACTGAGCTGAGTCCAGCTCTGCTGCTCACCACGAGCCCTTCAACTCCCCTATGGCGCTGCTCTAGCTTGTAAAACAGGGTCAGAGATGCAGGGCTCCAGCGTAAATGGGAAATGCTTTGAAGACCTGACACAGAGCAGGCACAGCCACACACGTCGGTCTGTCATGACTTGCCAACTGTATCCATCAGATGTACTGGTGACACCCAATGACCACACGAGAATCAGTGACTTTCTAGAGATACTCGGGGAAGGAGAGTAAAGTCTCTAGGATGGGTACAGACTATTTGGGCCCAGGCGAGGCTAAGTCACAAGCATAAGGCTGGACTAGGTTACGTGGCCCTGCCTCAAAAAACGCAAAAACCAAAACCAAAAAGTCGAATGCAAGCACACAAGCGAGGAAAATTCCCGAGAACTGGGGATACAGACCGACAGACATCTCCGAGTCTAAGCCTTAAGGGTATGGAATGTCTCAAGGAGCAAATGGCCCACACCTTTTTATTTGGAAGAAAAAGATGAAAAGAACTCAGTTATTGGAGAAATACCACCTAGCCAAAGATACGCTTACTAACAATGTATGTGCTAGCCCGGGCCTTCCACCAGACACCCAGGTAAGATCAACCATGCAAGGAACACAACGGTGAATGTCATCCTTTTCCTTTTCAGGAAAGTAGTTGCTTCAAGTAAATCCTAATAAAGATTAGAAAGTTCCATAAGGCATGTCCCCGCTTTCTTCATGCATTAAGACATCGACTCCAGATGAGGTGGTTTTCTAAGGCTAGATTATTTTGAGTATTTACTTATTTAGTGTATAACTTCAGCTCATCGTTTGAGGGTTTTCTTTGTTGAGGCATGGTCTCCTGTAGCCCAGGGTGGTCCTGATGGCCACATGTAGCTGAAGCTAGCCTTTAAGTCCTGCTCCTCCAGCTTCTACCTGCCAAGTGCTGGGACCAGAGGCACCCAGCACACCTGGCCAGGGAGCTTCATTTTAACACAGTGTACACAGCCATCACAGCGGCTGCTGGGACCTGTCTCACGTGTGCAGTCAGCAACAGGCCCGCGCTGGAGCACGGCTTGAATGGAAACAGGATGCCCCTGCTAGCCCATGGAGGATTTCTCTGGATGTGGAACTCCAGTGAGGAGCTGAGATCTGTACTAACGATCTCAAGTATGGCGAATGCGCCTCGGGGCTGATTTTGTTTAGGTGACCTGGAGAACACTGATACTTTGGTGACACATCTGTACTTCTGCCAAGGCCAGGCCCCCTGCACTGTCTCCGTTCCCCATGGGAGCAATGATTAATGCTCGAGTCTGCACTCCTGAAAACGGCAGTCTGAATCCACCGGCAACTGCGTAAAGTCTCTTCAGGAGTTGATAATTTAGAGAAAAATCAGTAAGTCCTTCCTCAGAGGATAAAGAAAACTGCCCCACAAATAGACATTGGACAGCTACTCTTACAAGAACAAAACAACAAACAAACCTGGTCACTAGATTTTATGAGCTTCATAAGGTATTCTAGATTATGTTTTCAGAAAAATGATGTCTAAAGTTTCCTTATTAACTTAAGATCCTGTATCAATTAAAGACGACGACGAGATGAAAAGCCATTCCATATAACTTCAGTCAACCCCTTTCATATAAACCCAAGCACAGTCTCTGAGCACTAAGTTTAAAAGTGCAATATGCTCAGTTCTGCATCTGCACCAACAGCATGGGTGCCGCCGAGGAGATCATTAGACACGCGAGACCTCAACAACCAACCAATAAGACCAAAACAAAAAACAAAACAGAAACCAAAAACCCAAACAAAAAGCGCACGTCCAGACAAAAACCATGGGGTGTGTTTGTGTTTGGTCAACTACTCCTAGGTATGGGGACTGCCCTAGTGACATTCCATTTTTTTTGTTTGTTTTGTTTTTGTTGTTGAAAAAGAGAAAGAACATGAAGGGAGATCTGGGAGGATGAGGAATGTATGAAATCAAAAGATATGAAAAATAATTTACTAAAAAAGAAGCAACAGCAGATAGTGACCTCCACCCTGAAACTGTACCAGCAGCAGCAGGGCTGCCTGCCTGCCGTCCCCCAGCAAGGCGCTAGTGTGTGAGAACAAGAATCCTGGGGGTGCTGCTGAAAGGGACCTGCCCGGGCTCTCCCCCACTGGAGGTCATTTAGGGTTCTGAAGACAGGGAAATCTCCACTCAAGAGGTTCACAGTGATTCTGAGGCAACTTTCTGGTG
Source organism: Mastomys coucha (assembly GCF_008632895.1). Taxonomy (NCBI): domain Eukaryota; kingdom Metazoa; phylum Chordata; class Mammalia; order Rodentia; family Muridae; genus Mastomys; species Mastomys coucha. The sequence goes on from NW_022196895.1 coordinate 69,577,208, forward strand.
GGGAGGCTGCCCTTGGAAAATGGTTTAACAAAACTCTCAGAGCTTAGCATCGGTGCGTCTCTTACGCCTTCCTCAAGTTTCCCGCTCTGCTACACAGTGGAAAGCAAGCAGGGGCCCTTTCCCTCCTGACTGCTGGAAACCCGGTCTACAACTGTCCCTCCACCCAGCAGAGTAAAGCACGGTCACCACTCTTCCAGATAATGACCTTCTTGGTTGGCAAAATTCCCCATGGAAAGCCCACACACTCCCCTCCCCCACACTCAATTTGATGCCATCAGGGCCTCCCACTGCCCACATCCTTAGATAACAGACATTTAAATTTACATAAAATCCTATGTGTAAACGGGCTACATTCCACCTTGCCATCTTCTTTAAAGCGACTGCAGTGACTTGTATCCTTTGATAAGCAACATCTTTGTGACCTTGCTCTAACTCAGCCTCTGTCCCGACGGCTAACAAACTGAGCAAAAAAACAGTGACCGCATTTCTATACTTGCAATGTTCAATATTTAGATTTCATCAACAGACTTAAAAACATGAAAAAAAATGTTTCTCCTAACGTTTACTCATTTATTTATTTGTGGTGTGTGTGTGTGGCAAGGGGGGGTGTGTGTGTTCAGAGAATAGCTTCTAGAAATTGGTTCTTTCTGTCCACCATATGGGTCCCAAGACTAAACTTAAATGTTGAGGCTTGGAGACAAGGGCCTTAACCACTGTGCCATCTTGCAATCATATTGTGAATTCTTTTGTAGACAGTCTGGCTTTGAACTTGAGATTTCCCGGCCTCGGTGCTAGACTGATACCTGTATATTCATCCTTCAATCAAACTATGATTTACTTCATTATTTTGCTAAACAGCTATTCATGCTAAATTAACCATCACGTTCACCCATAGTTAAAACTGCAATGCCATCCCAAGCCTGCCTCTTCCTAGGGTGGTCCTGTGGACTGAACCTAAGGTCTGTGCACACAAAAGCAGCCTGAACACACTCTCAGAAACTTCAAATCAATCCTAAGCAGGAAGATGGAAAGAAGTCCCCTTTGCCTACAGAGTATTAACACATACTGCGATATGTACCTACGAACCACTTTGTACTGCCACCATTCCAGGGTGAGCATTTTTAAGTTTTGTCCCTGACCATGACGGTTCATGGCTATGATCTCAGCATGTGGAAGCAAGCCAGGGAAACACAGTGAGTTCCAGGTCAGCTTGCTACAGTCTCAAAATAAAAACAAACTTTGTCCCTCAAAGCATCTAGACAGATGAACGCCACAGACACTGCCATTTCAGAGTACGTCAGAGTTCTTTCAGAACACGACTCATGAACATTGATATCTTTATACAGCTCTTACCCGGGACTAAAAAACAGTACTTCCTGGGCTGGGCAGGGGAGATGGCTCAGAGGTTAAAAGCACTGACTGCTCTTCTAGAGGCCCTGAACTCAATTCCCAGCAACCACATGGTGGCTTACAACCATCTGTAATGGGATCTGATGCCCTCTTCTGGTGTGTCTATAGACAACTACAGTGTACTCATATAAATTAAATCTTTTTTTAAAAATGGCATCCCTGCCAGGGGTTCAGTCCAGGGGTAGCAGTGAACATCCTCAATCCCAGCACTTGAGAGGCAGAGGCAGGTGGATCTCTGTGAGTTTTGGGCCACTCTGGTCTACAGAGTGAGTTCCAGGACAGCCAGGGCTACATAGTGAGATCCTGTCTTGAAAATATAAAAGGCGGCATTTCCTGGTCTAATTCTACTTTATTTATCTTCACTAACCTTGTAGTCTATCATCCATTCTCAGCAGAGAAAGACAATGAAGCTGTTTTCATAATCAACGAACCTAAGTCTCTGCTTGGTCAATAAGATAATGTAACTGAAGCAATTAAATGTAAGGAATTACTTTTTATTAATAAAAGTGGGTCAGGCAGTGATGGCGCACGCCCTTAATCTCAGCACTTGGGAGGCAGAGGCAGGCGGATTTCTGAGGCC
>NW_022196895.1:69579207-69588272 GCF_008632895.1 Mastomys coucha
CTACTACAAAGGGATTTCAGAACAGAAAGTGAAATGAAGCATATAGAAAAGAAGTTTTAAATGCTGACAATTTTTCTTTGGAATTCGGTGAGCTCTTGCTTCTCAACATTCTGTACTCATGCGCACAGCGCTGGAGGACTGAGGAGGAAGTGAGAGATACATCTCACACTCACAGCGCTGGAGGACTAAGGGGAGAAAATGAGAGATACATTCACCTTACAGCGCTGGAGGAATGAGGAGGAAGTGAGAGATACATTCACCTCACAGCAACACTAGCATGTCGAGCCCAGTGCAGAGCACATGAGGAGACCCGTCAGAACAGAAGCATTCCCAGTACTGTCTGGGGGCACTACAGCATATTCAACACGTTTATCCCCAACAAAAGTGAGAACAGATTTGAAGCAAAGTAGTACGGAAGAATAAACCACAGACGACACTGTAACTCAGAGAATATTATCTTTTTGTCTAAAAATAGTGGTTCCCTGAAGCATGGAATGTCTTAATGGGAAAGCTTCTATTCTGTTATCTGAGGTGGTTTCAACGAAGACTCTGGCCAGTCATATACATCCGGCAGCAGGGAAATATAATTACTCCGCCACATTCTTTCCTTCACATATTTGGCCTTGTCCTCAGGTTCTGGGTATCGGAAAGCCATTTTATTAGCATACAGGTACTCTGTAATCTGAAAAATAAACAGCATAACTGTTTAACTATGACTGTCTGTCAGAGAAATAAAATAACATTAAAACACACACACACACACATATATAGATGAATTGTACTTCACTTTTCCCAAATTGTAAAATATTACTTTGATTCATTTCAAATTATTTAAAATGTGCCAAGTTTGAAAGATATAATAAAAATTATCTGCTATTTCATGAAAGCTTTGATGTGTTCTGGTCACCTTTCCTAATATAGAAAAGAATGATTAGTATTTCTTTACATCCAACAAGCACTTATACGTTCTAGTATGTCAGTCTACACGCAAGTGCTGTACCAGCCTCTGCTCACATAGCGCTGCCGAAAGGAGCTGAGCTGTGGAGCAGGCTCTTAACTCTAATCAAAACTGCCCTATAGAACAAAATGCAATCTTAACTACGCATTCACCAGCCAGGTGGTGGTGGCACATGCCTTTAACCCCAGCATTCTGGAGGCAGAGGCAGAGGCAGAGGCAGAGGCAGATGGATCTCTTTGAGTTTGAGGCTGGCCTAGTTTACAGATCTACTTCTAGGACAGTCAGGACTACACAGAGAAACCCTGTCTCAAAAAACCAAACAGAACAAAGCACACATCAAACAAATAGAACAAAGGAACAGAGACACCCAGATGTGAGCTGCAATCAGCCTCACTGTCCTAAGTATGTATGGCTGACTCAACCGTTCAGTGGCTTCTGCTGCCTTCAGAGGGAATCTGTGCATGCAAGTCTTCTTGCGGGACCTTCCTGCTCTGGACTCTAGACAGTTCCTCCTCCTTACAATCTATCCATACTGTACACGGACAGCGCTTAGTTCTAGACATTCCAAGTGGAGACAACCAGGTGTGCATGCCAATGTGAATCAAGGCCCTCAGATCACAGGCATCAGCATCATGCAAGCATTCTGGACTCTGCCCCAAATCCACAACTCTTTTGACTAAAGCCTTGCTGTATGGCCCTGGACTCTGTCAATGAGTGTTCCAGGCAATTCTGATGCACTTTCCAGTTTGAGATATGTTGCCCAGTGTGATCATCGCTGTTTCTAATTCTCTCAAACTCTAAACTATCTTATATTTTTAGTGCTTTTCTCTTAAATGTAAAAGGAAGAAAATTTTCACTTTTGATTAAAATGTAAAAATATACAAAAAAAAAAAAAACCCATCAATTCTCTCCTAACAAGAGTTGAATAAACTAAAAGTTCATAAATTTCTCAGGCCCATCCACATAAATGACAATGTAAGACAGCAAAGGAACTTAGAGTTCTCGGCTGCTCCAGTGGTTAGAGCACTGGCTGCTCTTGCCAAGGACCTGGGTTCAGTTCCTACAAGATGACTGACAACTGCCTCTAATTCCAGTCCCAGGATGTCTGGTACCCTCTGTGGCTACTACAATCATCTGGTACATTCAATTGTCTAAAGTGTAGACAAAACACACACATAAAAATAATCTCAAAAAAAAGAAAAAAGGGAAAAAAGGAAGGAAGGAACAAAGAAAGAAAAGATCCAATCAAAGGGGGACAAGATTCTTCAAGGCAGGATAGGACACTTTGTCATAGTGTGTAGGTAATGAGCAGGGAGCTAAAACAATAGGTGCTGCTGCAGTCAATGCAAGCTTGTGTTTAATCTGTAAGAGCCACAAGGCCCAGGAACAGAGTGGTTCCCACTGGCAATTTCTCCCCGACAAACAGGCTGACAAAAGGACTGAGTCAGGGACAGATCGAGAGGCCTGATTGGTCAGACATGCAGGCAGGATGACTGGCTCCAAACCGAGGAGCACGGTAGCCTGGCCCTGATGCACAACTCTTCCTGCCTCCGGGGTATAAGGTAGGGAGAGGCAGGCTCCCGTGGGCACAGAGCCTCTGGAGTACGAGGTAGGGAGTGGCACAGAGCCTCTGGAGTACGAGGGAGGGAGAGGCAGGCTCCGGTGGGCACAGAGCAGTGTATATTTTCCTGAGCCTTTTCTTTTAAAAGGGAAAGCCAACCTCTGAAGCCACGGCAGATTCCCTCCCTTCCCAGGCCAGGAGTGTAATAAGCCTGAGCTCACAATCCTACCATAGTCCAGAGTCCTTCACCGTGCCATACACCACATACTAGCCTGGGCTCCGTACACCACATACTAGCCTGGGCTACATCACACCCTTCTTAAATAGAACTTGACAATGTGTGCCACATACATTTCCCTTCTAAATATTAGGAACTTATGTCTAATATGTTTGTACTACTTGCACAAGGAAGTGTCATTAGAGTTTATGTAAAGTGTCATAAATTACTTACTTGAATAGCTATGTTAGCAGAAACTTCCTGAATGTTAGCAAGCGACGGGTAAAGCCTGCCTTGGGCTAACTCTTCATCTGTCAATTGAGCCGTCAGCGCCTGAAGGGAAAAACAGCATCATACCTTTGTGTAGACAGAGGAATCTAGCAAAATGGAAAAAGTGTTGGAGAAACAGAAAATTATAGACAACAGAATTCTTATTTCTTATAGGACTATACTAAACTAATGTAGAAATTAAAACTGGTCATCCTGGGGGCTGGAGAGATGGCTCAGTGGTTAAGGGCACTGACTGCTCTTCCAGAGGCCCTGAGTTCAATTCCCAGCAACCACATGGTAGCTCACAGCCATCTGTAATGGGGCCTGATGCCCTCTTCTGATGCATCTGAAAACAGTTAACAATGTACTCATATATATAAAACAAATAATTCTTTAAAAAACAAAACAAAACAAAACAAAACTGCTCATCATGGCAGGGCATGGTGGGACACACCTTTAATTTCAGCATGCAGAGGCAAAACAGGTGACCTGTGAAGTTTGAGGCCAGCCTTGTCTACATTGTGGGCTCTAGGCTAGCCAGCACTTCACAGTCAGAAAACAAAACACACCAGAACCAAGACAATACAATTCCCCATTAAACAATAAATAACCAGACATAAAGATCTGGTGGTATGTCCTGCTTCACACATATAATGCCGGGGCTAGCAGCAGCTAAGAAGAAAATAGAATTACCACTAGTATTCATGTGAGTTCTTCAGAATCCCTATTGAAAGGTACAGTGCTCTCTTAAGAGGGAAGGGTTCTATTTTGTCTATGTTGTAATATTCTATGCTGTCTGCACTACTTTCATATGACAGGTCACATGACAGGTCACATGACACACAGGTAGCGTTGGAGCATGAGACACAGGTACAGCATTTGATAAATACAAACTGATTCACAGCTTCTACAGACATTTGAAAAGCTATGGTTTTTTTTTTTTTTTTTTAAACTAACAACGCAGAAGTAGACAAATAAAAAGTCGTGGATTGCCAACTTCCTTTTCATCCATAATGTGGATTCATCTCTTGTCTTAAGATCTGTTCACCTCTACAATCTATAAAATCAGCAGTATTTAGAACATTACCTTTGCAGCTTCTAAGAAAATGGTGTCACTGATGTGTCGGGCTTGACTGAGAATAACAGCTAAAGCCACACCTGGAATACATATTACACAGTTCATTTAATAAGGTCACTTTTCCAATCATGAAGGGCTAAATTCCTCAACTGAGAAAAAAAATAAACGGCAATAAGCTCCCAACGCAACTGCCCAAGAGAAAGCAAGACTGAATTAAAATGATCTTTGTCAATGTCCACTTCTCACCACTAACAAAATCATTTTAGAAATAAGTGGAGTTTTTTGTTTTTACAAATTATCAACATAGCAAATATTTATGGGTTTGCGTTAGATCCTACTTCAGTCTACAGTGCCAAAAAAGAGAGTGGGACAGACAGACAGACAGACAGACAGACAGAGAATATAAATGAACATACAAATCCAAAAGAAACATCACTCTGTATCAACGTTAGAACACTCTTGAGAGCAGTCAGGGTCCTCACCTGCTGAGCCGTCTCTCCATTCTGACGGTTCCTCCTCCCTTTCTCTGTTAGTCTCAGCTTTGTCGCTTTATGGAAAGGCATCTAAGTCTAGTGCTTTGACTGACAACTGTCTTGCCCACCTTATGGTTCCTCTTTTTCCTTTTGTTTTTCAATTGTTGCATTTTATCCCTCAATATTCCCTGACTGGATATGAGAAGTTTTTTTATGGTATTCTAGTGATTATCCTCAAGTTTACAGCATGGATCCTCATCAAAAAAATCTCCACTACTTAAAATGTATCTTCCTGCTGGTGTGAATCCCTCATAACATGTCAGGTCTGTTCAACTGAAAGAGCATTGCTGTACATGTTGTCCCAGCACATCTGCTGAAATGTGGTGTCTGTCAACCCTTGCTCTGTCTTCCCTGCACGGTTACGAGATGCGTTTGCCCATCCTTCCCTCATCCCTGCCCATCCTTGCCCATCCCTGCCCATCCTTGCCCATCCTTCTCTCATCCTTGCCCATCTTACCCTCATCTTTGCCCATCCTACCCAGAGCTTCTGGGACTGTTTCCCACCAGCTTGAGACCTAGCACTTCCTGTCCCTTCATTTCACAAAGTATGCAGGCAGAGAGTTCTCCTGGATTCCTAAAATGTCTCCATTTTGCTCTAGACTGGCAACTATTTCCTACAAACAACACCCCTCTCCCTCTTGGCCCTCGGCGGTGCTGAAAAATCAAATGTTGCTCCTGCACTGGGACCAGCTGCTGCCATGGTTTCTCTTTGGGGCTTTCTGAAGCCTCACAGTGAGGGTCTGAGGTCTGGACTTCTGGTCTACCTCACAGAGGCTTTCCTGAGGTACGCTGGAAGGCACTTAGCCATGCAGCCTACAATGCTGCCTCGCCTTCATTTCCACACTCAACACCTTCTAGGACTTTACTAGTAAGTAAAAGTCTCTTTCTTACTTACTCCTCTGTATTTTCCCCTTGAACTCTGTTTCATTCCCAGTTTCTTCTGTGCTGTCCTACAGTTACTTGCTTTGGTCTAATCTTCACTCACCCACTGGATTGTTATTGTTATTATTACTCACTTTGGTCTAATTGTCACTCACCCACTGGATTGTTATTGTTATTATTACTTGCTTTGATCTAAAGTCTCAAGCTTGGCTTTCACTGTTGTAAAATATAATCATGTTTATGTTACAGCACTGGTTGTCTATGTAGACCTGAACCTGTCCTCTTGTCTGGTGGTGCCTCTGGACTTGGGTTATCAGGTCTTTGCACAGGTCTCCTTTTTTCCTCTAAACAAGAATGGCATTTGTACGTTTCTCTAGAAAAACAACTTGAGGACTGGTACTGTATTTTTTGAGAAGACTTCTTGGTTCTGCCAGTCACTGGCATCCAGAGCAAAGGCTGGAGTTTCATAGACCAGCCACAGCTATAGACCACAGTCTATTCCCAGATGTAGTCCTGTAGGGTTTCAACCCAGAATGAGTAGTCACTCATAAAGAGAGGAATCATACCTGGACAAATGTCAATACTATCTTTCCTCTAGGGCAAATACAACTTTTGTCCCTTGGTTGTTTATTTCCTGACCACTGTGTTTCTCGTGCTAAGGGGACTACAAATTCCAGCTTCCTCAGCATGCTCTCTGCTCTTTAATCTTGACCCAGGATCTCACATCTGATCAGTCCACACATTGTGGCTTCTGCTCTTTGAAGGCTGTCTATTCATCATTCTGTCTTTCTTTTAAAGACTTATTTATTTTTATTTTATGTGCATGAATGTTTTGCCTGCATCTATGGGTGTATGTGCACCATGTGTGTGCCTGGTGCACTCCAAGACTACAACAGGGCACTGGACCCCCTGGAACTAGAGTTATATAAGTTGTGTGCTGTCATGTGGGCACTGGGAACTGGACCTGAGCCTTGTGCAAAAGAAATAAGCATGTTCTCCAGCCCCTCTTTTCTTAATATGTATGATGGCTTTGAATTCACACTCCTCCTGCTCCAGCCTCCCAAGTGCTGAAATTATAGGCTTAGACCGTTATACTCAGCGTTGAGTTTTAAATCCTTATCAAGTTATTAGAGTAGTAGGACTGGCAATTCAGACAACACCAGAGTCTTAAGCTTTAGATTCCTCTTTATAAGACTTTCACACAATCTCCCATTGGTGGGTCTGCCCTATTCCCATCTTGTCTATTCACAGGGCTAATAAGAGCTTTTACTCATAAAGCCATGATGTATATACAAACAATCAACTGCCAGATTTCTTAAGAGTCAAATATGAGAGCTAGAGAGATGGACAGTAGTCAAGATCACTGGCTGCTCAGGCAGGGGATCTGGATTCAATTTCCAACACTCGCTCAGGATATGTGACATGTTCTTCTGACCTCCATGAGCACTAGGTGTACACATGTTGCACACATACACATGCAGGCAAAATACTCATACAATAATGAACTAAATACATTTTTTTGAAAAGTCAACTCTGAACTTAAAAATGGCTTTGTCAAAATCAGCAAGTATTCTCTTCTTTGCTTGGAAAACTTTATGCTGTAAAAACACTACTGTGTAGGATACGATGGTTTAAAACCCAAACTCCACAAAGAACTCACTGGTGGCGGCAGAGTCTTTATGGATGCTTGGTCTCAAGAGACAACTAGAACAACATGAAGAGAAGGAGGGAGCATTATATGCAGACACTAGCTGGCCACAGGTCAAATGAACACCGTGTTAACTTTGACAGTTAATAAGTACATTATTACTTATTATTATTAATTATTATTGCCTGACTTACCTAAAGCCTGCTGCCAAATCTTTAGGGAAGGCCCATAAAGGGAAAGGAGACATATGAGGCAAAGGAGCTCACACCACATCCCCATTTTGTTCAGGACAGTCTTTCTAAATGGACCCGGATGTGGCTCAGTGATAGAGCACTAAGCCTATATGCGTGAGGTTCTGGGTTCAATCCTCAGCAAAAAGTAAACAATTAAAAAGGCGCCTGAGGATCAACATAAAGTTATGGGACAAACACAAAGGATGAAATATTTCCAATGACAGAGAAAAAGAATCCTTAACTTTAAAAATAAAAAAGAAGGTATGAGAAGGTAATTCTAGAATATGGTACTCAGAACAGAAGACTGTTAAACTACACAAGCATACTGCTAGGGACTTACAGGCTTCTCTTCCACGCTGGTGCCAGGGCAGGGTCACACTGAAAAACACTGAGGTGCCCGATTCCCTGTCGTGATGGCATGCATACTTAACTGATTTTCACTCACTGTCTTGACGGCCTCCTTAATTTATAGATTCATACTGAAGTTATTAGGAATGAACTGTATGATGTCTTAAAAACAAAAAACAAAAACAAACCTTGGGACACGCAGTAAGAGTAAACTAAAAATTCAAAACAGCCTGAGGCTGAGTGAAGAGGTGTCGTAGAAGCTTCCCCATTACAAGATACAAAACGGAGGTAAAAGTGAGAAGCGTGGGCTGCAAAGATGGCTCAGTGGTTAAGAGCACCGACTGCTCTTCCAGAGGTCCTGAGTTCAAATCCCAACAACCACATGGTGGCTCACAACCATCTGTAATGGAGTCCGATGACCTCTTCTGGTGTGTCTGAAAACAGCTACAGTGTACTCATCATATATATAAAATAAATAAATAAACAGGGGTTGCTTCTGGTCTGTCTGGGCCGGTGCCCTGAGAAGACCTTGGGTTCAAACTCCGCAGCCAGTCCCACAGCACCCAGAGGAAGCTCCACTCCCAGGTGCTCTAACACGCCCAGGATCAGAAGTGAGGAGGACCCAACATCTGTCCCAACACTGGGAGTAACTGGGACCAGCAGGACCCAGGCACACAGGAACTCCACCAGCCCAGTGGCACTGGTTCCTTCCAGTCTGTCTGGGCCAGAGCCCTGAGTAGACCTTGGGCACAAACTCTGCAGCCATTCCCACATTATCCAGAGAAAGCTCCACTCCCAGGTGCTCTAACAAGGCCAGGATCACAGCATCTCAGAATCATGTGATCACAGAGACAGCTTGACTCTGAGGAGTTCTGATACAACCAGGATCACAGGAGGGACAGGCTCCAGTCAGATTTAGCAAGGGCAGGTAGCACTAAAGATAACCAGATAGCGGGAGTGGGGGTGGGGAGGAGATTAGAAAATAAGCAACACAAACCAAGGTTACTGGTTACTTGGCATCATCAGAACCCAATTCTCCCACCATATCAAGTCCTAGACACACCATCACACTGGAAAAGCAAGATTCAGATCTAAAAATCACTTCTCATGATGATGATACAGGACTTTAAGAAAGACATAAATAACTCCCTCAAAGATATACAGGAGAACACAGCTAAACAGCTAGAAGCCCTTCAAGAGGAAACACAAAAATCCCTTAAAGAACTACAGGAAAACACAATATTTTGATTATTGTCGCACAATAATCAGAACACCAAATGCACTAAACAAAGAAAGAATTTTAAAAGCAGTAAAGGAAAAAGGTCAAGTAACATATA
>NW_022196895.1:69588506-69593841 GCF_008632895.1 Mastomys coucha
CCAGCAAAACTCTCAATTACCATAGATGGAGAAAACAAGATATTCCATGACAAAACCAAATTTACAGAGTATCTTTCCACAAATCCAGCCCTACAAAGGATAACAGGTGGAAAACACCAACATAAGGAGCAAAACTACACCCTAGAAGAAACAAGAAAGTAATCTTTCAACAAACCCACATAAACCTAATTCCACCTCTTACAACAAAAACAACAGGAAGTAACAATTACTTTTTCTTAATATCTTAATATGAAAATTAATATTACCAACATATCCTAATCAATTGAAATCCAAAAATGTGAGGAATTAGAAATTTGTTGACTGTTATCCAATGGTCTCTTTAATTTGGTAATTGGAGAAATAGGTCCATTACTGTACAATTCATAAACACTTTGTGCTTGTTTGTACGTGACAGTATCTTGCTGTATAGCACATAATGGTCTTGAAATCTTGCTTCTCCTATCTCAGCCTCTCTATTAGTAGTATTGTTTATTTCATGTTTTTACACTATACTATGGTTTTCAGAACAGCTTACATATTCCAAAAGTATTTATACAGCCAAAAGAAATGTAGACAATTAACTTGGGAGATGGCTTGTAAGAGAACAACAAAGAGTGAGACTGAATGCTTTGCTTGACAATTGTAACTAGTGTATCAAGTTTGAAGAGGACTTTATAAATTACTCTTTCTCTAAGTTGAATGCTTTTCCAAATCATCACAGCCAATGAACCAGATTCTTATCTTCACTTAATGTCTATGCCAACCTCCAAGCAGAACCATTGTTTACTGAAACAGTTGGTGAATGACTTTATGGATAGACCATCTAAATACACACACCATTTCATAAATGAATGTAACCTGTTCTCTGTGGGCTGAGAATAAAGTCACTCACTCAAGTCAAATAGCTTTGACCATAGCAGGAAGTCTGTATCCAAAAATCATGCCTACAATTCATTCCTTGGCACAGCAGAACTGTCAACTCTCAGCTTAGTTATGATGGAGGTAAAATCCTTTCGTGATGTGAGGGTCATTGAAGTACAGCCTTATTACGATGAAATCCAACATCTGAAAATTGTTCTTATTTTGGGCTTGTACCACAGTAAGAGCCAAGATTTTAAGCTCTACTAAATACTAAACAAAAAGGCAAACAAACAAACAAAGACTTTATATATTTATGCCCATTAAAAAAATACTAGTAGTGATGTATTATTTTAAAATATACAGTTAGTATGTTTGGAGTTATTTAAAATTCATATTGAGAAAAAGGTATGTATTTTCAGTATTGCTGGAAACAGCATCTATATAAGCCTGTTAAATTGTTGTTTTATATCAAACAACTTTTATAATACTCATTTTTACTATTATATTATTTTATAAATTTTAAAGAATATGACAAATAATGTATTGTAGGTATTGAAGGAGGGTCGCTGGGAGGAGTTGGGGTATAAAAGGGAAACAAGAATGTGATTTAATTCTATTTACTTAAAATATGTTTTTAAATGTTAACAAATTCAGATAAGTTGAAATCATGTAACTTTTTCTCATCATAATACAATAAAACTTAAATCAATTAGAAAAAAAAAGAAATTGAATTATAAAGGCCAACTCTGTTTTTCTACAAAGGAAAATAAAAAGATGCTATCAGATAAAATAAATAAATAAAACTTTTTTTTTTTTTTTAAAAAGTGAGAACCACAAGACAGGGACAATACAGGGATTTAACTACGAGCAAACATAAGACTCATATAGAAAAAGATCAGGAAGGGAAATGAGGAAAGAAAGTAAAAGTCCAGCACCCACATATGTGCTGACAAACGAAAAGAATGCCACCCAGCCACAGCCCAGCGATCATCATCCACTGCACGGGAAAACTGCCAGGACTGTGACAGAGGGAGGTGAATGAGCCAGTCCCGACTTCGGATTTCCCATCAGCACCACAGGCTGGAGGAGAGGTCTCAACAGTCTGAGAACAATGACTTTACAAATCTCACTCAAACATCCATCCAGCAAGAGAACAAACGAAGATCCTTCAGGTTTGCAAACTCACAACGTTTTCACACCCTTCGTTTCTCTGGAGAGGAGGTCTTGCTATGCAATCCTGGCAGACCTGCACTTGCTATGTGGCTTCAAACTCATGGTAATTCTCCTGCCTCAGCCTCCAAGTGCTAGGATTGGACCTGTATGGCCACACGTGGTTCTACATGTTCTTTAGAATTTTTTTTAAAAACCTTATTCAAAGATACACTCTAGAAACACAGGATAGAGTGTGGGCACTTGTGCAGAAAATGAGCTCTGAGACGCTTTACCGCAGAGATCAACAAGTGAGGACAGGAAACCGAAAGGGGCACCACACTGATTCCTGTAGACAAATGACAGCCAATGCTGCACTTACCTAGTTGACAATCTAGTTGGTGAATACTAATTATGTAATCAAGACTTTTATATAATCATAGTTTTTTGTTTGTTTGTTTTTTTTGTTTGTTTGTTTGTTTTGTTTTTTGTTTTTTCAAGACAGGGTTTCTTTGTGTAGCCCTGGCTGTCCTGGAACTCACTCTGTAGACCAGGCTGGCCTCAAACTCAGAAATCCGCCTGCCTCTGCCTCCCAAGTGTTGGGATTAGAGGCGTGCACTACCACTGCCTGGCATAATCATAGTTTTGAATACTCAATCAATCTAGACAGAGCACGGAAATTGGTAGATCACCACACACCTGCCAAAGAATTCTACAGTGTAGAAATAGCAACTGAGCATCACCAAGAGAGGAACAGGATCAAAGCTAAACAGTAACATAGTTCCTTTCTTCATTTGACAGGCTGGTGAAAACGTAATCCTTGGAACTGAAGAGACAACTCAGTGGTTCAGACAGCTTGTGTAGAACCATGAGGACCGGAGTTTGGATCCCAGGACCCATATAAAAAGCCAGGCATGGTCTTGTTTGCACTTGTACCATGGCACGGAAACAAAATCGCTGTGGTTTGCTGGCTGCCATACTGGCTGAAAGAACATGAGCTCCAGGTTCAGAAAGAGACCACACCTCAAGGAATAAGGCAGAGAGCAGTAAAGGATACACATGTCCTCCCTTGCCTCTGTGTGCACATATTCATACACACATGCACACACACCACACACATGTCCTCCTCTGCCTCTGTGTGCACACATTCATACACACATGTGCACACACACCACACACATGTCCTCCTCTGCCTCTGTGTGCACATATTCATACACACATGTGTACATACACATGTCCTCCTCTGCCTCTGTGTGCACATATTCATACACACATTTGCACACACACATGTCCTCCTCTGTCTCTGTGTGCACATATTCATACACACATCTGTACATACACATGTCCTCCTGTCTCTGTGTGCACATATTAATACACACATGTGCACACATACCACACACATGTCCTCCTCTGCCTCTGTGTGCACATATTCATACACACATGTACACACACACCTGACATGAAAATGTAAACTTCTAACAAAACCCTCTGTTGTATAAGGTAAAGCTAACGACAGGAGAACAAGGCAGACGCAGGGCCGGAGAGGGTCAGAAGGAAGGTGTGTAGCACTGCTGATGCCTCCCACTGGGAAAGCCACACCTACAGTTTACAAGGCCCACGATAAAGGGATCCATCTGCTGACTGTATCCACAAGAAAAAGGCAAATAGCGGACAGCAGTCATATTCCAGAGTGTGATGAAAAGGTATAAGAGCTGAAATCCACGGCCTTCTGTTCCTCTGTATGTTATGAAATGTGCCCTGTATTATCTCTGTAACAAAGCCTAACAGCATGATGACATTTTCAAAGAAATCAGAGCAGGTCAGAATTCCTGAATTCCTTGTTTCCCCAGACATATCACACTTCAGTCAATACTATCCGTTATGTTGACCTCAAACTCTAAAGAGCTCCATGAACACGTTTGTTTATTATTTTATGTTATCTGGATATTTTGCCTGGGTGTATGTCTCTGCTGACAAAAGTCAGACAAAGCTGCCAGCTTCCCTGGAACTGGAACCACCATGAGGGTGTGCTGGGAACCAAGCCAGGTTCTCTGGGAAACCGCTAGTGCTCTTAGTCAGTCCTCTGAAATATTCTTATGCAGTTAACGATGGACCTATGACATCTGTAATGGCGGCACTTACCTGGGAAAATATAAGCATTGTTGCCTTGGCCTGGGGTGAACACTCGCCCATCCTGGAGTCTCACCGGCTCAAACGGACTGCCACTGGCAAACAAACACCTGCCCTGTTAATGACACAAAATAGTCCCAATTTTTCTGGCCACTTATTCAGGAAAATTCATAAAAGATTAAATCTTACAGTTACATTAGACAACTAAATTACCTGGAAACAAGAAATCATTTACCACCTAACAATCCTTTAAATTCTTTTATTGAAAGGAGGCTCTCTTGAAACCCTAACACTTCTACTCTGTTTATAACAGTAAAACTGGTAATAAATAGCATCTCAAATAAGAAAGACTCCTCCACAGTGGGAAGCTCAGGAGCGAAGTGAAGACAGTGACATTAACGTGCTGCCACCTATGGAGCGTCTGTCCAGCTAGCTCTGTGTTGGCAGCTTTGTATGTGGTGTTCAGTTCATTCACTGGTCCTGAAAACCTTGTTGGATTGTTACTACCTTCTGTTCACTGCTTAAACAAACAAACAAACAAACCCACAAGTAAAGCAGAAACTAGGGATGTGATGTTCTCAAGGAGTTTGGAAACAGTGTGTATCAAGTCTGGAGCAGTTAAATTTGAATCCAGATTTTTATAACTCTAAAGCCAACAGTTTTTCCTACTATGCCATGATGTCCCCCACAGTGTATTACGCGGGGGGATGATACAACTACACCACTGTTACAGAGCACACTTGCCATGCTGCCTTGTTAAGGAAAGTCAGTCTCCCACGCGCTTTCTTTATGCAATTATATGCACACACACAGAGAGCTATGCCATGACAGTGGAGCCATCTGTATTTCCAGGATAAACCAGATACTCTGATGACTGAATGGGACTATAAGTTTAATTCATAAAAACTGTTTATATGGGCTCGAGAGATGGCTCAGTGGTTAGGAGCACTGACCACTCTTCCAGAGGTCCTGAGTTCCAATTCCCAGCAACCACATGGTGGCTCACCACCATCTGTAATGGGATCTGACACCCTCTTATGGTGTGTGTCTGAAGACAGTGACAGTGTTTTCACATATATAAAATATATAAATCTTAAAAAAAAAAACCCTGTTTATATTATTATTCCCTCTGCCTCACCAAAAGCACAAAGCAGAACAAAGCAACAGCACTCAAACAAGGTAACTTAGAGGGTGG
>NW_022196895.1:69593851-69608087 GCF_008632895.1 Mastomys coucha
TCTAGAAAGTCCAAGAGACTTGAGATGGGAGAGGATCCCAGGACGCAATGGGAATGACATTCGCCCAAATGCTCAACAGCGGGAGACAGAACCTGAAGAGACCACCCCCAGTACAGAGACATGGTCCCCAGTTGAGGCAGCGGGCCAACCATCCATCTTCAAATTTTTGACACAGAATTGTTACTGTCTAAAGGAAATGCAGGGACAAAATGGACCAGAGACTGAAAGAATGGCTAACCAGTGACTGGCCCAACTTGGGATCCATCCCATCTACAGGCACCGAACCCTGACACTTGCTGATGCCATGTTGAGCTTGCAGACAGGACTAGCATAACTGTCCCCTGAGAGGCCCTCCCAGCAGCTGGCTGAGACAGATGCAGATACTTAAGCCAAGCATTGGATTAAGCTCAGGGAAACCTATGGAAGAGTTAGGGGAAGGACTGAAGAAGCTGAAGGGATGGCAACCCCATAGGAAGAACAACAGTGTCAATTAACCAGGACCCCTCAGAGCTCACAGAGACTAAGCCAAAAACCAAGGAGCATACATGGACTGGTTCGTGGCCCTGGGCACATGTATGCAGAGGCCTGTCTTGTCTGGCCTCAGTGGGAGAAGATTAGCTTAATCCTGTGGAAACTTGATGCCCCAGGGAAGGGGGATGCTGGTGGGGTGAGGTGGGGGGAGGTGGATGGGGGAAGGGAGTAGATACAGGGGAGGGGAGGGGAGTGAAGAGCTAGGGGAGGGGAGCTAGGGGACCAGGAAGGAGAGGGCAACATTTGCAATGTAAATAAATAAAATAATTAAAAAACCAAAACGAAACAGGGCAACTTATCTTGGAATGTTTAAAAATATCTAATGTTAAGTAACATTTAAACACCCAATAAAATTAAGTTAAAAATTGATTTGCAGAAAACTGAAACATGTCAATACATATGGATAGACATAATGCCCCTACTCTAGAACATTCCACAGCTTGCCTGCAGCGCTAGAGTATGAGGATTACAGGAATGCTTCCCAGCACCAGGCCTGGGATGTAATGAGGTTCTGTGCATGTAGGGTAATCAACCCACCAACTGAGTTATGTCCCTGAGCCCTAACAGACTTTATAGTGAATGCCAAGTCATCTCAGCACTATGTTACATTGTGGTACTTTAGTGACACAATTTCATAATAGTACAGATTCAAAATTTAATTTCAAAATGGTACAAAGTATAGGTGTGGGAGCAAGCTAACTCTGCTGCTGGCCCGGACAAGCACCCTGTACAGACAACTCCATGTACTGAGTAATTTCCATGCCCTGGCGGTCAGATTTCATGACGTAGCTATCCCAGGCTGCAGTCCATTTAACTGGCTATTAAAACATGAAGACATTATTCAAACAGTCTCCTTCTGCAACTCCAGTTGTTCAGGAGGCGCAGGCGGCAGGGTTCTAGGGCCGCCTGAACACACTGAAAGTGTTCCTCAGTGAGTAGCAGAGGGTGTCAGAGCAAGTCTCTCTCCCCTCCACAGAGGAGCACCACAAACTTAAAAGGCAAATACAAAACTTAACCCCATTGTTCTGTATGACAGGGAGGAAGTATTTACAAGCTATGCTTCAATGGCTCCATGCTTTTATATTCTGGTAAGACTTCAAAGTTATAAAACTGTGAAGAGATGCACATCTTAAGTTTTTTCACACGTGTGTGCTTGTTGACACGTTAAGGTAAAATGGATGACCTATGGTTTGTTCCTCCCTTCCACATGGAACCTGCAGGCTGAACTCAGAACTCAGAACACCAGTCTCAGCAGTAATACCTTTACCTGATGAGCCACTCATTCCCCTAGCCTAAAATCTGCACTTCAAACTGACTGATTACAGTTTATCAAACTATCCTCCTTGGAGAATTCTATTCCTTCCAAAGATGTCTATTTAGTTCAATAATATTATCCAACTCGATAATATTCAGAAATAAAGTTCTCAAATACCTGAGCAGTATTAATTTACTACTTTATAAAACATTATATATATATGTATATACACATGCAAATATATATATGTAGTTACATATAATTTTATTAAAAAATGTCAGAGCTAATGATATATTGGGTGTGAGCCTTATATTCACTGGGCAAGAGAAAGGCTTAACTGGGAGAACAATAGTCATCAACATTTTACCCATATAAAACTAGGTAAAATATACCCAATAAATTGGGAGATAGGATAAGCAATGACGATGACGATGATGTTGATGATAATAATGGTAAAAGCTCAAGAACAAATTTTAAAAAACAATTAAAACTTTGTGTGTGCATGCTCTGCTGCACGCGTGTTTGTGCACCATGTGCTGCCTGGTACTTGTGAATGGCAGAAAGGAAGAGGTGAGCTGAAAAAGTGCTTTATGTTGATTTGTGACTGACTTAAAAAGGATTTCAATCAGTATCATAGGTATAAGTTCATTCTCTCTAACAGTCACAAGCATTTACTCTTCCTAACAGAGTAGCAAGAGGAAAGCAGGAGTGAGCGATAAGCACCCTAACAACGAGAAAGAGCAGGGCTAAGCAAGTCTGCACTGTGGACCCAAGCCCAAAGCCTTCCCTGCCGTCTGCCTGCCCAAGTCCAAAGCCTTCCCTGCCGTCTGCCTGCCCAAGTCCAAAGCCTTCCCTGCCGTCTGCCTGCCCAGGGGCATTCTGGGCTCTCCCACACTCATGTCCCCTCTGGTGACAGTAAGGAGGAGGCACTAAAAAAATGTTTCTTACAGAGTTTTACAAGAAGCAGGGTGTCACCACAGCAATGGTATTTAGGGCTGCGAGATGGGAGGAAGAAGGCTCCTGAGACCCCCGTGTGTGACCTCACCAGCAAAGGAGTGGCTGAGATCCCCAGCAGCAGAGCTTTGAAACTGAAGTTCACGGAGCATGAATCATAAAGGCCGCTAAGAAATACGTCAGGGCTGATTTATACCTGCAGAGCTGACCAGCTGGAAGGGGTGAGGACAAGATGGAACTCTAGGCCTTTAACAGCCACTGGAGGAGGAGAAGTAAAGGGTTCACCCCAGACCTCAAGCAATCACAGCCTGCCGTCCGCAGCGCTTAGCGCTCAGACACACAAGCCAGCAAACAACTACACTTTCAGAAGTAAAGGTGAGAGGAAGAAATAAAAATGGAGTACAGAAGAGAGATTTGGTTATAATCAGAAACTTTAACTAGAATTTGCATATTCAAGAAAGGAAACAAAAAGATAAAAGATGTCAATAGTCCTATGTGGTGGCTGGTGCAGGCCTGTAATCCCAGCATCTGAGAAGCCAAAGCCGGACACTAGGGGTCAAGCCTGGGCTACATACACAGCACGACTTTGTTTCAAAACAAACAACAAATCCACAAAGGGAAAAAGATATTCAGAAGAAAACTGAAAGTTAGGGTAGACTAAAAGTTAGAGGATAAACTAAGGATTAAACGTCACAACCGGAGGGGTAGTGACAGGGATTGGTGGTCACTGTGCCTGCTGCCAAGCCAGATGACTTGAGTTTGATAAAGAAAAGTGGCTGCCCAGGTTGTCCTCCGACCAACACTAACACGATGTGTTATGTGGCATATGTGTGCCCACACTCATACACACAGAATAAATAAAAATGTTTTTAAATTTAAATATGGCACAGTACTATTTACAATTATACATTTTAATCACTTATTTGTTGACTGGGCAGGGATGTACAAGCTCCTGCCAGGGCATACATGGAGTGCTATGAGGGCAACTTGTGGGAGTCAGTTCTCCCCTTCCACCACATGGATTCTGGAAGCTGAGCAAGGGTGCCAGGGTGTCAGGGCCAGGGCAGAGGCCTTCACCTGCCGAGCTGTGTCACTGCCACCTGTATACTATTTAAGACTCAACTTCTGAGAGAGATGTCTACAATCAATACCTAAGATCTTTAAAATCATCGAGGAGATGGGAAAGAAACAAGATTACCGGTGACTTATTAGTGGTGAGAAGATTAAAGACTTACTACATTCTTTATTCGAGAGTATAACCCAACCATTATATTCGTGAATATTTACATATTCAAGAAGTTAAATGAGAATTTGACACATCATGGTAAACGGAAGTGTAAAACTCACTTCCTAGGGCTTAGCAATATAGCTTAGTGATAGCCCGCTTGCCTATATGTGTATATCTGCAAGGCTGTGGGTTCATTACACAGAACAAAAAACCCCAAAGCTCCCAATCCCTGAAGTCACTCTGATGACCTCCAAGAACACAAGAAGTGATTCCACAGTGGACAGACAGTGGAGGCTAGAACTCCATCCTGCAGAGCACGGGGAAGCTCACCGCATAACAGCGCAGGAGCTGGTGTCTGCAGCCGAAACGCTCTACATCAGCATCAAAGGCCCCAAAGCCCTGACCTGCTACCAGCCTTCATGAAAGAAAAAAAAAAAATCCATTCCAGACAGCCATTGGTTTAAAAACAAAATAAAAGCCAGTCCTAGCAAAGGCAAAAGCTGCATGGATGGCCAGGGAATCCGAGGCAAGTAAAAGGATCATTTATGAAATAAGAACAAGAAAGCAGAGTTTCTGATTATTTTGAGTTTTTATAACTGAAAACTATAGATGAACTGAAACTAAGAACCCAAGGATGGATCAACAGAGTAGGAGAGTGACTGCCAACTGGAAGGACTAAGAGCGAGGCAGAGCTAAGTGGGTAGCACACACAGAAGCACAAACCCTCAACACCACAATCGAGTCTCACAAGAGAGAGCATATGGCCAAGGCAGAGACACCAGGTGTGCTTCCAAACTAAAGCAAACCCCAGCAGTCAGTTACCAACTACAGACTCAGGAGGACACTAATCTCCAGGGAGAACTAAGAAACTCTATGTGGGTCCAAACCCAAAGGAATGTCATCAAGACACAACCCAGAAAACAGCTAACTATTTTAAAGTACTACAGCAACTCCCAGTTGTTAATTCCAAGTGGGGTGAAAATGTCCTTCAAAATGAAGGTGAAATATACATTCAAGAGAATTCTTCAGACCCATACTTAAGAAGGTCTTCTGGGAGGAGTAGGATCCCAGACAGAGCAGCCAGACAGGAGGGATGGCCACAGAGAAACAAAGACACAAGCAAGCAAACAAAACAAAACATAAAGGTAGCAAATCTAAATGGATAGTTTCTATATAAAAAGAGTTAAGAAAAAAAGAAGCCTATTTGGTTTCAAAATACTCAGAAAAGCATTAGGGGCTTAGCACAGAGCTGGGTGAGCCAGTGAGCAGTAGCCGGCCTTCAGTGACAGCTCTCAGAGCTGGGCGAGCCAGTGAGCAGTAGCCGGCCTTCAGAGACAGCTCTCAGAGCTGGGCGAGCCAGTGAGCAGTAGCCGGCCTTCAGAGACAGCTCTCACGATAACTTCAAACTTGGTGACTCACTGCCATCTCCACTCAAACACTAACAAACTGAGTGTGCAAGAATGCCACACCAACCCCCGTAGAATCTATGTGACAAGTTCCACAGACTGAGGCAAAAACTTCAAAAGAAGGAGGCCTCTTGGAACTGGTTGTGGAATTCTTGCCCAGAACCACATATTGAGCTGTAGTTCTCATGACAATTTATCTATTTTGTTTTCTCTTATTCCTTTTCTTATTTACAACATGCTCCTGGTAGCCTAGGCCACAATCTTAAGTGAGAATAATAGGTAAGAAACCATCCTTTCAGATGGGGTCACTAACATGACCTTATCTCTGGGGAAACCAACACTTTACTTTATAAATAATTTGCAAAATTATATAATAGTATTATGATTGATAAAAACTTTCCCAACAATTTCATATGGCTACACATGTGTCATCGGAGGTGGGCTTTGGTATATGGAAAAGAAAGGCTTAAATAAAAAGAATTAAAATAGTTTAAATTTATGCACTGAAGATTTATAAAAAACAAAACAAAACAGGCATTAGATGTTAAACAATAATTGACCATAAAGATTTATTAGCCTGCTCTTAGAAATGTGCCACTGGCCTTGGATGGCCGCCCCACTGAACACATCTTATCAGAGTTGTGCCACTTAGATGGTTTCTATTAATCATGATGTCACCGGTTCTGTTTGTGATTCACTAAACACATCTTTTCAGAGTTGTAATATTTACTTGTTTTTTGTGCTTTACTGTGCCAAATGATAATGATGGTATTTGTGATTGCTTCATTGAACACATCTTCTAAGAGCTGTAATATTTGGGTTTTTTTCATGTATAAAAACCCCTACTTGAGAGCTATAAAATATACTCAGATTCAAACTGCCTTTGTGTTTGTTTCTGTTTGTCACCGCCGAATCCTTACCCACCTAGCTTTCAAGGACCCTCATTCCAGGGACCTCCGTACCCGAATGGGATGGTCTGTGGCACAAGAACGTGTAACTAACAAGCCAGTGAGACAGAACCAACTTGCATGATTTTCATTGATAATACCTCGGTAAGCGTGTATGCTTCTTCAGCTGTGCACTCGGCCTGTGCTGTAGGATTACTTAAAGCAAATATTACAGGCCTCTCATTGATAGAGGCCATGGCTTTGATTACACCGGGAGTAAAAAGCCGGCCAGCACCTGCCACTCCTGCAATAAAGGGGAAAAAACTTCAGCACAGACAGAACAAAGTGGTTCTTATTAACAGTGTTTCTACAAAACATGTACCATATGGAAACCACAGGTTTCGTTACAAAGATGGATTTTGTGTTGCTGAGAGAATACCATGGAGCACAGCTTCAGATATGAAAAGGAGAACAATGAAATGCTGAAAGTCTTCACTTACACATTCGTTGTCTAGCACACACAGTAAATTCTAGGACAACCTGTCCAGTGTGTGAGTGTCTCCATCATTCTAAGCTATGTGAGAGTCTACTCATCTGAGGGACCAAAATCAGACCCTCGGAGAGAGACCAGACTGCAGCTGCCAGGGCCTGAGGGAAATGCCACATTATTCAGTGTAGAATTTCTGGTAATGGAAATTCTTTATATATATAGTTAACATCCACTGACTGCAGTTGGAAATTCTTAAGTGGTATTCTTAATCGCTTTTGTTTTGTTTTGTTTTGTTTTTGAGACTGGGTTTTTTTGTATAGTCCTGGCTGTCCTGGAACTCACTCTGTAGATCAGGCTGGCCTCGAACTCAGAAATCTGCCTGCCTCTGCCTCCCAAGTGCTGGGATTAAAGGAGTGCACCACCACTGCCCAGCCGTATTCCTAATTCTTAAGTTGTCAGAAGACTGTCCTGACTAAACCAATCAACTTTTTGATGCAGGTGATTTACATTTATTAAGTTCTTACCATGTCCCAACACTAAACTAGACCACTTGGTATAAAAATAAACATAGGAGCTGGGTGTGGTGGTGCACACCTTTAACTGCAACACTCAGGAGGCAGAGGTAGGCAAATCTCTATGAGTCTGAGGCCAGCATGGTAACAAACACAAACAAAGCCAAAGCTGCTGTGGGGCTTGGGGATTGAGCTAAGTGGCAGATCACTTGCTAAGCGAACACAAAACCCTAGGTTCGGTCTCCAGCACTAAGAAAGAAAAACAGAATGTAAGGCAGCCAGGTTATAGCTGACAAAAGAGTAAACTAGAAGTTCTTCTTCAGCAAGTTGTTAAGAGAAATGTGTACAGGGTTAGGAAAGATCTGTGTGAAGGGAGAGCACTCAGGCCTTGGTGGGATCTGGAGGTAACTAAAGGAGGCCTACGCTGAGAGCAGTCCCTCACCTTCTTTCTGTTCTCTTGCTCCATGGAGTGACTGCATTCTCAGGTTTCCATACCAAGTTTTAAGAGGAGAAATGTAGAAAACCCTTTAAGATCTTCTTGGTGTGTGTGTGTGTGTGTGTGTGTGTGTGTGTGTGTGTGTGTGTGAATTAAAAACCACAGATGTATTTTTCTGAGCATAGGAACTCATTGTGAAGATTTTATAGTTAAACATTAAACAGAGTTCCTACATGAAAACTACTAGAAGTTCATGAGTGTGAACTCAAAAGCTACAGGTACAGAGAATTGAATAGCCCTGCATCTGTGCTAAGAACTCAGGGCTGTGTCAGCACAGATGTCAACAACAAGTGCCAACATCGGGAATCACATGGAAAGTTTCCACTTCGAAATTCTCACTCTGCACTGGATTTTGCTGGTATAGTCTGTCAAATGACCTTGGCCTTTAAAGTGGAGTTTAACAGCCACAACAGCTCTAGGAGCAAAAACACCATAAAGAGCCAGGCTTGCAGTCCTAGCAACTTGGGAGGCTCAGGCAGGACACACCCTGGAGCCCAGAGATTCAAAGCCAATTTACAGGTGAGTTTTCAGTTAAAGTTAAAATGTAGCTACATTCACTACTTAGTGTCTACATGTGTAAGTCTGGAGACAACGTGTGGGAAACGTCCTGTTCCTGCCATGCGGACCCTCGGGGCTCAACTCACATCCCCAGATTTTCAGCAGCAAGCACCGTTACCTGCTGAGCCATCTCGCTGGCCCCATTTCCAGAATTTTAGACATTTCACTGTGTAGCCCAAACTGGCCCTGGATTCATAATCTTGCCTTAGTCTCTGTTGTGTTGAGATTATAACTGTGTACCACATGCCTAGCATGGAATTCTGTCCCTTAAAACCTTTTGCAGAGAAGCCAAACAGTTTGAGTCATCTCTCTTTATCTGTGAGGTTCTGTAGAGATTCGATCCATGTACATTTTCAATACACGGCAACAATGCAGAAGGAAACAAAGCTGTGTATGTACTGAGCATGTGCGACCTTTTTGTATCGTTGCCTAATAATAGCTGAAGAACCACTTACACAGCATTTACACAGCAAAAGTCACCAGAGGTGCCCTCAAGTACACACGAGATATGCACAGGTTATGCGCAAGTCCTACACCCCTTAGCATAGAAGATTTAGGGGCACCAGGTTTGGGTGTATCTAGTCCCTAACACACAGAGAGACCACCTGCATATGCTCAAGGCGAGGTAAAATACAGCAACTTACTTTAGTAATTCTACATGTGAGTTATGACTGACAGTTAAATAACAGGATTCTGTATGAACATCTTCACTTACCAATTATAACTGAAGGCTTAAGTTTATTTACTGCATCTTCAAATGTTGCAGGTATGTTCTCTGGGGCCTCATGAGCATATGGTTCCTGGTTACTGTCTATGCTAGCAGTCCGCCCCTGAATGTTTTGATAAAGTACAGTATCAGTAAGTGCATATTAAAGATAAATTGAACATATGAATTATCAACTAGATATATTTTGCCCTTATAAAACAAATGTCTTTTGATTTACTTTTCTCTTCAACCTCTATCTGCTAATTCTAACTTCACAGAATCCAAAAACAGTTCATCAAATCAATTACATCCAGAAACATTGCAGTGTCGCTCAAAAAGTCATTCCCTCTATGACGGCCTCCTAAATTTTGTATTTACAATTAAGAATCTTTAGTATTTTAGAAATGTAACATAGCATATATTATTTATTTGCCCACCGTATGTGACGTCCACAGCCTAAGAAACTTATGAACAGCCACATCAAAATGGTTTCTTGGTACTTAGGAGCAGAACCCCAGGGCTTGGACATACTAGTCAAATACTTTACTGTTGTTAAGGCAAACTCCCCAACTGCCCTCCCCCTCTAAGAGATGGTCTTAGGGGACCTGGCCTCAGCCAGTCTAAAGCTTATTCCATAGTTAAGGCTCTGCCCCACCTCACCATCTCTAACTAAAAGCGGTTAAGACCATTCAGAATCCTGGCTTCTTATACTGACTTGGCACCATCCCAGCTCTGTAGAGTGGGAACTTAGTGAGCAACTCACCGTCTTCAAAAGGATGACAGGTTTGGGGTCACTAGAAGAGATCTGAAAGCCCAAGACCCAAAGGCCTAGCTCCCTATGCATTCTAAAGAGCAGAACAAGGACAGGCTTTGAGGTTGGAGGGGAAGAGGGATTCTCAGCTGCGGGGGAAGGGGAAGCTGTTATAGCCACTGCCAAAGTTGCAGTCACTTTAGACCCAGACCCTTGATGAAAATCGAGTGAAGGTCCACAAGGTAAAGGTCTAAGCTGTATGCCAGCAGACACATGTTCCCCTCCAGGTAAGAGCATGACGTTACAGCCCTTCTCTTCTACATGTGCTAGCAAACACTTCAGCCACAGCACGGTGGGAAACCCTTCACGATTCAGAGTCTGGGCTTTATACTCAGGCAACATGCTTAGGTTTGGGTTCTGCCTCCATCTCTTTGAAACTGTGACATGGAAAAGGTAAAACCTCTGTTCATTAAAAAAAAAAAAAAAAAGTCCTCTGCAACAAGTGCTCTTAACTGCTGAGCCATCCCTCCAGTCCTCTACGGTCATTTTAAACTTGTTCCTGTGATTATAAAATTTCATAAGAAAAAAAAAAAGGAGCTAAAAAAATTTCATAAGGAAAACAAAAACAAAATAAAAACACAATGTCTACTCCCACCCCTCAGCCTCCCAGCCTCCCCACCTAAGGACTTGAGTTTTGACAGGACTAAAGGCAACAGGACATTTAATATTATCCCAATATCTGATTCCTGACAGGAAGAGAAAACAGCCAGGATGAGAGCCATGTACATGCTTGATACATATAAATGTATGTGGAGATAGCATGCACTATGCATATAACTGGGAAGGAAATGTCCTGTTATTAAATTATGGGGGAGACATGGGAAACTAAAACAGCAGTGCATACTGGGTAAATGGAACACGTATGTAATACATACCCACTGGAAACTGTTAGATGACCAGTAGTAGTAACAATGCAAAGGAACGCAGGCCTGGAGGTGCAAAACTCACCCAGGGTAGGCCCTCACCAGACATGGACTGACACCAGGGCTTAGGACTTACACATTCCAAGATTTAGGAGTTTCTGCTCAAATAGTAAATAGATGCACTGCTAATAGTTTATGCAGGATGGTGAATTCCAATTCAAGACTTAACTTACGGGTGTAGCCCAATGGTAGGATGTTTATGTTTGACTAGCATGCATGTAAAGCCTTGGGATCAATCTCCAGTACCATAAAATATTTGAGTTTAAAAGAGTTAAATACAATCAGACATAATAACTATTTCATCTCCTAAGAGCCTGAGAACGCTAGAGAGTGTGTCTGGTGGCGAGCAGATTATGATTTTAAATATGAACTAAAAAAGGACAGTGTATCTGTAACTACCAATTTCACACAACAACCTAAGATTACTTGATAAAAGTCTAAATGAGGAATTATTTAGACCAGGTTGGCCTTTGGGTATGGCAAGTGGGAGTTAGACACATATGTATAAAGGGTGTATGGAGCAGGGCGGGTGGGGAAAGTTGTGGCTGAATTGCCTTAGTTAAGGTTAGATGGACAACCTGCTCTGAATGTGGCTGACTGCATTTCACCGGCTAGCCTGAGAACAGGCACTCATGCCTTTACTCTCTGCTCTTGTCTGTGGAGTGACAGTTTCAGTTTTTGTCTTGACTTTCCCATAGTCATGGATTATAATCACAATTATAAGCCAAGTGGGCCCCATCTCCCCTGTATTGCTTTTGGTCTGGGTCATTTTATCACAGCAAAGCAGGCCAGCCAGCCAGGCAGGGTGACCTGTGCTGACGACAAAGTATATGGCAGCTTCTGCACACTGGCAGGTCAGTGAGGGCCAGGATGGCAAGAGATGGCACTGCCAACGCCCAAGGCTCAGGTGCTTCCCCAGGTCCTGCACCCTTACCTTAACTAGCAAGCCACTCTTGTCGAACATCCAGATCTTCCTCTGTGCCTCCTCTTCTGAAAGACCATTTTCCATCATTGATATAACTATAAGACTCGCAATTCCAAGTGCAGCCTGCCCAGTAAACACATTTAAAAATCAAGACTTTGTGAGACTATCCTATCAAGTTCTAAGACTATGGTTCAACCTTGCCTTGGAAGTTTTATATTTTATATTCATGATATTAATAATTTATCAGTTTTCCTCCCAATGAGAGTAGGTGTGACCTTAATAACCTAAAACTTCAAATGTTTTCAAGTTGTAGCTGAGGTGACTTTGTTGATGTGTACACAGTATGTTTTTATATAAAGAATATAATTGCTAAGTGAAGTATATGATGACTTCTATGAAACAAAGACAATTTTTAAATAAAAAAAAATCAAGACTAGATTATGAGGTGATACCCATTAGCTCTGTACTCCCTGTAGAAATCATATGTACACAGGTTCTTTGTCAGTCTCTCTGACCACAAATTACTTATTTTATAAGAGGTCATGATTCTCGTACAATTTCAGTGAAATCTAAATTCCTTGTGATCTTCAAGAAGTGCCAATAAGCTGTCTTATTTTCTTTTCACAGTCTCTTTATATAGCTCAGACTGTCCTGGAACTCACTCTGTAGACCAGGCTGGCCTCTAACTCATCTCTGCCTCTGCTTCCTGAGTGCAATAGGATAAAAGGCGTGTGCCACCACCCCCGCCAATCTAACTTTACAAAAGAAAACGGAGTATTGGCTTTACATTGTAAAAAGGTTTAAAAACTTACCTCTCCTGCTCCAAGAAATAAGATTTTGTGTTCTGAGACTGATTTATTAATAACCCTTTGGACCGCAAAAAGACCAGACAAAGCAACTGCAGCTGTCCCTGTAGGAAAACCCAACATTTTAAAAATGAAATAAATAAAACACACTTTATAAATGCTTAAAAAGTGGGGGGGGGAACCCTTTCATTCTAGCTTTACCTTGAATGTCATCATTGAAGGTGCAGTATTTTTGTTGATATTTTCTTAAGAACCTGAATGCATTATGATTCCCAAAGTCTTCAAACTGAATGAGTGTGTCCCGGCCGTATCTAGAAACAGCAAAGTCTTAATAACTTTGTTGAAAGCATCACTACTAAACAGGTTTTCTATTTCCTGTTTCCATTACTAGAATCTGAAAGTTAGTTAGTATACTAGCTCAAGGCCATGAGTTTCAGAGCTTGTGAAAGTCTACAGCCAAACTGCAGACGCCTGTTACTTCAAGGACACGGCAGCACAAATGAGCCATGGCCACTGCCCGTGTGTCCAGTGCATATGAGCACTTAATAACGCCCAAAAGGGACTCTCTCTACAAATTATAGAGAGTAAACCTCTGAAATGGATATGTTTATTTACATAACAAGAGGATATATTAAGTAAGAAACAACTGCCAGTGGAGAGGGTTTTTTTTTTTTTTGGTAAACAGCAATAATAAGGGAAGGCCATTGCAGGTATGTGCATCCTGACACCACAGGGGCTGAGGCAGGAGGACCACAGGTTTGAGGCCAGTCTAAAAAACCCAGGGGAGACTGACTCGGACAAATAAGCCAAGGGAAAGAAGAGGCGGGAAAGACTTGAGAGGGAGTTGCACCGAGTCTTCATCTGGGAAACTCGGAAGCAGCAGGAGAGAGGGGAGTTAAACAAGATTTGAACTTTCAGCAGCCAGGGGTGTGTGCATATATCAGGGTTCACACTGGAGGACAAGGAGAAGCTGGCTAAGCCAAGGAGGGCACAAGGGACTTGTGTGCCTCATGTTGACTCCCTGAAGAGGAAGTCACAAAGATAGCCTGCTGGTGGCATCATGTGAATGAGCTGAGGACAGGAGCAAGACAGAAGCAAGAGCGACAAGCCTGTGGTAACACCGGAAACATGAGGCCTGTGCCATGGGACTTTAGAACAGACAGTGAGGAGCCAGTTCAGTGCTAAGGCAGTTGGCATAGCCAAGAAAATGCCACCTGGTCCAGGGAAGGCAAGGGAAGGACGAAGGACCAGAGGGCAGAGTGTGAGGAGACGAGCAGCTCAGCCCTGAATTGTCTTTACCTAGAGGAAGGAACCCATTTCTGAGTATCTTGTTGCCTGTAATTTTAAAAGCTGAGTTTGCAAGATGGCTTCCAGAATTTTACCCCCTCAGGTAAAAGTGCTTGCCTACTAAGTGTGAGGACTGAGTCCAAATACCAAGAATCCTCATAAAAGCTGGATCCAGTGAGCATATGTAAATGCAGCACTCTTACAGGGAGATAGAAAGCAGAGCAGTTGAGTCTTTGGGGGCTTAAAAAGTATGCTATAGAAGAGTATATGGTAGAAAAAACAACAGCGAGTCCCTGATTCAAGGCAGAAGTAGCGATGGACACCAGAGGTTATCTTTTGATCTACACATGCTCGCCTTAGTACATGGGCCATAAACAGAGATGCACATACACGTACAACACACACACACACACACACACACACACACACACACACAGACCACACACACATACACAGAGACA
>NW_022196895.1:69608145-69610634 GCF_008632895.1 Mastomys coucha
ACCACAGACACACACACACACACACACATACACAGAGAGAGATCACAGACACACACACAGACACACACACACAGACCACAGACACACACACACAGACCACAGACACACACACACACACACACACACACAAAGATCACAGACACACACACAGATCACAGACAGGCCAGAGAGATGAAGAGTCTGAGTTTTAATTTATGGCTATAGAAAACCACTGAGAAAAAAATATGTATGGTAATGCCTATTTTACAAGATTAACCCTAGTATTAGATGGAAATTAACTAGAGAGAAACCGGAGAAGGGTTTATAGGAAGCCAGGAGAGAGAAAGAAGGCTGTGGTTACAGAAGACACACACTTAGGAGGCATGCAAACGTATACCAGCCGATTCTGAGGAAGAGCTGGTGGCATGGATGGCTGGTGAAGAAGAACCACAAATAGCACCAAGATTAAGGGTCTGGCAATGAGTGAACACTTCCGCCATTGTTAGCACTTAGGGATACAGAGGCAGGCTGTTGGGAAAGAATTCCATTGGAGACAGAAACAGGATGTTGTAACAGAATTCCTCAAGGCGGGATAGCCCAGCAGCTGGAAGTGCAGGGGCCACACGGTGCTTTGAGTCACATGTATGAAGGCCACAATTTATGAATAAGATCACATGCAAGAACTGACAGTCTAGCTCAGTCATCCAGTGCTTGTCTATCATGTATGAGGCCCTGGATTCCATCCCCAGGACAGCATGCCATAAATATATGCATAAATAGAGGATCCATTCATGAGGACCTAGGTAAAGTGCTTGTCAAGCAAGCCTGGCACCCTGAGTTCAACCTATAGAAAGGTAGACAGAGACAACAGTCTCCACAAAGGTGTCCTCAGGCCTCCCCGTGCATACCAGAACACACATGCACACACCTCCAGTAAATAAATAAATAAACAGGTCTAAGAAAACAGGCCCAAGTAAGATGTCAAAGCTGCAGGAGAGCTCTGGTGGGCTGGTGGGAATGAGGTAGGCCATGGAAGATTTCTGGGAGGGATGCACTGGGAAAGTTTAGGAGCGGTGAGTGCAAACTTCCTTCAGGATGTCAGGTAATCCCAGCCAGCAATGCAGAACAGAAGCATGAAAAAGCCCGCAGCTTAACCCTTCCCTTCCACAGGTTCTTCCACATCCACCAGCTTCATGGGATACCTGTCAGTGATCGCCTTCATAAACTCATCCATCAGATCATCATAAAGCGGGGAACGATCTCGCTTCTGATACAAGCCCATATAAAATGGATCTTTTAATAGTGTCTATATAAGAAACCAAATGCAAAAATACAGTCTTTTATTATATTTATTTACATTAAACATATAAGATAACATCTTTAAGAAACTTAATAGACTTAATTCAGTTATTTATATAAACGTTAAAAACCAAGCTTAAGAAAAAGATTAACATCTAAAATGACAAGATCTTTCCCCCTTAATAAACCATTTGCAAGCGGGCGGGCCGGGCGGGAAGGGGAAAGGCGCACTCACCATGTTATCGGTGCCCACGTCGATGCACACAGGCAGGCACTTCTCAGGCTGTATCCCTGCACACGCGGTGTACAGACACAGCTTCCCTACTGGAATCCCCATTCCATAGACACCCAAATCTCCAAGACCTAGGATCCTCTCTCCATCAGTCACCACAACAGCCTTTATTATAAACAAAATAAAACAAAACGTGAATTAAAAGCTGCCAAAAGTAGGACGGTGATGAGGTGACTTTTAAAAAAGATGGATTCTTGTGCTATATTTCTACTCTCACTTACAAAGGAAGGATCATTAGTCTAGTTTCCAGAATAACCCACGGAGCATACTTAAACCAGGCTGCTGTCTAGTATGAGGTAATGAAAGAGAATTAGATGTTTTCCGTCTGACTTTAATTGGAAATACAATGAGGGGACAGAAGGACCAATTCAAGTATTCTTTCCATACACTAAACATGGGAGAAGTAAATTAAAGTCTGAGGTTACCACAATAAGAAGTCTAGAAATAAAAAGTATGCTCTACTTAAACCTGGGACAATCAGAGAAACCTTAGCCACAGTAGGCAGAAAACAACATAAATTTGTAAAATACATATACCTACACATGAGGTTGAAAAATAATATTGTAAATTTCGTTGTTTTATCAAATTTTTCCTAAACTCTCTGAACTAATGATTTTGGAAGGACTGGGGGGGAGGGGGTAGTGTAATATTTAGGACAAGCTGGCCTAGAATTCCTTGTATCGAAGGATCACATGATCCTTCTGCTTCCACCTTGAAAACGTGCTGGCATTGCCTCTGGCTGAGCTCATGGTTCATCATGGTTTACTCTAGTAAAGAAGACGTTCATAATAAAGGCAGCAAGACTGCTGTGGTGACAAGCACAAAGCTACCCAAAGATCTTTAAAAACGTTATTCAGTTTGCTTCATGAAAACAGTTACACTGACCCTGGCCTGTATTTGCTACATGAAAAACTCTTTT
>NW_022196895.1:69610644-69643372 GCF_008632895.1 Mastomys coucha
AGCGCGAGCACATTAACTACTACCCAGGACTTAAGTCATCTCCTTTCCTTCTTTGAGACAGGGTCTCATGGATCCCAGGATGGCCTTACTCAAGCTTCTGACCTCCTCCTTTCCCTGCTGAGGGATTAAGTGTATTGTGAGGATTAGGTCTGCACCAGCACACCTGGTGGAACATCTGATTTTCTCTACCAGGAAAGTAAAGTGCCCAGGCTCGCCTTGTGCACTAGTCTCAACTTCTTTCTCAGGGCCAAGCGCTGTCCCCTGACCCACCTCAGAAGGATGCTCGCAGCATCTCCTTAGACACAAAGCACACATTTGCACAGACATCATGTAAATAAGCAGAGCAACAAGGGGAGCTTGTCCTTGGCAATTGAGAGTTGACTTACAAGGAGAGAGGAGGCATTGTGAGAGGGAGGGTGTGCTCTTAGTACCTTAACATGATTTTCTGGCCAGTTATCCACAATTGATCTAACATGACCTCTGTCTGAGATTGAAATAAACAATCCCCTGCAATAGAACAAAAACACCTTTGCATTTCATGACAGTTTTTTGGGTTTTTTCCTATGTTTCTGTCCATAATTGGGATACTTAGATATTTCAATAAAAATCAAGATATGGTTTAATTTCCAAGCACTGATTTATTTCCAAACATTTCAACTCTTTCAAATGATAATTACGTTGCTTACAGAACAGCTATAGCAAAGATTATTGTTAACTAATGTGATTAATATCCCCAAAGAGAAATGTGTCCACATTATAACCACCTAAGTGGAAAATAAAGTAAATATTCTTACATTGGGTACAATGGATTAATGGTATGATCCAAAGCTCTGCCCCATAATGTCTCATCTCCTGTCAGTCCTCATCCTCGGGACGGTGCATGCTGAAGTCACAGCAGGGACTCTCTGAACTCCACCTGGGCCCACGCCTGCCTGACTGACTCAGGCACCCCGAGGGCGAGGGCTGAGCAGGGTGTTTCCAGGTTCCTTTACTCCTTTTGTTGTTTTTTGGTTTTTTGTTTTTTTTCTAGACAGGGATTCTCTATATAGCCCTGGCTGTTCTAGAACTCACTCTGTAGACCAGGCTGACCTTGAACTCAGAAATCTGCCTGCCTCTGCCTCCCAAGTGCTGGGATTGAAGGCGTGCGCCACCACTGCCCGGCTGCTTTACTCCTGTAACCTGAGCTGAGAAACACTCTAATAAGAGCGCACAGGTGTGCTAGGCTACCTTTGGAGATGGTTTACATACTGTGGTGACAGCACCAGAGAGTTAGGTGAAACAGTGTGTCTCACTGTCTGCCAGGAGCACCTGCCACATGAGAGCACATAAGAAGGTGCTCACTAACTTCAGCTGCTAGAGCTTCCTCATGGAATCTTGGGGGTGGGGAGGAGTCGCCAGGGGTCAGTCTTTTAAATAACTCAACGGGAGCATCTTATGCACTCTGAAGTTGAGAGGAGCCTTCAGATGAGATTCGGGGGCTGAGAGCCACTTTCAGCCCTGTCTGAATGCCTACACTGATTATCAATGCACGAGCTGGCCATGGAAAAAACAAGGGTTAAGGTAATCAATAGATTAGAAGGGGCAGAAAAATTGAAAAATAGTCTTAGATCCAAGCACATCATTCCCAATGGTGTTCAATGGGATCATTCGCCCTTGGCTGACAAGCAGTCATGTGCTTACTCAAGGGCCTGAGCCAGAGGCCCAGGCAGTAACTCTTCCTACTAAAATGTTTGATAAAGTTACAACAGTCTGAATTTTAAAATTCATGAAAGCTAATTTTTCTTTTAAAGGGGAGGAAGAGAAGCATCAGAAATTAAAGCTGATAAATGAGAAGCCAATCCCAATTTGGCAAACTACCAAAAGGCTTAACAGTAATTCTGGTGCTAATACACAACTCCTCTAATAATGGCAGTAACTAGTAGGAGCTGGTTAAGTGAATGGCTTCTACAAAAACAATAGATATGGACACGTTGACTTTTTATTAATATCTTTTAATACAAATTAGGCTTCTATGAGGCAAGAAACATGGCTGGATAATATCCCCCAACACACAGAAATCTAATTAGATGTCACAGAATGATTTTTTTTCTTACACCATAATCAAAATATATTTGTATTTAAAAATAAGTCTTACTTAGGTCTCCTAAAGATGTGCCCATATTGACGACAGGCAAGACCAACTGTTGGTGTGTACACAATTGGCATCAGACTTTCAATATCATCTTGCAGTATTCTATAAAACAGTTTCTCGTTTCTTTCTTGGACGCCCATTATATAGATGTATCTGAAATTAAGCACAGCAAATCACATCCAAGTTAGCCTGAATCACACTGAAAATGTTGACTTTTGAAAGCTAACCTAAATGTTTAAAACTGAGCTCACAGGCACACTCATGCACACATACCCCTCACAAACGAAACCATACCAAAACCCTAAGTTATAATTCTGAAACAATCAGAAGTAAAAATTAGCAAGACCCAGACGTCCTTAAATGGTGCATGATAACAAGAGCCTGGAAATGCTAAGGAGCCAGCAGCAGGGAGACAGTGACATGAAGAAACTAATGCAAGTGCCGACTCCACACGTGCGGCCCTGGAGTTCCGTACGAAAGGGTTGAGAATCCAACTGTGGTTTACGCATTCTTCCATACATGGAGCAGAAGCAACACCGAGACAGGACGAGTCAAACTGGAGGCCATCTTAATTTCTTCTCCTACCTTTCTCCGACTACAATCCAATGTAGATCACGGAGGCCTAAAGCATACAACTGCATGTGTCCTTCAAATACGGCCATTTCTTCTCCCCACATCCAGTCTACACCACGACCTAGTCTGTATACAGCCCTCCTTCCTTGCTCCAATCTGCCTCGTGTCCTCTATACTGACTTATGCTTAACTCTTACCTTGGAGCCCGTGCATCTCATAGCCTCGGAACAGTCCCTTACTCATGTTTCTTAATGTAGCTCAGAGGCCAGTCCCTTCTCTTATCCCTCCACTTCCACACTTAACTTTCCTGTGTTCTGCTCCCATACTACCCTATGATTTCTTGTGTATTCAACTTTACACTCCTTTTATACTTTTTTTTTTAAAAAATTCTAAACTGGCTCACCATAAGGAAGTGATTATTGGTAAAGGAGAGGATATATGTGTAGGCTATATGCAAATGTTCTCGCTCATGCTGGGCAGCTACAGTGAGCCACAGCTTCCAGGTAGCCACTCAACCGAGGGGTCAGAAGTTTGCTCTGAAGCGGCCTGGGCTGCTGAGCCGTGTCTGGTAGGCTGGGTGTACCACACACACATTCACCTCACTCTGTCTTAGGCTAAGACTTTGGTATGTCTATATTTTATTGGATGAATATATAAGTAAACCATTTATGCCAATGAACTGCATTGCTCCTAGGGACAAAGATGACATAAATAGGTAGAATAAAATAAAGAAAAGATTTCTCCTCACTGTAGGGACATAACCAAAAGCCATCGGGCTATAAAATGGAAAAAGCAGCTGATCCATTAGGCATGGGAGGGGAAACTTGGCCAATCCTGGGCCTCCTCAGGCGGCCACTCTCACCTTTACTCACACTTCTGTTTGCCTCACCGTGATCTTGCTCTTACCTAGGGCTGACAGCTGCCCTGAACTCCACACTGACCACAGCCTGCCTGTTTCCCTGAATTAGTCGCCATTAGACTCGCTATTCATGGCCTCACTTCCTAATGTTTTCAACTCCCTACCTCCTTCAGCATGTCCATGGCTCCCACTTTACCTGGCTACAGCCCATCTACCACTGTGAATCTTGGGGTTCTGTCTCTGAGCAATCCCTCAGCATCTGCTTACAGCTGCACACGTCTCTACCACTCCACAACCCTACCAGAGTGTGTGTCCCCATCCCCAATCTCACACTCAACTTCTTACAAGCAGGCTTAATTTCACTTTACAGTGAGAATCCTGGGTCAATGCCAACACCTGACCGGACACTACAGTTCTCCTTTTCTGTAGAAAAAAAAAAAAACAAAACCAAAACCCACTGCTGTTACACAACAGCATAGCAAATGAGATCCTTCCACAAGGCCTCCAGGGGTGGCTCTCACTACATAGCCTAGGCTCGTTCTCAACTTCTGATCCTGGTCCTTCTGCCTCAGTTTCTCAAGTGCTGCCACATGTGAGAGGTATGTGTCATGGACCACAGTGCCAGGGTTGCTCTTTTCTAAGCTGTCGCTGAGGGGCTCTACTTCACAACCGAGTGTCTCTTCCTGACTAAGAAGGTGTTCTCGGTTTGCCCTTAGACCTTTTCACATTTTATCTGGGGCGTTCACATTCGGGCTCATACAGAAAACCCAAGTCACCAGGCACGCGTTCAGAGCCGTTGCTGGTACACCTACCCTTAACATCCGTATTCATTTCCCTCTGGATTAATGGAGCCTTTCTACCTCTGCACTTGAGCCTACGCCTTCCTCTGGAAACTTTCCATGGCAGTAGTCTCTCGGGAGTCTCTCCTGTGCAACTATGAACATGTTCACCGTCTCCCTCCAGTGAGCCGATTTAAGCAGAGGTCCACAAGTTTTATAGTCCACTGTCTTTCTCCCTTCCCACTCGAATCTCTTCAGGGTAGCTTACATTTCTCCTGCCCACCCACGCCTCAATGCAACTGTCCTGTCCTAGCACATCACCGACACTACTCTCACAGGTCAGCAATGTCTACATTTACCCCAACAGATAGTCAGTCCTGAACTCTGACTGCGCTCCCAACCTGCCCTTCCTTGTCCTTTCTCATCCTGATGCTTTGTTAACAACACACTTTAAACTTTAGTTCAGATATCATGACCTTCAGGAAGTTTTACCTGATTCCTCAAGTTGGGCCACATGCCTCTCATGCTTTCAGAATAGATTCCACATTAATCTACACTGTGTCATCTACACATGTGTCGATTCCACACGTGCAGAAATCTACACTGCAGTCCAGATAGAACACAGTCATAGCTTAGCTATCCGCAGCTGAACACTTGGGAGGCACGGCTATGTGCTATTCACTGGGTTAGCCACTGGGCTATCAAGAGGGCAGGTCAGTTGTCAACAGATGGAACCTATTTGTAAAAGATTATTCCCTCACTATTTGATGTCCCATACAACCTCAAAAATGTATGGTCTCAGGGCTGGAACGATGGCTCAGTGGTTAAGAGCACTGACTGCTCTTCCAGAGGACCTGAGTTCCAATTCCCAGCAACCACATGGTGGCTCACAATCATCTGTAATGGGATCCAATGCTCTCTCCTGGAGTGTCTAAAGACAGTGACACTGTACTCATATAAATAAATAAATAAACAAATAAATAAATAAATAAATCTTTTTAAAAAATGTACAGTCTCTACTAGCAGATATTGCCACTTATCCCTGGATTCCATCTATTAGCAGAATGTCACACACAAAGTGGGAGATCAATGAAAGCCGTGGAATAAAATGTGAGCAAAGCGATGATACGTTTCCAATGTTCTAATCACACACAGAATGTGAATGCAAGTCGTTATTACTAGCACAAAACTTACTCTGGCCAAATTCTACCACAGTGATCCCTGGCAAGCACATCCTGAAGTGACCAGGACACGAGCGTCACAGGAGGAAAGCGACATAAGCACAGCGTCACTGTGTGACATCACCACGTGAGTGCATACATCTTGTGCCGTCATCACGCCATGATTCTAAAATAAGACTGCCAATATAAAAAGTCAATCAATTCTTACTTCTCCAACGGGTTAGTCATTTTTTTCAAGTTTTTCTTGAACCGTAAGGCTTGGATATCCTGCGTCTCTATTTTAGGAGGCAAAAGGCCTTGAAGACCAAGCATCTGTCGTTCTTGTAATGTAAACGCCATCCCCTAAAAACAGAAATAAAGAATTAAAGTTAGTAGTAACTACAGCAGCAGTAGCACTGTCCTTTCAAATACAATTCAAGGGCAAATTCTGAAAAGTAAAAGACACTTTCCAGGCATTTCAAAATGCTCTGAGATTGGTGACATCGCATACTGATGGGTATTTGTCAAGAGCGCCTCTCACAGAGAAATGTGATCTACTGTAAGACCTGGACAACAGCCTAAGGTATCCACCCTTAGGTCTTGTTTGTTTGTTTTTTGTTTTTGTTTTTGTTTTTTGTTTTTTTTTGATATAGAGTCTCTGCATACCCCTGGAACTTGTTCTATAAACCAGACAGACCTCGAACTGAAGAGATCTGCCTGCCTCTTCATCTCTGGTGCTAGAATTAAAGGCATGCACACCACCTTGGCTACACTTAAATACTTAACGCACACATTTGTAATTAAGCAATTTGACCTGTGCATAGCCATTCCGGAGACGTATCGGGATAGCCAGGGAAGGCAGAGGTACATGGCAGGCAGAACATGGCAGGCAGAGGTACATGGCAGGCAGAACATGGCAGTTCTAGAAGTGCTCCCTGCATCTCTTGGCTCTCATAAGCTAGATAAGTCCACCTCTAAGCAATGAGGGATCTACGCTATATCCATACCATGAAGACTTCAGAGTTGCCGATCGAAGCACACTGTTAACCTATTTATGCTTAAAAAACATTCATAAAACCTTCTATCATATACAGATGCATGCAACACATAAATGAAACCAACAATAAACAGCTAAAAATTAGTCTATGTCAGAACATTCCCATTTCCAGTTTTTAGCTGTGGGATAAATTATATTAAAATAAGCCCAGCAAAAATGCTTGGGTATAGATTTCTAAAAATCTTTCCTCCATAAAAGGGGTGAGAGCATTAGCCAAATGATCAGAATCAACTTTTTTTCTTAGTTCTGGAAAATAACTAAAGGCTTACAACAATCAAGGAGCATTTAACCGAGAAAAGCGGCTGGACTTGGTTTCAGGCAACTGCTTGAAACACTGCATAATGCCCAGAGAAAACAAAAAGCTAACTGGAAAGCTGAACAGGAAAAAGCTTAGATAATAAAATACCTATTGGAGTGAGGCACTGAAAAGCTCTGACGTGTCTGGGGGAAGACAACATCCTGGAAAGACTCGAAAGAGCTAGAAGCAAACCTACAAGCTATGTGAGCAGGAGCCACACGCTGGGTCTCAGTGGTACAGGCATGTGAGCAGGAGCCACACGCTGGGTCTCAGTGGTACAGGCACGTGAGCAGGAGCCACACGCTGGGTCTCAGTGGTGCAGGCATGTGAGCAGGGGCCACACGCTGGGTCTCAGTGGTACAGGCATGTGAGCAGGGGCTACACGCTGGGTCTCAGTGGTACAGGCACGTGAGCAGGGGCCACACATTGGGTCTCAGTGGTGCAGGCATGCACACACCATGTAACAGAGCCCTTAGGAAAGGGGGCATGCGAGACTAAATGGTTCTAGCTCCCGTCATTTAAGGCTTTGCCTAATCATTAGCTGACCTCCAAACTAGCCAGAAACTTCATTAGATACACATAACAAGAATACGTAGTTAAATGTTACTACAAAGTAGAACTTGAGACATAGCTCAGTGATAGAGGCTTGCTTAGCATGCATGTACAAGGCCCAGAGTTTGAGGCCCATGCTGGGATTGGAAGACAAAGAGAAAGAAAGAAAAGAGAGAAAAAGAAACATCTATCAGTCTAAGAAGCAGGGTATAGTTTACTAAAGAGATGGGTCAGCAGGTGAGAAGGCTTGCTGCTCTCCAGAGAACTCGAGTTCAACTCCTAGCACCCACATCAGGAGACTCACAACCACTGTAACAGCTCCGAGGATTCTGACACCATTACCTCTGCAAGCACCTACACACACATGCTTAGACAGACAGACAGACAGACACACACACACACACACACACACACACCGAGGATTCTGACACCATTGCCTCTGCAAGCACCTACACACACATGCACAGACAGACAGACAGACAGACACACACACACACACACACACACACAGTAAATAAGTAAAATAAGTAAACCCAACAGATTCACAAAATGGCTGCTGTAAGACATTTAAAAAGATACAAAGTAGAGAACGGTATTGCCCCAAAGAAATAGGAAATAAAAAGATATAAACTCATGGAAACATGGTCTACAGGAAAAAACTGGCACTGCCATAGGAACAGGGGCTAAAAGCTGCTGCCAGGTTTCAGTGAAGAAGGACTCTCCCATCTGTGCTGGTGTTCAGCTCTGGCTGGCTTTGTAATGTATGTGGGTGTTGGATCTGGGGTCTCCAAACATGCTATGGTGGCACTCTTCCATTACACTACGGCTCTGGTCCCAAACTGGAAATGAGTTATAGGTTAAAGAGCAAGTGATATTTGGAGTCAAAAGAAAAGTAAGAAGGGATCTCCCTCACTAAGCTTCCTTTAACTGGTGGCCTGTGCAATTCTCTGGTCAAGCATGCTAACCAGAGGAGCACAACACCTAACTTTCTTTTGCAGGCCTGAAAATCCTATAAACATGTTATACTAAGCAGCTCCTATTTTGTTTCAATAATAATGATAATAATAATAATAATATCAATAATAATGATAATAATAATAATAATAACAATATAAAAAACAGGTTGGCAATTTTTTTTATGGCAAGTCTTTTAAAAATAGATCACACCTTTAATCTCAAAGCCTCACTTCCCAAAAGAAGTACTTCATACATCGTGATAACCTCTATGTGTCATCTCACAAGCTTTTTCTAAGAAATATCTTTTCAGAATTATATTTTAATAATGTTTTGTGTATATACTTCCGTAGAGTTGCATTTTATCAATGTCGTTTTTTGTGGGGCTGAGTAATGAATCCAGGAACATGGTAGCATACACTCCACCACTAAGCTATTCCCCAACCATCACTGCCAGACACTTAACCCCATGCCAGGCACTACTCAGAGCACGTCAAAACCCATTTCATTCCCTCCATTTGAAGCATCAACGTGCGGGAGTTATCGCTCTGCTATTGTTTTCAGAATACATGAGATGAGTTGCCAAGAGAGATTATTCAGATGCCAGGGTCATACAGTAAATAAAGCTCCAAGCTTTGGGTCAAAACCCAAAGTCTGGCCCTATTCATCCTGTTTAGTATTTAATATGATTACTAAATACTGAGCAGGATTCGCCTACTGAGTCCAGCTTACAGAAAGATGAAGGCATGCCTGGCTGGATCATGTATTGATGACTTCTGTCCTACTAGTGATAATCTAAAAGTCAAGGCAATTTCTCCTTTGTAGCATTTGCTGAATTAATGGCCAAAAAAACATATGCAGTGACTTGTGTCCAAAACAATGGGTATGAGCTGGAAGGTCAGTAAGGGTTTCATTTCACAGTCTTACCCAATCAACCAAAGGCCTAATCATCCCGGGGTGAGTCCCTGATCCAAGCCAGGGCAATCCACCTAACCCTCTTGCCAAAGGTCCTGGCCATAGCACCCCTCTGAGGCGTTGACACTATTGCTGCTTTACTGCACTCACCTAGCACTTGGGAAGCAGTCACGCCCTTTCTGGTAGTCAAGGCTATGAAGAGTAAGACTTAGAAGGTATGAAACGGCCCAGTGAAAAGATTCGGCCTGCATACAACAGGCAACTCTCCCCCAAAGGCCTCGGTTACACAGCTCCAGAGCCACTGATTGCAAGACTTTCAAGACTGACCGGTCTAAAAGCACAGCCTTAACCAGGAAGACGAACCATTGTTGACGTTACTAACCTTGTTTGTTCTTGGATTCAACATGAGCGGCTTGCCTTTCTCCCTCACGTGCACTCGGCGGCAGGACAAAGTGCGAGGAGCAGCAACAGCTCTTAACCGGGAAAACATCTTCTCTCTCCTGGAGAACAACACAATGGGAGTAAGCACCACGCCATGCCACACCCTAAGCATTTACAAAAGCAGATGTGGACGCTCACTGCATAGTGAAAAATGCTTCAGTTTAAAGGCATCACTAAGAGACACTTACCAGCTGTGTGGCCCACCCACGTACTTTATGCAAGTACGTGGTAGTGTAATGGTTTGTCTATGCTCAGCCCAGAGAGTTGCACTATTAGCAGGTGTGGCCCTGTTGGACTAGGTGAGGCCTTGTTGGAGTAGGTTTGTCACTGAGGGTGTGGGCTTTAAGACCCTCATCCTATCTCTTGTTCTCTTACTCTTGCTTCTCTCTTGCTCTTCCTCTCCCCTGCCCCTACCCATCTCTCCACATGCTCATAGCCATGGCCACTTCTCTACTCTCTGTGTCTGCCCTTCTCCGTCTCTACTACCCTCTTAACTCCCTTCCCTATGTCCTGAATAAACTCTATTCTATACTAAAAAACAAAACAAAACAAAACAAAATGGCCCTTATCCTAGCTGCCTGGAAGCCAGTCTTCTGCTAGCAGCCTTCAGATGAAGACGTAGAACTCTCAGCTCCTCCTGCACCATGCTTGCCTGGACACTGCCATGTTCCTGCCTTGATGATAATGGACTGAACCTCTGAACCCGTAAGCCAGCCCCAACTAAACTAAAGGTTGCCTTGGTCATGGTGTCTGTTCACAGCAGTAAAACCCTAACTAAGGCAGGTGGAGAGATGGGAGAGAGAAAAGTGGGGTGGTTTCAGCGCTGTGAAGAGAGGTGGAACTGGAGACTCGAGGGTGGAAAGGAACAGCCTCATGTCAGAAGCTTCCCCTGTCACCTGTGTGGAGGGCCATGTCTGGATCTGAGGCCAGACAGTAGTCCGTATCAATACCCATGGCCCATATTACCACCGAAGGTCCCATGGACGCTGGTCCCTACTGCCCAGGATCATGTTGACATCCAAGGGTCGTGCAAAGCTGGCCTGGCCCCTCAAAGGCTGTAGCACTTGGGAAAGCGGGCCCTATATCTGTCCTGAGCAGCCCAGTAGAGCTGACCCTGGAGGTGTGGGTGCTGGTGAGCCACTGGAGGGCATGAGAGCTGGCCCCATCAGGGCAGTACTAGAGAACCCTCCCTGGTAGTGTGAGGAAGAACTGGGGGGCCGAACAACTCAGCTTCCACCCAGGCCCAGATGCAGGGCTTTGAGTTGGCTCACCCCAACATCTACCCCATTTATGCATTTATGTACTATTGGAGTTCACTAAGAGGCCACTTCTACAGATCCAAAGCTGCAGAATCTCCATGACACAGGGCAACAACAAGATATTTGAGAAGAGTCCCCATGAGGATCTAGTATGGATAGTGTAGAAGCCAGAGGCCTTGAACTAGACCAAGGACTCAATGCAATAAATGGTTGCAAGCAAAGATGTATACACATACACACACACACACACACACACACACACACAGATTGACACACTACAGCATCCACAAGGAGGTTTTTGTTTTCATTTTTTAATTTCCTTTTTGGGTGGTGGTGGTGGGGTTACAAGGACCAAAGGACCTGGAAGCTGAGTGGGATTAGGGTGCATAATGTGAAACTCACAAAGACTCAGTGAATAAAAGGCATCCCTGAGAGAGCTGACAGACAGGGCGCTGTTCTACTGACGGTAGACATTTATAGTTCCTGACCTTGGTAACTGAGCTACATTTCACCGTCAACGTGACTGAAATTAGAATCACCCAGAAGACACACGTCTAGGTGTCTGTGAGCCCATTT
This sequence comes from Mastomys coucha, assembly GCF_008632895.1. Lineage (NCBI taxonomy): Eukaryota > Metazoa > Chordata > Mammalia > Rodentia > Muridae > Mastomys > Mastomys coucha. Next base: position 69,622,199 of record NW_022196895.1, read on the forward strand.
CCAGAAAGATTCAGTGGGAAAGCCCTACCCTTCCTGGGTGACACCGTGGCAGGGGCTAGGGTCCTAAACCAGCCTCGCCCCGAAAAAGGTGTCTAAAGATGAAAGCAGCCTCCATCTCGCTCGGCTCCCTTGGCCCCGTCACAAGCTCCCCCTGCTGTCTCGAACTCTGCCATGTTTCCCTGCCACAATGGTCCTTACCCTCTCCTTGTAAGTTTCTTTGGTCAGGCTTTGATCACAGCAACAAAAAAAGAAAATATACAGTAACCACAAGTACCATATTCCACTTTGAATGCATGTTACAAAGTTACAGGTGGAGAAGGTATGATACATGTGTAAAATACATCTTCTGAAATTACTTCAAATAAGAAATGTAAATAGTAGTGTCAAGCGCGCCGGCAAATGCTGAAATAACCAATGATTCTATGGTAAGACCTTACGGAAGGTTGAGATGGCACTGCAAACAAAGCTGGAATTATGAAGTTACATGGACAGCTCCTGTTTGTCAGTATGGTGATCTTATGCAAAGTCTTTTTGCCTCTCCACTTCTCTTTTCAAGCTTCCTACCACAGGAAGATCCTTTGCCAAGCAGAAGTTCAAAGCCGACGGAGTGCTTAACTACACAATAAAACAAAAACACAGCTTGACCAACTTAAAAAAAGTTTCCCTAAATAACAACCATAAAATAAAGTAAAGCTCTGTTCCAGCTTTCACAGATGTTACAGAGACAGTAGGGCGTTCTTGGATTTTCTTTCCTCCCAGTTTTTGGTTTCTCCTCCTGCTTCCCATGGGAGATGATCCCAAAACAACAGGAATTCTCTAGTGAAGAAAAATATGTACCACACTTTTAAGTTTTACCATCAAAGACGACACTGGCTTCCCAGTGTCTCAAGACAATACTGTTTTATTGGCAAAGCAATAAATACTGTTTTATGGTATTCAGTGTAGGTTGGCAATCAAAGATACTTTTTTAAAAGCAACAAGCTATGCATGGCCTGTTCATACACGGTCCTTAACCTGAGAAAGGGTTTCATATTTTTATAGCATTACAGCACATACATGCAAAATACAAACACAGAACACAAAGAAGACACATGTGGCTCAGAAGGCCTGAACTCTCCACTCATTGGTTCCTTACCTAGAAAAGGCTGCTGGCCCCTACTGCAGAGGCTACAGATCATGTCATTTGGAGGACAGAAAATCTTCCACCTGAGGCTGGAGAGATGGCTTGGTGGTTAAGAGCACTGAATACTCCTCCAGAGGACCTGGGTTCAATTCCCAGCACACACGTGGCAGCTCACAACTCTCTGCAACTCCAAGATCGGACATCCTCATACAAACGCAGGAAGGCACAGTGCGCATAAAATAAAAATAAACTAGTAAAAAAAAGAAGGAAAGAAAATCTCCCACACCTTTTCCTAGCACACTCGCCCCATCGGCCTGGAAGGCAGCAGCACTTCTGAATTATTTCTACAAATATTTCAATCCAGAGATCAGCAAATTCAAAAAAAGGTTAGTTTTCAAAGTAAGGTAGATCACTTAGTCCTGGATGCTGAAATACTGAACTTTTTTTAAAAAAAAAAAAAAAAAAAAAAAAGAGCCAGGCGGTGGTGGCGCATGCCTTTAATCCCAGCACTTGGGAGGCAGAGGTAGGTGGATTTCTGAGTCGAGGCCAGCCTGGTCTACAAAGTGAGTTCCGGGACAGCCAGGACTATACAGAGAACCCCTGCCTCGAAAAACCAAAAAGAAAAAGAAAAAAAAAGAAAAAGAAAGGATTTATTTATTTATTTACTTAATGTCTATGTGTACACTGTAGCTGTCTTCAGACACACCAGAAGAGGGCATCTGATCCCATTACAGATAGTTGTGAGCCACCATGTGGTTGCTGGGAATTGAACTCAGGACCGCTGAAAGAGCAGTCAGTGCTCTTAACTGCTGAGCCATCTCAATACTGCACATTTTAAAGTAACTCTTTTGAAGCCGTTTTCTGCCTTGAACCAGAAACTGAAAGAAAGGTGGAATACAGTATCCCCAGGGCATCTGCATAAGGCCTACAGGCCCCACCAACACACTGCCATCCTGTGGGGCAATGCAGGTGCTCCAGTAAGGTAGAGCTCAAGGCTTGTAACAATGTTTCACCTGCTATACATAGCCATAGATACAAGTAACTTTAAAACAAAGTATAAAAGGGAATGTAGAGAAAAGAACCAGTGAATGAGGTTTTCTTCTTGAAGAAAGTGAAAAGTCATTGTACAGAAAATGCCAAGACACACAGGAACTTGGTCAACTGTGGGGAAAAAATTTAAGCCCAGAAAAGAGGCAGTGGTGAGAAGAGAAAAATGGATGATGGAGAGAGAGCTAATAATCAAAATCTTCATAAACAATCAAAATCTTCATAAACGACCCATTCAGTCCCTCAAAGACCATCTACAATCCAATTCCCGGCCACATGGCGGTGGTTTCTTTTAAGCGAGAATAACTGGCAAAAGTCTTTAGATGGAAGCAGAGTTCCGTGTTTAGTGAAGATCGTACACATATAACCGAACAACACACTGAAAACAAATTTTTACTTCACATAATTTTTTATCATTCCTAAAATTTTAATTTTATTTATACATGACCTGAATATCTCTAAAGATACCTAAGTTTACTGTCTGAAGATCACAAAGCTTGGAGATCCAATAGCCAAATAGCCTCATTTCTTCAGATTTAAATTTACTTTTCATGTACACATTAGAAACTGAAGACACAACATTAAGAGAACAGTGAGATTTCTTGTTTTCCCTCCGTGCAGCGCCCCACTCCTCTAGAAACAAGTACTATAACTTACTTCTTATCCTATAGAACAACTAGGGAACAAAACTGTGTATTTATTTATAAAAACGCCTTATTCTCCTTCCACATTTAAGGCACCAATTCTATGATGATGAAGCATCTTTCTTCTATAAATTACAACAAATGACTGAGCAGATGGATATAAGGACTTACTCCAATACAAACAATTCTACAGCAGACAGCAGGGACGCCCTAAGATTCCATTCAACTGTGATATCACACAGACACAGTGCCAACCAACAGGTCACAGACCCATGCTCAAGTACACTGTCACCTGTCCTTCTCAACAAACAGCTTCCTGAAGGGTTTAGTTTGTAGAATGTTCCATAGTACTCAGAGGAAGGCTTATTATGTTTACCGTTTAATTGTAAGACCTACGAAGGCTGCAGATGAACAGCAAGGTGGAGAGTGTGGAGGGCAAAGTTCAGAGACGTAGGATACACAGCCTTCCCTGCTCTACCATGCGCTTGGCAACTCAGAAGAGCATGAACCCTTCCAAGTCAGGAGGTTTTACAGAGCTTAATGCCCAGCCCCACCTTTCGCAGAGGTCATGGGTAAGGCTGAATGCCCCAGACCTCTAGTCCCTGCAGTGCCCAGTTCTATCCTAGAGCTCTCCAGGAACTCCACCCAGTTACCTCATTAGCATAAAATGGTGTGATCAAAAAGTCTTACCAAGAACAACAGGTGACATTCCTGTCACTCAAGAAATGCCAAGAATTGTAGCTCTCAGCTAAGAACAGGACAAATACATATCATATTCATAGAATATGTAAATGTGACCCTGGTTTTTTGTTTCTTTCTTTCTTTTGATCTTTAAAATAACTACTATAATTCTACACATATATGTAATATGTTCTGGTAACACATGCACACATCCCTTCTCATCCTTTTCCCATCCCATGACCTCTACAAGTCCCCCTCTGACTATCATGTCTTTTGGAGAGGGAGTTGTTTTGTTTTGTGATCTTTCCCCCCTCTTTTTTGAGGAGTAGGGTTGCACTTTGTACCCTCCCAAAATCAAGTAAATCTTTCTGCCTAAAGCAAAAGATTATAGATAACTTAAACCATAGCCTTAAAGTTAACTATGCCCTCATTAGTGGATTTACATACTTAAGCAGATTTTCCTTGAATCACACCTACAGTTCCACCTACCTTAAACTTGATTTATTGGAAACCATGACAGCTCAATGACAGGAACTGGCATGCACTATTTCACCCTGCATAGCAGTTACTGTCTGGATTTCTGGTGGCTTTCCCTTCATGTTCCAAACTATAGCCTTTGAAACTTTGGATAGATCCACTTGGCTCTTCAAATTTTATGTAGTTATTTCCTTTCCCTCTTAATCCCATTCTTCCAAATAAAATTACTACTTAAACAATTTCCCTGTCCTAAATTCTCATCTTTAGTGTTCTGTTTCTTTTCTTTGAGACAAGTCTCAGCTGTCAGACCTCAAGCTTCCAATCTCCTGGCCTCCACCTTAAAGGCGTGCTACACCTGACTAGATCTCCTGCTGTGGCAGATGGCAAACCCAAGGAATCCTGCAAACTAGGCAAGCATTCTACCAACTCTACTACATCCCCAGCCCTAATTACCTGTCTCTGATGGCACTTTTTCCATTTTATTTGTCCATACATCTACTTGAACTTTCCTTATATCTGCTTGTTCATATTTTATAACTTAAAATTCTGGTCTCGTTACATATTCTTAAGACCTTTTCAGGGCCCTTCCAAATCATTCAAATGTCTCTAGTACTAAGATAACAAATTTTGGTTTCTTTCCTGGCGTACTTTTTATCAGAGGTCATTTTCTTTTGAAAATAGCAGACATCTTTGACCACGAGCCACTATGTTTTATGCCAACTTTTGGAAGCTACTGCAAGTTTGCGTCAGTGAGATCCAGGGTATACAGCCTAAAACCAGTTCTTAAATGAGTTCATATTCTAAACAGATGCATATCTCCAAACCCAGATTCAGGTGAGCTGAAGGTACATCAGCTGTCAAGCCACTGGCAAATCTTGGAGACAGAAATGAGATGGTCACCATCTGAAAAGGCTATCTACCCACTAGAGACCAGAGCCTTTCACACTATTCACAAAACAGAGGTTGTGACTTGGTGTAATGAGCAAGTTTGGCAGTTAGAGACCTGAACTTGAGTGTGGACTTGGAAAAATACAAGCTTAGCATGAGCAGTCACTCTGGAGATCCAAAATGGCCTTTGAATTGGCATTTGGGGTTAGTCACCTTTTTCACTGGCCTGTGACCACCTAAGGAGAAACTAGGACGACATAATAGCATTGTTCATAATATTAAATGTATTCTTTGTTTTTATGTTATTGTTTATGACCTTCCCTTTCTGGTGGTAAAACCCTATCTTTTAGGACAGGATAGGGACAGTGGACTTTTCAGGGAGTTTTGTTGCTGTCTTAAAGACACTGTTTTGCTATGTTCCAAAAGGTTGGTCTTAAAGTCACTAAGAGAACAGGTGGGTCTCAAAATCACAGCAGCCCTCCTGCCTCCCAAACGGCAGGATTTCTAGTCATCTTTAAGAGGGGTCTTAACTTAAAGAAACATTGGCAATCTCATGCCAATCTCATTTGGCCAGTCCCAAATATCTACATATATCTTAACAACATATTTCTACATATATACTTAACAACAACAAAAAACTATTATTGAAGTTTAATCTAGGAACCAACTGCTCCATTTGAACATTCATTTTTCTGCTTCAATGAATAAACTGCTCCCTTCACGGTCATGAGAACCCGAGTTCAAATCCCCAACAATCTCATATAAAAAGTGCCAGGGGCTAGGGGATTGAGACAACAGTTCTTGTTCGAGGGGAGGCCTGCTAGCCAATCTAGACACAGGTCAACCGGGGGATTAGTGAAGGATCGCATCTCAGAAAATAAGATGGAGAAGTGACTGAGGTGGATGGCTGTGGCCTTCATACTCAGTGCTCACAGATACAACACACACACAAAGAAAGGGAAACCCAGTTGTCAAGCTCACAGAGTGGCACAGTATGTGCACACATGGTATTGTGATCTTGTTACAAGTTTCACTGCCTGACTTGAAGGTTTTTCCAATAAAAAGAACGGCCGGTCCTTCAGCAAGCTCCACAGTCAAACTGCCTGGACTTAAACCCTTGGTTTGCCACTTGCTGTAGCCACTACTTGGTAGTTAAGTCACACCCTCCCTGAGTTTCAGTTCTCGGAGGCTCACAACAGGAACTACTCAAAGGGTTTCCTTTACTCCCTGAAGATTTAAATTAAGATAGTTTAAATTTAAATTAGATCCAAAATTTTTATTGCAGTGCTGTATAAATGTTCCTTATTAAGGATTACAACCGCTGCTGGCTAACCTGGACAGAAGTTGCATTCTAAATGCCAGGGAATTTCTGCATTAACCTTTTTTTAATGATTAAATTAAGAGGCTATGAGGATAACCAAGACTAACACTTGAAATACCTCATTCTCTGTCTAGGTCAGGAAGGAGAATATGAACAGCACAGAGATCCAGACAACAAGAAATACTAAACAGTATCTACAGAAATAATGTGATCTTCACTTAGAAATTTGTAAACATTGATCAGTTTCAGCCATATGAGCATATTTCAGCCATAAGTAAACTAGTTAACTTTCAATAACATAATTAAGCCAAATATAACGCTGAGCCCAAATTTTGTTCCCTAAGATTAACAGATTTTAATGTTCTCTTTGTGTCTCAAATATGGCTAGTCTGTTTCCCAATGAGTTATAATTTTCATTTAACATAATATAAAAAAATTAATACACGTAAGAATTTCAAAAATGGCATTAAAAAAATTAGGCATAAATAGAATCACGAAGCTTTTAATTTAACAATGACAGAGCCTGTAAAATGAGTAGGTATGGAGGCTCAGGTGTGTAAGGCTTGGGAATCCAGGCAAGAGTGACTTCCAGGCTAGCCTGGGCGATGTCTGACCCTGTCTAAAAATCAACCAACTAACTAAAAACACAACGACCCTGCAATGGTGAGTCATTTATGACTTTGAAATGCACTTTTCATAAGTATACTAAACTCCTTATAAGGATGTGACTCAGCTGCTTCTTCGTTAGCAGCTTGAGGAGAACGAATGGAAACCTCGTAGTAAAGCAAGGTCCAGCAAGCCTAATGATGAAAAGGCATTATCTCATCATTTCTGGCCTCTGTGTCTAACTTTCATAACTTCATAAAAGAGCCAGGCTCGGCTTGCAAACCAAGGCTCAGACCGGATTTCTTAGAAGTCCAGTATTAAAAAGTTAAATTGTTTTCTTGAATTTCTGAAAACCATGTAGCAGGTATCTAGCCAGCCAATTATAGCGGTCATACACAAGACACGTGTACTTTTTACTTTATTCGGGAGATGTGACCGACTGTTTCTCCTCTAACTCCAGAATATTTGGAAACTAAAAATAAAACATTAGTTTGCAATCCCTTAACAACATAAACAGTGCTTAAGGCGTATGCATGGTTAAGAGTGCGACTATGAAGTCGGCTTAAATCCAGTCCTTTAGTACTTAAAGACTCTGGTCTTGAAATGTTAGTTAACCTTCTGAAGCATTTGCTGGGAGACAACAGCACTGACCTGAGAGGGTTATTCTCGAGACAACCTGTTCAGAGAATAGTGCCCAGACCATTTCTAACAACAGTGCTGCTATGGCTACTAACAATTCCTACACCAGCAGAAATAACAACGATGTTAACTGCTTTGCTTAGAAGTGATTGCCACAAGCAATTATGAGGATAATTCCAGGGATCCAACGTTACTAAGGTGCACTTCGGCTGAGGTCAGTTCTTTTGATCATGCTTCTCACCACAAACAATACTCATTTTCTAGAATGATCGTCAGTACCAAAATAAATAAATGAATAAAACAAGTCGAACCTAAAGCCACAAACGCAACACCTGACTCTGGGTTGGTTATGAAAAGCCTTGAGTCACCTGCCAATCCCAGTGCACAGATGCCATTTCATAAGAATGGACAGAGCCACGCCAATCCTGGAACTTTCTAGCCTGCAACAACTCTTTCTTTTAAAATAAGGAACACACACATGCACACATCCCAACTCCTGTGCCTCCCTGGGCTCGGTTGAGAAACAAAAGCTTGCTAAAGAGGGTTTGAACCACAAAATAAGCCTCTGCCTAGAGCAGAGGGAGAGGAGACTTGGGATGCTCGAGGGCTGGGAGCCACCTGGCTGGAGTCCTAGGAGGAAAGAGGGGCGTCCTGGCACCAGCGAGCCCGGAACCGCCGAGAGAGCTGCACCCCTCCCCTCCGCCCCGCTGTCCATCAGCCAGGCCGGCCGCACGCGCGAACACAAGCGGTGTGCGCGGTTCCCGGAGCGGAAAGGCCCGGGGCCACCCCATCGCGCCAGGCCGCCCGCTCTGCGCCTTACCGGACGCCCGGCCCGTGCCAGGTGGTGCAGCAAGCAGTGAGGCCGCGGCGCTACAGCCGGAGATGCTCGGCCCTGGCGCCGCCCTGCCGGCCTCCCTCGAGCTCCTGGCAGACCGGCGGCAGCTCCGGCTAACTCTGCGGGGGACCCGCCCCACACTCGCAGAGGTAGCGGAGAAAAGAGGCGCGGGCCTGCCAGGCTGACGGACAGGCACACGGGCCAATGGGAGGCTGGGGTCTGGCGCGGGGCGTGGCTCAGGCCTGGTTCCGCCCTCGGCTCGGTTCCTCTCCGCGGCACCTTCCTGCGCCGGGTTCCTGGGTGTTTTGAGGCCGCGTGCATCGGCTCACGTGCGACCCCGGCGGTGGGAGGAGAGACGTGCTTCGGGGGAGCCGGGGAGCACTCGGCTCCCAGGCTGACTTATCCCGGTCACCGGCCAGGTCCGCAGGGCGTTCACGCGAGAAGACGTTGTGCGCAGGCGCGGCCCCCCAGTCCAGCAGACAGGAGGTGATGGTGGTGTGGGCTCTCGTGAGGGAAGAAGCGCACTACACAGGAGAATGGAGAGTAGAGACCACAAGAAACGCAAGCTCCGTCGCTCTTGGAGCGCCGTATTTTTCTGATTAGTATTTATTGGTGTGCATAGATCTCCTGTAAAATTCTGTGCCGTCGTCCGTGGCTGCTGGCCCAGTTACTGACCTACCGGGAATTTACTAATCACTAATTTACTAATCACTAATGGAGCCACCGTCGACGTAAATAGACAGTGTTCTTGGGAAAGTGCTGCAGGAGTTCATCTTCCGCATCCTTGAAAGCAGCAGGGAACCCACACTCGCACAGCCCTTCCCACATCTGTTCCCACTCTCAGCTAGGATCTTGGAGAATATTTGTTTGTTTCAGAAACTGTAATCGCTAGGAATTATTCACTGTAATGGAATCTATATACACATAAAGGATAGAAATTGTGTGTGTGTGTGTTTTAAAGATAAAAGGGTAAATAAGAGGCAACAATGAGTAAGAAAATGAAAGGAGATAGAAATGAGTAGGAAAAGTTTAAGAAGACAGAAAAACGAATTGTTCCCCTCAAAGCAGTCACACTGCTCTGAACGTTTTAAGGGCGGGGCACGTGAGGAAAGACTGCAATTAGATGACCAAGGATAGGCATGTCTGCTATAGTCCCCACCGCAGTAAAGAGGAAGTATAAATAAGTGTGGCCTGACATAACCCTGCCTGCCAGAAACTCAAGGTGTGGCCGGCTGAACGATGGAAGCTATGGATCCGTCAGTGAAGTTCCGTTGTCCTCCTCGACGGTCTGCCCTGTGTTAGGATTATTTCAGGTCGAAGGGTTGCAAAGAGCTGTCACAATAGAATTAATTTTGCTTGAGGTCAATAGAGTCCTTATTGAATGCAGTGTCTGCTAATGTCAAGAAGACAAGCGCCCATTTGCCTGATGTACTCTGGCTTGCAGGTTTTCCCAAGAGCTTGGTCAAATGCCTTCCAGTGAAACTGTAAATGATTTGTTACTATACAAACAAGCTAGTCTTTTTGCTATTCTCCTCTTCCTCTGTTCCTCACCCCCACCGCTACCCCCTACACACACACACACACACACACACACACACACACACACACACACCACTCAATCTTGGAAAGGGCCGGGCATGGAGTATGAAGTGGTGATGGGGAATTAGCCAGACACAGGTCACCAGTGAATACAGGGTGGGCCTGGTTTAAAAATGTGCCACCCAGCTGTATTGCATGGCATCGATCACAGTGTCATAAGGATGAAGGCCTGATCTGAAGAATCCTGAGAGTCTGAAGAGCTGGAGCTTCTCACCTGTTCTGTGTACACAAACATACTGAAGAAAAGTGACTTAATCCTTAGAACCCTCATTTCTGTAGACAAGAATTACATTGAAGGCTCTAATCCTTGAGATAATAAAGTGGGCTCATCACTTTGTAACTGACAAATCATGAAACATATACAAGCTCTAGAAAATTCTGTACTCTTGAATTTACTGTTTAGCAAATACCTACTTATTCAGTGTTGCTAGCAAGCAATTTTATCCTCAAATGGTACTAGTTTTGATTTTATAGTAGTTGAAGCAAAACAATAAGATAACTTATTAATATTTGCATTTATTTATGAGTCTGGAAGGCATAGGCACGTACATTGGAGGTCAGAGGACAACCCATGGGAGTCAGGTCTTTCCTTCCACAATGAGGAATTGAGCTCATTAGGTTTTGCTTTTACCACTCTAATTAAGCTTGTTCTTAAAGATGGCTGCAGGCCCATACTGGCCACAACTGCTTTTTAACTTTTTCTACTCTTGTAACCATCTTAATTACAAAACATAGGTGAGTTAAGGTTCTTAAGCTTGCGATCAGACTGCAAACTGCAGCCAATGAAACACTGTCAATTTTAACCATACTTTCTTAATTTCTTATGTAATATTAAGCCATAACCATAACTTTTAGAAAGTAAAACTCAATTTTAAACAATCTATACTCTTTAAAATCAATACCAAAAACATTACACTTACGTTACAAAGTTTTTTAAGTGTCTCCCTGCTTTTGAACTGTAGTTAGCAAGCCTGGGTCATTCTGAGATAACTTCTCAGAGCACACCAGGACTCTGGAAAATAAAATCATGGTGTTAACTGATAAGCTACATGGCACAGTGCCTTTTCCGTTCTCTTTCTAAAGTATCAGGTGATATTATTTTTTGGTAGGTTTTTAAATAATCCATTAAATGATTATCAGCTTGTCTCACTAGTCTTTTTGCCAGCCACTACCTCATTAGGCTTGGAGACCTCGACCTTCACCCTTGGCTCCTTTGTTGCACTCTGCCCATTCTTCCTCATTCCCAGTTGGGTCAGAGCTGACTTCAAGGCATCTCAAGGAAAACCAGTGCCCATTGAGTAAGTTTAGGGCTTCCTGTCTCGGCCTTTCAGTGTACTCTGCGCTTCCATCCGTTCTTACTGATTTCCTTTCAGATCAGAGGTTACTTCAAGACATCAGTTTCGACTTTAAGGCCAGAGGTTCTTAGACTAGGAGCATATGAAGATTTTTATTGTCTGGTACAAAGCCCATAATTTAAAGTATAGCTATTATATGATATTAAGCAGCTACTAAACAGCTGTTCTGAATTCTACCACTTGGTGTATGACCTGCAACTTAAGCCACAGTCTTTAGATTGTGCTAAGTGACTGTAAAACTCTAGCTGAAGTCATCTGTTGAGATTTCGGCCATCTTGGCTGATTCATGCCACGTGTACCTTTAATGCCACGTGTCCTGAGTTACCAGTTTCAAACTAGCTTTCAGTTGCCGATGTTACAACATTTTACCATACCCAATAACTTATAGGTCAATAATCATACAGAACATATTTACACCTTTAAGACTAGTTAGAAACCAAATGAAGATGCTACACAAATCTTATAAATTTAGATCAATCAAAGAATTTAGAACTTAAGCTTCTGACCCCTTTTTTAAAAACAGCTTTTCAGCAGGGCAACTTAGATCAGCCTTTGCTTTGTCTTTCAGTTTTGATCTCTCTATCTCCTATGCCATTTGTATAACTTAGAAATCTGCCTGTCTCTGCCTCCCGAGTGCTGGGATTAAAGGTATGGTGCACCACCACTACCTGGCCAGTTTCTCGTCTGGCTATTTTTCACCTGCTTCTAGAATGAGCAGAATTCCATCTTTATGGAACTGCTTCCTGAGGGATTTCTGCCATCTCCTCAGGTGTTCCACAGCCAGAACATGCAATTAGGTGCTGAATTTCCATCTCTTCACAGCTGCAGTATGGACAGTTCTCTGCACCACTGCTGATGACGTGTCTAGGCATGAATCTGACTGCCCCACGATACCAAGATTACTTGCCAATAACTGATAAACTTATCAATGGGCCTGTGGTCGAGAGCCTATTAATTGCCTGAAAAAAGGAAAAGAAAAAGAAAAGAAAGGAAAATAAGAGATAGCTTACCTGGCCAGAGCCACCACATTGAGTGCCAACTGTCATGGACTGGGTTCGTTGCGGGGACCTCTTGTTCGGCGGGATGAGAGTTCTGGTCAGGTGGGCGAGTGATAAACAGAGTTGACACAAAGAAGTATGGGATCTGAGTGTATTTCTCAAAAATGGCATGAGATTTTTACAGTCATTGTAAAAGAAAAATGAAAAACCTGGCAGCTCAGTAGTCGAGGTACATCTGAGGCCATCTAAAACACACTGGATCTAAAACAGCAGCCATCTCCTCTGGACTGGTGCAGCACCCCTGGGCTCCGAGTACGCTTGGACCACATGGGCCCGGCCGGAGTCCCGGGGGACTGCAGCTGCACCAGCCAGGAGGACAGAGGCTTGAAGCTCAAAGAATCTTGAGTCACGAATCTCGAATCTAGAATGCTCACTGCTGCACACTGTCACACACACACACACACACACACACACACACACACACACACACACTCTCGGCTCAAGGTCCCGCCCATCCTTAGTAAAATGCCCACTATGCTAATCTTCTGGGCTAGTAGAGACATGCCTTTCTTGCTAATTCCTAGAGTGGTTCAGCTGTAGTACATGACAGAGAATGAGGATATTAGTTAAACTTGCCCTGGGATTGTCAACGACCACTCAGCAAACTACAGTGCCCTATTCCCTTCATTATTTCCCTAACAATGCCAGGGGCCATTAGTCTGGATGGGTGACATCCTTGCGAAATTCCAGACCGAGAATCAGCTCAGCACCAATTAGGATTAGTTGGAACATTGTTGGGGCCCAGAAACATTGTTCAATTTAGTTTGGCTATAACAAAATATTTCTTAGGGCACCTTTATGCCTGAATAAAGCAAGCATGTAGATCTCTCCACAGACTTTAGCAGAGACCAATCTAGAACACATCAGAACTGGGAGATGTTAGCGACTGACCACCTCAGGAGACTGGCTCTCTGTGAAGCGTATGCCTCAGGTCTATGACCAGGTTTTCTTAGACCTGTCATGCAGACACAACTGAAGTAGACGAGTGCTGTGTGACACTACCCTCCTAGTCCTCACTAGCTAATACTTAAAAGGTGAAGATTTGTTCTATCTGGAGAGAGCTAGAGCACACTGGTTCATGTTTCAACAGACAAAGGAATCATACACATCTCTGCATCTCTAGGAATAATGCAGACAGATGGGCGTTTTCGTCGTCCATACAGATTCAACCTAGGGCTTCAGGCATACCAGACAACCATTCTGTTGCTGAACTGTATTCCTAGCCTTCTTTTTACTTTTTTTTACTCAAGACAGGCTCCCACAGGCTGGCCTTGAACTCACTGTTGTGTGGCAGTTTTTCCAAAGGAAGACAAACCTTTCTGTCATGCAGACTACTTACACTGGGTCCCTCCCTACAAGTGCATGTAAGCAATAAGAGAGGCTCTTAGATAAGCCATCTGTGGAGCAAACTCTCAGATAAACTGAGCTACCCAGACCAACTAAGCTGCCTGGAACAAGACACTCTCCAACCTACTGGGCTACCTGTTGGCTATGTGGTGTACTCCAGGTCTCCTCACCTGCTGCCAGCCATGCTGGTGTGGGGTTTTGGCCACTCGGCTGTCTTTTGAGTCATTTTGTGCCTGCCCGTAACCTCAGTAAAACTCATTGGTTCGCCAAGTTGGATTTTGTGGTGTCCCTACTTGGGTCGGTCACTAGTTCTGTACCTGGAGTGAGTAGACATTGGTCTTAGTTAGGGTTTCATTGCTTTGAAGAGACCCATGACCATGGCACCTCTTATAAAGGAAGACATTTCATTGGGCCTGGCTTAGAATTCAGAGGTTTAGTCCATTCTCATCATGGTGGGAAGCACGGCAGTGTGCAGGCAGGCATGGTGCTAAGAGAAGGAGCGGAGAGTTCTCTGTCTTGATCCACAGGCAGCAGAAGGAGAGTGTCTGTCACACTGAGTATGGATGGAACACATGAGACCTCAAAGCCTGCCTCCAAAGTGACACACTTTCTTCAACAAGGCCACACTCACACAAGGCCACACCCACACCTACAAGGCCACAGGTCCTAAACAGTGCCATTCCCTGTGGGCCAAGCTTTCAAATTCGTGAGTCTATGGGGCTATTGCTTTTTTCTTTTTTTTAAAGATTTATTTATTTTATGTATATGAGTGCACCATTGCTCTCTCCAGACACACTAAAAGAGGGCGTCAGATGCCATTACAGATGGTTGTGAGCCACCATGTGGTTGCTAGGAATTGAACTCAGGCCCTCTGGAAGAGCTGTTGGTGCTCTTAGCCACTGAGCCATCTCTCCTACGGGGCCATTCCTAGTCAAACCGCCCCAATGTTTGTTTACATCTCCCCAGGAACAATATCACAGCACCTTCTCTTTAGCTAGTACAGAATTTTAAAAATACAAATTAAAAGGTCTGCTTTCTGTTACAGTGGGTCGGGGCACACAGAACAAAGTATGATTATTATTACTGTTCTATTCTTGTTATTAATAGCTCCCATAGTCTCAATTTCATCTAACGGATGTTAAGATATATTCTACAAAGGAATGATTATTATGATTCGAACAAGATTATTTTTATGTACATTTGAACAGTAATATTAGAAGCTGAACAAGGTTTAATCACGTTCTGAATGGTCCCTTCCAAAGCAGAAGAGTCCCTAGAGCTAGAAGCTGATGACCCTGGCCAGAAGCACAGCTCAACTCTAAGCAGAGTATAGATGAGGAGCCTGCTGCACATGCCCTAGGAAAGAGTCATTGGATTCTACGTGTCTGTGTCTCTGAAAACTGCTTTAATCCAGAGATTGTCTTTTTAAATGCTTGCTTGTTTACACTGAAGGAAAGAGCTCACTTTGGGAGTTTGCACACCTGAGTTCTGGTGCCCTCTCTTTCACACACGCTTTTAACCAGACACACCTAGAACACCCCCTTTGCCTTGTCAGACAGAGATAGCTACACTTTTCCCACCTATCCCAGAGGGCATTGGCAGGAGGAACTGGGGGAAAACAGTGCAAGGGAATATGAACACAAGCAGAGAATTCTCACTTAGAGCCCGGGCCTGGCATACAGGTGATGTTCAGGAAATTGTACTTATCTTTTGTCAGGCAGTTAATTTTTGCCAAACACCGCTTTTGAGTTCTCATTTACACACTAAAATTATTACGCCACATTAATAAATAAAACTACGAGGTTGGCATAACTGTTGTTGAATCTTATTTATGGGAACACTGGGGACTAGAAGGCCGCAAACCCCAAAAGTAACACTAAAAGTGAGTGGAAAGGGGGGTCAAACTATGCTGGGAAATATTAGATTTAGTATTTATATTTATATGCACAAGTTGAAAACTGCTGTGTTAGAGAAATGTAACGGCCCCCACCCTGGACCCAGTGAGTAAAGAAATCTGGGAGTTTCAGCCTTGGGTGCTGTGTTTGTTTCTTTGTTTTTGTCATTCTGGGGATGGAATCCAGGGCTCCAAGCAAGCCATCTACTACAGAGCTTCTGCCCTGGCAGGTGAGTGGGGTACAAACTCAAGTTCACCCTGCATCCATCGAGGAAATAGAGAAATCGTGACTATAGATACAACCCCTCCCTCAAGATATCCCTATTATAAAACAACCGCAAAGCATTTACTCACGCGAGCATCATAAGACAGCGTGCTGTTAGATGCATCTTCTCATACACAGATTATAAAAAGTGGTGTGGTGTGAAATGTTTGTGGGTGAGGTTTATAATGGCAATGTTTGCACTCTGGGGAAAATGGAGATAAAATAATATTGTCAAGGTTGGTTGACATTTTTACGAGGAATTATTACACTCAAATTTCTACTTTTGTGTTTAACTGAATATTTTATTTTGAACAGTTTTTTGTTTTGTTTTGTTTTGTTTTGTTTTTATAATATGGGAAGAATAAGCTCCAAGTACTGTTCTTATTCAAAAGAGGGATTACCTTAGAAAGCTCTGCAGGGGACGTGACATGCAGGCAAGCTTTGATCCTTAGAGAAGTTCCTTAGAACCTTGTTGGCTCCAATGTTATCAGCAATTGTCAAATTCAAATGTTTCAAAAATGTGGTCGTTTAGGAATTTGTGACAATCAAAAAATGTCGCAGATCTCTCTCTATGGTTCTTGTGTTCCCAACATAATATAAGTAGTTTTCAGTTTCTCTTAGGAAATGTGAGTGCCAGGCTGCTGGGATGACTCAGGAGGTAACACACTTGTGCAACACACACACACACACACATACACCACACACCACACACACACTGCATACATGCAGTAAAATATTTTAAAGAACTATGGGTGTGTTTTTGAGGCACAGCCCCAGATCCCATTGATTATTACTTAACATGCAGAACACACACCCTATATTTTCTGAATCCAAAGGTTTTCCAAATCTTCGACCCTAAGGCCTCGTCTCTGTATAATTTTTCTGAGGCTATCTTTGTCCCTGTACAAGAAACTGAGAAAAGGCTCCAGGCAACTCTTTCTTCTTACTAGGATTAAATAGATTTCTTATTGGCGTCATGTTTATATGCACAGGTACGAATCTCTCCTGCCGTGTGGGTCTCCAGGACTGCACTATCCCCAGACTGCTCATTATGATGCTTAAAAAGCTAAGTTTACTGTGAATCAGAAACAACTATTTTACTGGTTTTTGGGGGTTTTTTTGTTTGTTTGTTTTTCGAGAC
This sequence comes from Mastomys coucha, assembly GCF_008632895.1. NCBI lineage: Eukaryota > Metazoa > Chordata > Mammalia > Rodentia > Muridae > Mastomys > Mastomys coucha. The sequence continues at coordinate 69,639,119 of NW_022196895.1, forward strand.
AGGGTTTCTCCGTGTAGTCCTGGCTGTCCTGGAACTCACTCCTTAGACCAGGCTGGCCTCAAACTCAGAAATCCACCTGTCTCTGCCTCCCAAGTGCTGGAATTAAAGGCGTGCGTCACCACCACCCGGCTTATTTTACTGTTTTACATGCTTTTCTGAGCATAGAAATATCTGACTCGCTGAGCTACAAGATTTAGTCTAAATACTATGCTGATAGAGGTCAGTAGTGACATTTAACATCAGTTCACTGAAAGATGTAAAATAAAGTTCTGGAAGGTAAAAACATTCCATAGCTCAGGCTGGGCAATAGCTAGGCAGGTATGGACTTACTGAAATGAGTCTTTTATACACACCCCTCTGCATGACTTTATATCTACCCTGATATCTACATAAGATAACTCCCATTAATGAATTGTTCCTTGTAAAGTGAATGCACTCTGGCACTCTGGTGTAGGTCCTACTGCCTTTCTGACCTGTTTCCTCATTGCTGTTGGACTTTTCAATAGAACAGAGAGATCTCTCTAGGTCTGTTTACAGCTAACTGGAATGAAATTCACCTGGCCCTGCAGGCAAATGCAAACAACACTGGGTCCAGAAAGAGGACAGAGGACCTTCTTCAGGGAAACTCGGAGTCTGAGACATGAGGAGAGGGGGGAAAAGGTGCCAAGACGCAAATCAATAGGAAGCCAAAGAAGGAAGCAGCCATCAGACAGGCCACTGAACAAACAGAAAGGCCTACCAATCTGTTCAGTTTCCGTTCCGAACTGCTGGAGTTGAGCCTGCCACGGGGCGGGGCTTTGGGTTCCTTTTGCTGTGTTTGCCTGTGAAATGGGAGGAGTCTTAAAAGGACAGGCAGCTGATAAGAACCTGGTCATGGGATTTCCCTGTAAAACTCTTCAAATTGGCAGGGTTTAGAGTGATGTGTTAATAGGAAGGACATGAAGTAACTAACCGGCATGCCTGTAATCCCAGCGTTCACAAGACAGAAGCAGAAGCAGAAGGATGGTGAGTTCAAAGCCGGCCTGGACTACAGAGCAAAATCTGCTTTACAGAGAAGTAGCAGGAGTGTGTGTTTCCCAGTTATCTCAGGATGGCATATTCTCCAGCCTTTCTCAAAAATTGAGGAGAATTCTAGAGGAGGCCTTTGTATCGGTCGCCATGGAAACTGAGCAGTTTCAGTGCATCCAAACCCTCAGAATGTGTTTCCTTATGGAAAATCCATCGAGTTTTCTGAGAATTCTGAGAGGTCATTTTCTTTGCACGAATGGGGTAGTTGGTTATAGGTTCCCCCTATCTATAGCACCAGCAGATATAGTATACTGATTATTTTGAGATCATCCTACCGTGACCAGAAAGCATATTAGGAAAACCTATCCCAGACTGTAATCTTATGCCTAGGTGGTTCTCTGCACCTTAGCATTGGAGAACACAGAGGACCTCTGCTGGGAATGCACACTGTAATCAACAGATTCTTATTTCCAGATACTGAATAATGTAAAAATCCATTAACACATATTACAACGTATATATATATATATATATATATATATATGTTTATGTATATGCCTTTGTAATATATATATGTGGTGTAGCACATATATACACACATATACACATATATACATATATATACATATATATATAAAATACTTTCAAGGGATATTGATAGAGTGCTTGTTTAGCATGCAAATGGCCATGGTCATAGGTTTCACCATCAGCACTGTGCAAACTGGATATTGTAGTGCACATCTGTAATTGTAGCCCTCAGGAGGTAGAGGCAGAAGGACCAAGAAGTTCAGTCATCTTAAGATACCTAGTAAGTTGGAAACCATCTTGGGAAATGTTTTAGAAACTCCTTGTGGTGAGACAAACACGTTTGCTCTACTTCTTTGACACACTAAGAATATATCATGCCGTCTTACATCAATATTAATTAATATTATATAATATATATTATGCTATAATTAAGACTATATTGATACATATTAAATCACACCATCTGTTTTTGTCCTTGTGTGTGCAGTGATCATATTTCCTAAGCGAAGGTTTGCAACAAATACAACGGGTGCACGATCTCTCTGGGGCTGATGGCTGAAGGGGAAACATACAATGTTTGCCTGGATCATTCAAACAGTGTTCTTAGCAGTTTGAACAATACCCAGCATGAGTTCATAGAAGCCCCTGCAGGTGTTGAAGATCTTAAATAACACTGTTTGGAAGCTTTGAAATTCTATCTTTTGGGGGCAGCATGGAGCCTTTTTTTTTTTCCTATAAAGTATTTAAGACTCTGTTGGCCAAGAAACCTGCCACAACAGCAATAGTAACTTAAGTTGAATATCTACTACCTCTTCCCTCTAAGCTGTGAATGGTGGATCCTGTGATCTGAAGGGTGTCAGAACCCAGCACAACAGTGCTGGCACGGTCACCTCAGCAAGACACGCTCAGACCACACAGGAAAGCTCCGACATGGAATTGTCCTCCCAGTACTTTTGCTGTGTTTTCAGACAGGGTTGCCCAGGCTAGCCTGAATCACAAGATGCCCTGCCTTGGTCTCCTGACTATTAGGAGACAAGTGGGTGCCATGGGTGCCGCTACACTCGGCTCCCGGTACCTCGTGATTTGAAATTTGCTGACATCCACCAATACCTTCTAAAGTAAACTACCCTTTCATGTCACAGTGCTCCCCTGGCCTGGAAACTTCAGACTTTCTCTCCATGGACAGCGGCTTCCTCGGGATTAGAGAAATTCAGAACCTCCCCCAGAGATTTGGCTCGATGCCAGTGGTTCATTTGAGACCTTAGTCATTTCGGGGCCTGACGAGGCCCAGTGAATAACAGGAAGGATTCTGAGTGTCCAAAAGGAAGTAGAACATCCACCTTCTCATGCACTTGAACCAAAATTATACTTGCAGTGCACAGAATATGATTAAATGATTATTCCTAAAAATAAACTCTATTTTGCAGGAAGGGTCGTTAGCGCAGGAGACCGAGTGCAGGAGCAAAGCGGGCTTTTGTCATCTCAGGCCGTGACACCGAGAAAGGAGAAAGTCCCCACTGCTGATTCTCTGCGTCCTCCCCTTCTTTAGGTTGCTCACCCGTGAGATGGAACCGCTCGAATTCAGGGTGAGCCATCCTCCCTCCATCCTCTCTGGAAAGACCTTCATAGACACACCTGGGATTGCATACCTCACCATCTTCTGGTTGTTTCTAAGTCTAATCAAGTTGACGAGTAAAAAAAAAAAAAAAACCACCGTAGCCCGGAGTCTGTCTCAGTGGTAGGGCACTTGCCTAATGTTGATGAGGCCCTAGGTTCAATACTGGGGGTTCAATACTGGGTTCAGGCTGGTGGGGGGAGCAGGGGCAGGGAAGAGCGGTGCTGAAGAGGAGCAAAGTGCATTAGGATGTCCTATGGGCAAGAGAAGCAACTGACCTGCTAGTGGATCGGGCCATTATTATTGTTTGTAACGTGTAATTTAAAAAAAACATGCTCCTGCCTTTGCCCGGAACCGCAGCCAATGCTCTGGACTTCACGGTTTAGTTCAGCCAAACAAGGTTCTGCCTTTCCCAGAAGCTATGACCCTGGAGCTGCTGCCCAAGCTCTGGCCCCTCCTGGCTTAGCTCCAAGATCTCCCGCCACCAGCCCCACTCCAGGCTTCTTGTTGCTGTTGTTTTGTTTGCTCATTTGTTTGTTTGAGACAGACTTGCTACATAGCCAGGCTGGTCTAGAACTCATAATCCTCCTGCCTCTAGTTCCCCGTGCTAGAATTATAGGTACGTGCCACAAGCCCACCTACTACTGGGTCATTATATTGTTCAGTGGTTGCTTTGCCTGCGCCCTGGCAGTAGAGCAGCCTGGGGACCTCGGTCTTCTGGTTCTGTGACCTTTGAGTGCTCATCACACTTGGTCACTTGAGTTCCCTTCTTTGAGCGCTGGGAATGTCTTCGTGGGTGCATTGACCTGAGTAAAGGATGCACGGAGTATCGCCAAAGAGGGAGAAGAGTTCCCACTCTGATGAAACAGTGTAAGAAACAGTCTAGCCCAAGCCATTCGGAACTGCTGGAACAGGAAAGAGGGCGGAGGCAAGAAACAGTGCTGGAGAGGAGGGAAGGACTGCACTGAAGGTTTTCACGAAGATGATCACGAAGATGATCGATACAGCCGCTCAGGATTACTGCGTGTGTGGGGGGACTTATCCCAGCACCCACTGCGTGTGGGGGAGTGGGACTTATCCCAGCACCCACTGCGTGTGTGTGT
>NW_022196895.1:69643382-69643777 GCF_008632895.1 Mastomys coucha
GGGGGGGGAACTTATCCCAGCACCCACTGCGTGGTGGGGGGAGTGGGACTTATCCCAGCACCCACTGCGTGTGGGGGAGTGGGACTTATCCCAGCACCCACTGCGTGGGGGGGGGACTTATCCCAGCACCCACTGCGTGGTGGGTAGAGTGGGACTTATCCCAGCACTCACTGCGTGGAGGGAGTGGGACTTATCCCAGCACCCACTGCGTGGTGGGGGGGAGTGGGACTTCCCAGCACCCACTGCATGGGGGGGAGTGGGACTTATCCCAGCACCCACTGCGTGTGGGGAGAAGTGGGACTTATCCCAGCACCCACTGCGTGGTGGGGGAGTGGGACTTATTCCAGCACTCACTGCGTGGAGGGAGTGGGACTTATCCCAGCACCCACTGCGTG
>NW_022196895.1:69644213-69652589 GCF_008632895.1 Mastomys coucha
TGCGTGAGGGGGGACTTATCCCAGCACCCACTGCGTGTGGGGGGGACTTATCCCAGCACCCACTGCGTGTGGGGGGGGACTTATCCCAGCACCCACTGCGTGATGGGGGGGAGTGGGACTTATCCCAGCACTCAGTTTCCCAAGGAGGGCAGCAAAGGCATATGAGGTTAGTGATCAGGGCCAAAGCTGCCTTATCTTTGGCAATTCCCTGTTCTGTGGCCAAAAGCTGCTTGCTTTTAAGCAATTTTTCTCTTCCTTTAAATCGTTGCTATTCTAAAGCCAAAAGTCTATGGCTTCTGGTAATTTGACTCCACCAGATAGCAGCAGGGGAATTAGTAGGAAAAAAAAAAGGCTTAGTTTCTGACTAGCTCAATGGCTGGGCATTTCTAACCCTCCATGCTGCTAGCATACATTCTCCCTTCCAATTGTCCTGAGTCAATTTGCTAAATCAACATTTCATCTCTGCTACCCAAGACCTGATGGGGGAGCGGCCACTAGGGTCATTCTCCTGACCCTACATTACATGGCTGGTTGCTTTCTTTCCTGCCACTCTTACATCTGTTCCTTCTCCCTCTGAGTCATGGTGATTCTCTGTCTCTCCTCTCTCTCCCAGCCTCTCACCCATGAAATCTAAAAGTCCCGCCTCCGTTTTTATGCCCAAACATTGGCCATATGGCAATTCTTTATTATCAATTGAAGCCAGCTGGGGCAGGGACCCTCAGGTCTGGAAGTGTGACTTTTTGAGAGCTGAAATAAGACAAAGCATTAGAACCAATCCCCAACATCTCACTTTTTCTGTCCAAATTAAAAAAACAAAACAAAACTCTTGTCTTAGAAATAAATTGAGCATAACCATAATAATTATGTAAATTACAAAGTATGATGTATAATTAACTGCCAGTCCATAATAATTGTCAATTATATAAAGCACTCTGCCATCTATCCTAACTTAACCAGCTTACAATTCTATATGGGAGTTATGTTCTGGTTTTGGCTTGTATTACCATCTGAAAATCATCCTTTCTATAGCATCTGTCTCAATGAGCTTACAATTCTATACCAGAGTTATGTTCTGATTTTAGCTTGTATTACCATCTGAAAATCATCCTTTCTATATCATCTGTCCCAATGGTAAACAACTTGAGTTTGATTATGAGATTATGAGACTATAATTAATCTTCAACCTCATCAGAAATCTGAGAACAAATGAAGTATTACCTGGATATATATGAAGCACAAAGACATAGCTTCCAAAACGTAACCAGATTTGCAGAGACAGCTGACTACTTGGACAGTCCCCTATCAGCCTTCTGGCCCAGAACCATGTGACAGACCTGAAATAAAGCAGGAACTATGAAGGGCTAGTTTACTCTGTTTTGGCAGAGATAAACTGTCGATTATCCTGCATTGCATGTCCTTTCTTGGACAATATTTTTTTTCTGTAGATGAATAGGGTAATTTTTGTCCAGTGGCTATCTGGCCATATTTGGAGCAACTCTATATGGAGATTTTGATGCTCAATTTCTTCTTTGAACCAAGAAGGGGATACTGTCAGGAGCAGACATGTCTCTAATCAAATGATCTTTAATAATGAATTAATATTAAATGTCATATTCTGTGGATTTCTGATGTTTTTGAAGACTATCTATCTATATAAAGTATATCTGAGTTGTTGAACCTTGACTACTCTTAGCTATTTCTATTTGAATATTGTAGAAAGCATCCTAATATAATTAGATAATTACCTGGCCCTTAACTTGCCTAGTTAATCATTATAAACAGTTATAGCAGTTATTAGATGGTCTGGGTCTAAGCCTTGTATTCTTAAATGAGTTGCATAGACACGATGCCTACCTATGAGTAACAATATTAATTTCAAATTTTGTATCAATATAAGAAATTTGTATCAGCAAAAGCCTTGAATCTGCATCAATCCATAAATTCTGTACCAATATAAAAATTATAATTTCAATTTGTATCAGTTATAAAGATTTCTACCAATGTAAGATTGTGGCTATCTAATACTTTGCTTAAGAATAAACTCAGTAGGAACTGGACAGATGGCTCAGTGGTTAAGAGCACTGACTGCTCTTCTAGAGGACTGATAATGTGCAAGAGTCATGCAGGTGGTACTGGCTTTGAAGACATGAAGGGGTCATGAAGAGCAGCTGAGACTTGGCACTGTGAGAGGCCATGAAAGGCCATTGGTAAAGGTGCAGCCTCAGTTGCAGTTGATGGCCCAGGACTGAGGCGGTCATGCAAACGATTTGAGGCTTGGCACCATGAAGAGACCCTATAAGAGGTTATGTGAAGTCTAGTTGCTGCAGAAGACCCCAGTGTATTGGAGATGCCAGTTCCATGGGATGAGCACCAAGAACAGCAGCAGCAGTGGAGAAGATCAACCTGACCTTAGAGCGTTACAGAGGGCAGAACTTGAGAAGTGATGCCAGCACTTTGGAGGAGCCCAGAATATCATGTGTGGATCCCAGACATTGAAACAAAAAGAGCCTAACATTGAAGTTGTCTTGGAGACCCCAAGATGTTGGAGATGCCAGAGCTGTGGACTACCTGCTGAGGAAAGCTGCTAAGAGGGAGTGAACCAGCCCAGGAGAAAGAAGTTTGTTGCAGTCAACAAAGATGAAAAAGGAATTGGAGATCTGAAGACTGCTTTGACATCAGACATGGAGATGCATAGTTTGGAGTTTGCCCAGTTGGTTTTCTGTCTTGATTTGGGGATTATAGTTAAATGATTGGATGGATCTCAGAAGAAACTTTGAACTTTGACTTTTAACATTGTCAATACTGCTATAGACTATGGGGACTTTGGAAGTTGGACTAAATGTATTTTTTTATTATTCTATGGCTAGATATGGCCCCCATAGACTCAAGTATTTGAACAAGCCTATAGGGGCCAGGGAGTGGAATGTCATGGTTTGAATATGGCTGGCCAGGGAGTGGCACTGTTTGGGGGGAGTCCCTGTTGGAGTAGGTGTGTCACTGTGGGTGTGGGCTTTGAGACCCTTATCCCAGCTGCCTGGAAGGGAGTATTCTGCTAGCAGCCTTCAGATGAAGATGTAGAACTCTCAGCTCCTCCTGCACCATGCCTGCCTGGATGCTGCCATGCTCCTGCCTTGATGATAATGGACGGAACCTCTGAACCTGTAAGCCAGCCCCCAATTAAATGTTGTCCTTATAAGAGTTGCCTTGGTTGTGATCTCTGTTCATAGCAGTAAAACCCTAACTAAACACTCTTTATGCATCTAGACCTGACTCCTTGAGGCCAGTACTGATGCAAAGCCACTGAAACTTTTGGTAGCCATTTGTCCCCAAGGGGATCTGGATTTAATTCCCCTATCGAGATACCTCCGGAGGACTTTACTGCTGGGAGCGGGACCAAGCCTGCTCATTGTCTTTGTACTGCCCAGAGCTCTTGGCGAATACAGTGGGGTTGGGATAAGAGAGGAACACTCTTGTTTCTCCCTCTTACCACTCTCTTTCCGCACCTGCTGTTCTCCCTCCCCTGGGCCAAGGTCAGATCTCAGGGGTCTGACTGACTGCCTGAGGAGGGATTGGATGGAGACCTGACTCTTTTCATTACCGGGCTGACAGGATGATCATCTATCTACAAAGGGCTATCAGCAGCCTGTGTGGGATGTTGGTCAGATTTCACTATTTATCTGTTAGCAAGCCTATGTGGATGACTCACCAACTGCTCTGAAAGACAGCACTGGGAGAGCCCAGCACACCCCCCCCTCAAGCCAAGCCTGGCCTCGCCAAGCTGTAATCTAATCTTTGCCTTCATTTGCTGAGTCCTTGAACGTGTTGCTTAACCTTTTGAATCCCTTTCCTCCCCTAACTCCCAGGGAAGGACAAAAGAATTGGCTCTTCCGTGAAGAAAAACTCCCGCGGTTATCTCAGAGACAATTCACTAGGACTGATAAGCAAAGCTCATCTACACATAGATTAACCTCTGGACTGAAAGAAGATAACAGGAGGAATGATTAACACCATCGCTTGACAAAATGTACCTATCTTTAAAAGTCTGAAGTTGAAGCAATTTAACTATGTTTTTGCATGATGAACAAATTCACCACCTGTAGATAAAAGTGTTAGCACTTAACATAAAAGAACATGCCAGGCCCTAAAAGGGATATCCAAGTCAATTCCCCCACTTTTAACTTGCTAGGATGTGTGCCTGAGTTACTGCCATCCAAAGTGGTGTTTCGTGCTCTGGGGAAGGGTCACAGAAGCGCATGAGAAACTCTCAAACCTTTCAGGGAGAGAAAATAAAAGAAGCTGTTTCAATCAGCGGGGTCAAACAATGGACAGGCATTTGTCTTGGCTCGGAGTTTCAGAACGCCCCAGTTCCTGATACCAGGCTCAGAAGAGTTGTTTGGTGTATAGCGTTGGAAGCTGCGATGGCTGCTTACAGTGGGCAGGGAACAGAGAGTGGCTTGAGTCAGCGCTGGGCTATATAACCTTCGATGGTCCAGCCCCAGATTTACTGTGGTCAGTCAGGTCATACCACTGACCAAAGAGTTCCACAGCCTTCCCCAAACAGTACTAACAGGTGGGGATCGAGCACTCAGAACTTGAGCCTGGAAGGACCGGTTCACATTCAAATTGTAGCAGAAGACGGCGCGCACAACTGTCCTTTTTATCTCCACCTTGAAAGATAGAGTTTGTGTGTATGTGTGTGTGTCGGGGGGGGAGGGAGGGTTGGTTTGGCTGGTTGGTTTGTTGTGGCGGTGATGCTGGTGGTGGTGGTTGGCATTTTGTCTAGGCTCCGCCCCCCCAGTTACCTGGCAACAGCCAGGTATGCCCGACTCACTATAGAAGGGGCTGCTTGCCCTCTCCTCTCTGGCTTGTTTGCACTTCCTCTGTCCTCTTGCCCTTTACTTTCTCTCTCCATTCCCTTCCCCCCTTCTCTCCACATGCTCATGGCCAGCCTCTACTCCTCTACTCTTTCTCTCTGCCTTTCTCCGTCTCTACTACCCTCTCAACCCCATGCCCGGAATAAACTCTATTCTACACTATGCAGTCTGTAGCCGGGTCCCTCAGGGGGTTAGGGATGCCTCAGCATGGGACCACAGAGACACCGCCTTCCCCCACACTTTACTGCACCCACCTCCACCAAACATATTCTCTCTCTCCCCTTTATATTTTTATAAAACACACTGTTTTTATAAAACAGTGGTGGTGGTGGTTGTTTGAGACATGGTTTCTCTGTGTGGCCCTGGGTGTCCTGGAACTCAATCTGTAGGTCAGGCTGGCCTCAAACTCACAGAGATCTGCCTACCTCTACCTCTAGAGCGCTGGACTTACAGGCGTCCAGCACCACTGCCAGGCTGAGTTCTTTTTCGTTTTTTTGGTTTTTTTTTTAAGGCTTATTTTTATTTATTAAAATTACCTGTATGTATGCACATGGGTACAGGTGCTTTCAAAGGCCTCCCTGGAGCTACAGGCAGTTGTGGACCACTAGACATGGATGTTGGGACCCAACATCAGGTCCTCTGCAAGAACAGTATGTGCTCCCATACCCATCTTTTCAGCTCCATACCTAAGGTTCTGAAAGGTGGAAATAATGTGTGGATAAAAACTTAAATGTGGAGTCTTAGGACTTCGTGGTGGTTTGAAAATGCTTGGCCTATAGGGTGTGCCTCTGTTGGGGGATGTGGCCTTGTTGGAGGAAGTATGTCACTGTGAGAGTGGGCTTGGAGACCCTCCTTCTAGCTTCCCGGAAGCCAGTCTTCCACTAGTGGACTTCAGATGAATACGTGGACCTCTCAGCTCCTCCTGCACCATGCCTGGATGCTGCCATGCTCCCACCTTGATGATGATGGACGGAACCTCTGGACCTGTAAGCCAGCCCCAATTAAATGTTGTCCTTATAAGAGTTGGTCATGGTGTCTGTTCACAGCAATGGAAATCCTAACTAAGACAGACTTATTCCATGAGAAAGACTGTAGAGTTGGAGATTGGAAAATGACACTGGCAGGTTAAGACTCAGAAGATGGAATTGCCGGATGTGATGTTGAATACTTTGGGCTCTGTTCTGTAAGAAAAGTTGTCACCGAAAATTTGTGTGTGTGTCTGTGTGTGTGTGTGTCTGTGTGTGTGTGTGTATCTGTGTGTGTGTGTCTGTGTGTGTGTATCTGTGTGTGTGTGTCTGTGTGTGTATCTGTGTGTGTATCTGTGTGTGTGTGTGTCTGTGTGTGTGTGTATCTGTGTGTGTGTGTCTGTGTGTGTGTATCTGTGTGTGTATCTGTGTGTGTGTCTGTGTGTGTGTGTGTATCTGTGTGTGTGTGTCTGTGTGTGTGTGTATCTGTGTGTGTGTGTCTGTGTGTGTGTATCTGTGTGTGTGTGTCTGTGTGTGTATCTGTGTGTGTATCTGTGTGTGTGTGTGTCTGTGTGTGTGTGTATCTGTGTGTGTGTGTGTGTGTGTATCTGTGTGTGTGTCTGTGTGTGTGTGTGTGTATCTGTGTGTGTGTGTCTGTGTGTGTGTATCTGTGTGTGTGTGTCTGTGTGTGTGTATCTGTGTGTGTATCTGTGTGTGTGTGTATCTGTGTGTGTGTGTGTCTGTGTGTGAAGATGACAATGGTGACAGGACAAAACATAATGCCGAGGTGTTCTGGAGTGATATCGGGTATTAGATGACCACTTGAGAACATATAGGCAGGCTCCAGATTATCAAAATCATGACAAGATCTAAACCAGGAGGACAGGGATAGAAGAAGGGCAAGGGATTAGAGCTTTCCAATGTTAAGAAACACTCATCATCATCATCATCATCATCATCATCATCATCATTAATTTTAGTTAAGAGTTGTGTAGTAGCCAGTTGTGAGGTAGCTGGCGGATCTCTGAGTTCAAGGCCAGCCTGGTCTACAGAGTGAGTTCCAGGACAGCCAGGGTTATACAGAGAAACCTTGTCTCAAAAAAACCAAAAACAAAAAAAAGGAAAAAAAGAAAGAGTTGTGTGGTGGCTAATCTTCAATGTCAACTTAACTGGACTTAGAGTCGCCCGGGAGGCTCACCACTGTCTGTGAAGGTTTCCAGAGAGGTTTAACTGAGGATGCTTGTATATCCTGAACGTGGATAGTACCGGCCCATAGGCTGGACTAGTAGATCAAATAAAAAGAGTGAGAAAGTGAGCGAGAGCGCCAGTGTGCACCTCTCTAGTCCGTTACAGCAGAGGCAATGCCTCTCTACTCCGTTACGGCAGAGGCCACGCCTCTCTACTCTGTTACAGCAGAGGCCATGTCAACTGCCACCACACATTCCCACAGCCTCTCCTTACCACCGTGACAGATGTCATCCCTTCAAACTCTAAGCCACAGACCGCCTCCCTTACTTTTACATTTCTTTTACTAGGCTTTGTTAAATGACTGTACTAAATTTTATTTCTCACAGCAATGAGAAAAGTAAGTGAGATAAAAATTGATACCGAGGTGTGGGAACACTACAGTGATAAGTTGGACCATCGGAGTTACGGGCCTTGGGCTGAAGAGATGGCTCAGTGGTTAAGAGCACTGTCTGCTCTTTCAGAGGTCCTGAGTTCAATTCAGATGGTGGCTCACAACCATCTGTAGTGAGATCTGACGCCCTCTTCTGGTGTGTCTGAAGATAGTAACAGTGTACTCACATACATAAAATAAATAAATCTTTAAAAAAAAAGTCACAGGCCTTTGGAACTGTTTATGGGGAGGAATGTGGAAGAATTTGGAGCTTTGGGCAACAGAAGTCTTAGGATTCTGTAAGAAGAAGAGCTTAGTGGGCCATTCTTGTAAGGGTGTGTTAGGCCGAAGTGTCAGAAAGGAAGATGATAAAGATGTGTTCATGAGGTCCCAGAGAGGAAAAGGACTCCATCAGGAACTGGGGTAGAGGCATTTATGTCATAACCTGAGGAGAAATGTGTGCTCTTGCTGTCTGAAAACCGGAATGAGATTGTATTATAAGACTGAGCTGGAGAGATGGTTCAGGGATTTCGAGCACTCGCTGCCCTTCCAGAAGACCTGGGCTCAGTTCCTAGCACCTACGTGGTAGCTTAAAGCCAGCTGTAACCCCAGTTCTAGGAAATCCAATGCCCTCTTCTGGCCTCCACCAGCACCAGGAACTCGTGTAGTGCATACACATACAGGCAGGCAGAAGAACACTCTTCCACATAAAAATAAGTAAGTATTTCTATTAAAAAGGTAATAGACTAAAGCTGTTTAGTGCAGACAATTTTAAATCACCATAGGCTCCAGGCTGAGGATATGTATTGATTATTGCTTTGAGTCAGTTTTTTAGTGATAAAAAGCAGACAGGGTTTTTCGAGACAGGGTTTCTCTGTGTAGCTCTGGCTGTCCTGGAACTCACTCTGTAGACCAGGCT
>NW_022196895.1:69652927-69660427 GCF_008632895.1 Mastomys coucha
AAAAAACCAAAAAAACAAAAAAACAAAACAAAAAAAAAACCTGGGCAAGTGTTTTCCTAGGTATTTCTTGCAATCCATAATTGTGATAAAATACTCTGTCAAAAGCAAGTTAAGGAGCAAAGACTTCATCTTGGCTCACACTTCCTGAGGGATACAGGTCTTCGTGGTAGGAAAGGCAGGAAGTAGGCAGGGAAGACATGGCGGTAGGAGCAGAGGGCTAATGGGATAAAGGAGAATGAAAAAATTAAAGACAACGGACTGGAGAGTTGGTTCAGTGGATAAGAGCAGTTGTTGTTCTTGCAAAGGAGCCAGGTTCGATTCTCAGCACCCCACATAGAGACTTATCATTTCCTCAGGCACCAGGCACATATAAGGTACCCAGAGGTACGTGTAAGCAACACACTCAAACACACAAAATAAAATAAATCTAAAAGGAAATATCAAAAAATATTTAAAAATAAGAGAAGCGAGTTGAAAATAGGTGCGATGGAAACTTTAAGCTTGGGTGATTGTGTGTGTGTGTGTGTGTGTGTGTGTGTGTGTATGTGTATACTACAGCATGTGATTGTGAATGTGTGCACTACAGCATGTGATTGTGAATGTGTGCACTACAGCATGTGGTTGTGAATGTGTTCACTACAGCATGTGATTGTGAATGTGTGCACTATAGCATGTGATTGTGAATGTGTTCACTACAGCATGTGATTGTGAATGCATGTGTGCACCACAGCATGTGATTGTGAACATGCAAGTGTGCACTACAGCATGTGATTGTGAATGTGTACGCACTACAGCATGTGATTGTGAATGTGTGCACTACAGCATGTGATTGTGAATGTGTGTGCACCACAGCATGTGATTGTGAATGCGTGTGTGCACTACAGCATGTGATTGTGAATGTGTACGCACTACAGCATGTGATTGTGAATGCGTGTGTGTGCACTACAGCATGTGATTGTGAATGTGCATGTGTGCACTACAGCATGTGATTGTGAATGTGTGTGCACCACAGCATGTGATTGTGAATGCGTGTGTGCACCACAGCATGTGATTGTGAACATGCATGTGTGCACTACAGTATGTGATTGTGAATGTGTACACTACAGCATGTGATTGTTGTCAGGAGCAGTGGATAGCTGACCCAGGAGCTTCCAGGGATTCTCCTGTCTCCATCTCTGTGGAGAGCCTTTGGGGCCACTCAGCGGGAATTTGACTTCAGGCCAGGACAAAGAAATAAGCTCAAGGCAGGAATCTGGGCTAGGACTTAGGAAATAGGCTCAGATTACGACTATTCGCATTTGCGTTCATGCTCAGCTGAGGCCTGTGTGGCATTCCTTTTGTCTTGGTCATCCTGGTTGGTGTTGACACGATTTTGTTTATTGCCTTGACCTAGAACTGATCTTATTATTTTACATATACTTAAAGTGGTATAAAAGCAGACTGGAAAGAAATAAACCTGCCTCAGCCTCAGAACTGGCTGGGGTCATGCCACAGTGTTGTCTAACTGTCTTTTCTCATTTTAACCCTCACTCCTGCCCTGGAGAACCTGTTGACTGACTGAGCGGGCTTGGTCACATCTCCCACCATCCTCAGGGGCACTAGGATTATACGTGTTTATTTGAACCACGAATGTAGCCTTTACGTAGGTTCGAGGCCCGCTTGGTTGCATGGTGAATGCGTTTCTGCACTGAGCCACCTGCATAACCAGTCATTCACAGTCGAATTAACTCACTGAGTAAATCAGAGGGCTTCCCTCAGTATGGGTGGTCAGCATCCAGTCCTTTGGAGACGTGAGTAGGACAAAAAGAGAGAAGAAAGCTGGATTCACTCTCAGACTGTTCGACTGGGACTTCTACTTGCCACCCTCAATGTTCTCAATGCCCTTGGTTCTTAGGACTTCAAAGCCTAACTGGGCTCTAGACCATCAGTTCTCTGATGCTGAGGACTTCAATCTGGATCTCAGGTCTCCCGAGGCTCTAGGGGGACCTTCTCAGCCTCCACACTTACAGGAAAAACATATATAATAAGTTATAATTAAGTAGAAATGATCAATGTGTGATTATAACTCTATTATATCCAAATATATAATATAGTATATCAATGTTGTCTTAGTCACTGTTCTGTTGCTGTGAAAAGACACCATGCCCAAGACAACTCTCACACAGGAAGGCATTTAATTGGGGGCTTGTTTATGGTTTCAGAGGGCTAGTTCATTATCATCACCGTAGGAAGCACGGCAGGACACGGGAAGACAGCTACTGGAGAAGAGGCTGAGAGTTCTACATCAGGATCTGCAGGATATGAAGACAGAGACTCTACACACTATAGTATACGTCTTTCTGCATTTCTCCCTCTATATGTGTGTATGAGTATGTACATGAACATATACATACTCATACACACATATCATATGTAGATGATTATATTTTATGGTAAGGGGTTTTCAGGTTCTTGGCCTCCTAATCAAGGAATAAAGCTGGGCGGTGGTGGCGCATGCCTTTAATCCCAGCACTTGGGAGGCAGAGACAGGTGGATTTCTTGAGTTCAAGGCCAGCCTGGTCTACAGAGTGAGTTCCAGGACAGCCAGGGCTACACAGAGAAACCCTGTCTTGAAAAAACAAACAAAAAAGGAGTCAAAACTAGGGCTGAGTGTTGTAGCTCTCAGGAGGCAGATGCAGGTGGCCCTCTGTGAGGTCATAGCCAGCCTTGTTCATACACAACAAGTTCTAGGCCAACCGAAGGCATACAGGGAGACCTTTCCTCAATAAATATTGAGCCTGCTTCTAGAATTGGGGTCTGTAAAATGCTCACACAGTAAAGCAAAGCCAAAGTGTGTCTGTAAGCCTTCTCACCAGTAGCTATGTGACTCTGGGAACTGGGCTGTATTTAACTTTCAAACCACAGGCTAATCTGAGTTCACTTCGTCATTCTGCAGCCCTATAATGTCAGGGTTCTTACATAGTTAAGGAGGGGACAACTACACACAGCCACTAGAAAACCAAGTCACACCCACAGCCATCAGCATACTTGAAAGCAGCCAGCTTTACCAGCATCTACTGCTGCCACACCAAACTGTTGAGTAAACTCATTCCTGGTTGATTTTTGTCTCTTGCCGTGCTTTATGTGTGTTTGGGGAAACCCACCAGCTAAGAATAACTTTTTGTTCCCTTTAATCTGAAAGAGTCCTGGGGTGAGCATCTTTTCAAACCACACAGTTCTGTTGCTTGATAACTGCAGGCTGCTGGTTCCAGGGCGTGCAGGACTCTGTCACATTAGTAGGTAAGTGGAAGAGAAGAGAGACAGCAGGGCTGAGTTAGAAAGGAAGTCCTTCCTTCCTTCCTGCTCATTGTTTTTAAATCTCCAAACCACAGAACTCATAACACAATCCATCTTGACTTTGGACACTGCCTTTTTAAATATGATAAATCAAAAGAATTGTTTGTTCTCTTCCAAATGGGGATAATGCTGGGGTGTTTATGAACAGCTTCTTGGCTCTTTATCTATCTTGGGAGCTGAGTTTGGGAGAGAACTGCCACAGAGCAGTCCTTCACCAGTTGAGCACACACAGCCACCTGGAGCTAAGACTGCAAGGTGCCAGTGAAACAGAACACAGAGCGGAAGTAGAGCAGTCACAGCTACGCTGTACGCACGGGGAAAGGCACGCGTCATAATTTCACCCATGCACCAGGGTATTAAATTCCTAACCTGAAACTTAGAACAAGAGGAAGTACAACGGAGTGGGTGGCTCCTAGTTCAACCCAAATTCCTCTCTGGAGGACCCAGGTTGGGACTGGGGGATTTTTGGTTTCTTAATAAAGGAATAAAAAGTAGATCTGGGCTTGGTGCCTCTTAGGAGGCCAAGGCAGGTTTGATCTCTGTGAGTTCCAGGCCAACCTGGTCTAAAGCTACATAGCAAATTTGAGGCCAGCCAGGCCTACATAGTGAGACCCTGTCTCAAAACATACACACACAAACACACACACACACACACACACACACACACAGAGAGAAAGAGAGAGAGAAAGAGAGAGAGAGAGAGAGAGAGAGAGAGAGAGAAAGAGAGACACAGAGAGAGAGACACAGAGAGAGAGACTAAAAGGGAGCAGAAGCCACAGGAAGTGCTCACTAGACTACAGTCTGAGGTTTCTTTTTAAGTGTTTTAAGGGAAAGGAGCTAGTTTAATTAGAGTGTGTAAGAAAAGCCATTGAGGGAGGCTGGTGAGATGGCTCAGCGGGTAAGAGCACTGATTGCTCTTCTAAAGGTAATGAGTTCAAATCCCAGCAACCACATGGTGGCTCACAACTACCCATAATGAGATCTGATGCCTTCTTCTGGTGTGTCTGAAGACAGCTACAGTGTACTTATAATAAATAAATAATAAATAAATCTTTAAGAAAAAAAGAAAAAGAAAAGCCGTTGAGCATTCAGGGCTTGGTGAGCTTTACTGTAGGAGTTTAGAAGATAAGAATGTTGTGGTGAGGCTGGTGAGATGGCTCAGCAGGTAAGAGCACTGACTTCTCTTCTGAAGGTCCTGAGTTTGGATCCCAGCAACCACACGGTGGCTCAAAGCCACCCCTAATGAGATCTGACACCCTTTACTGGTGCATCTAAAGACAGCTACAGTGTATTACGCTGGAGCGAGCGGCCATCTGTACAGCTACAGTGTACTCACACATAATAAATAAATAAATAAATACATAAATAAATAAATAAATCTTTAAAAAAAGAAAAGAATGTTGTGGTCGTTGCAGACAACAGAGGCCTGGCTTATGACGTGTCAGAGGGAAGTTTAAAGACTCGATAAGGGACATTTGTTATTTTGAATTAAGATCCTGTGGTTCTGGCTAGCTAGGGCTGTGATCAACAAGATGCAAGAACAACTACAGCAAAATTGTGCTTTGCTGGGATACTTGATGTTTATTGACTGAGTCTGAGAAATTCGTGATGATTAAGAAGAGACCAGCATTACTGAGCTGAAATCTTCCAGGCAGTCTTTCCTGAGAATCAGCACACACGAGCTATGTTCCAGGAGCAGTTGTACCTTGCACTGGCAGCAGAACTTGGTAGTGTAAGAGTCACCCCGGGTGGTACTTTACCTTCATTATTTGGATTAGAGGTGTGTAGTAAGGGCGTGTCTATATTCCAGCCAGAGGTATTAAAGGTGTGTTAAGGGCTGAGCCAAACCACAACTAGAAACAGATTTTTTTTCCTTCGGTAAATAACACAATCTCAGGTTTCACAGTATAATCTGATATCCTGTAACAGGTCACATATTCATTCTTCTTGCTGCTCACATCCATCCCCCATAATGCGTCTGATTTTAATCATATGCACATCCAATTACACATAGGCATAAGATGTTTCTCCTTAAAAGTTTACTTCCGCACATAGTTTTGCCTTACTGCATACGCACCCTGTTCACTATACCAGTTCTGGCTGGATCAACTTTTTCATTCTTTTTACCCAGGTACAATTGGGAATATATTTGAATAGAATTTGCATAACTTTGATGGTTCTCAGAGGCAAGGAAAATCATAGTATTGTTCAGAGAAAAATGGACAAGAAGCCGGCTCTGGGTGGGAGCTGGAGTGGGATGGTTAGAGTTATTAGAGCCATTGTTTAAAGAGAACTATGTATTCATATTAAAAAGAGGAAAAGAAGTTAGGGTGACAAATGCTTTACTTAAACTGGAGATGAAGTGGCTCAGCGGACAAGAATACTTGTTGCTCTTGCGGAGGACCCAGGTTGCTTTCCAGGACCCACACAAGACAGCTCCCAACTCCCTGGGCTCCAGGTTCAGATTATCCAATGCCCTCTGTGGACCTCTGAGTTTAATGGCATGCATGCGGCATACATAAATACCCTCAATTAAACACCTATGGACATAAAATCAAGTAAATAAATCTTTACAAAAAGAAGTAGACTGGGAGCTCATAACCTGAAGCAAATCAAGTCCCAGATTGTCAAACTATTCCTTACGCTTGCCTGCCTCAAAGCTGTGGGATTCTTCTTGGCTGGGCTAGACTACCTTCTTGGCCTCCATTGCTCTAGTCATGAAGGGAGCTACAGATACTCACATCTCATTGGACTTTACACTTAAACGAATGAATGGCATGGTAGTTACAATCAACTGCATGATGGGGAATATGATCTCCTGGAATTCATACAGTTAGAAGCGCCAGCCCACAGGTACTTCAGAGTGTAGCTGAGTCTTCAAGATGGGCCTGTGAAGAGGTAACTGAACAGTAATGAGGTCACTAGGGTGGGTACTGGTCAAATATGACTGGTCTCTTTATAAAAAGGTGAAGTTTGGATGCAGACAAGGGAGGCCATTTAAAGACATGAGAAAGTGGTCAGCTGTGAGCTGAAAGAGAAGCCTCAGAGGAAACCAGCCCTGCAGACAGTGTGACTGGCTGTCTACACCCCTGAAATGTTAAATGACAACATTCTAATGTTTGAGCCTCCTGTCTATAGTAGCGTGTTATGGAAGCTCAACCTGGCTAATGTTATGCATCAACTTGTCCGGCCTAGCGCATCTAGCTATTTGGTCAGACATTACTTGGGATTATGAGATTCGCATTGAATTGGTGGATTTTGAGTCAGGAAGATTCCACATAAGTGGATCTTATCCAGTCAGTTGAGGGCCTGGGTAGAATAAACCCCGACCTTGAACAGGAAGAAACTTGGGATTGAACTGCAAACCTTTCCTGGTCTCCAGCATGCAAGTTTACACTCCAGACTTTGACTGGTTATCAACAATAACATGAGCTATTTCCTTAAAATAAATCTCTTCCCTACTCTTGCCTTTCTTCCTTTCAATATCCTTTCCTTTCTGTTTACTACTATTATTATTATTATTATTATTAGTAGTAGTAGTAGTAGTAGTAGTAGTATATGTGTGTATGTATGCAAGCATATGTGTGTGTGTGTGTGTGTGTGCACGTGCACAGGTAAATACAAGTGCATGTTATAGCGAATGTATGAAGGTAAAAGAGCAATTTTTGGCAAGAGAGTTCCTAGGATTAAGCTAAGTCATCAGGCTTGTAGAGTAAGCATTATATCTACCAAGCTATTTATCACCACCATCATCATCATCATCATCATCGTCATCGTCGTCGTCATACTCATTGTGGTCATCAATCATCTATGTCTGAGTTGCCACCACCCCCACTGCCACCAACACCATTTCTCTGAGAATTTTGTGCAGGTATTTTGTTCACATTTACCCCCTCCAAACGCCTTCTAGATCCATCCCCTTTCTACCAACTATCCTCTTCAATTCTTTTTCTTTCTCTCTTTTTTTTTAAAAGATTTATTTATTTTATGTATGTGAGTATACTCTCACTCTCTTCAGACACACCAGAAGAGGGCATTGGATTCCATTATAGATGGTTGTGAGCCATCATGTGGTTGCTGGGATTTGAACTCAGGACCTTTAGAAGAGCAGTCAGCGCTCTTAACCACTGAGCCATCTCTCCAGCCCCCTTGATTCTTTTTCTT
>NW_022196895.1:69664643-69674105 GCF_008632895.1 Mastomys coucha
ACAGACACAGAGACTGACACAGACACAGACACAGGCAAAGACACAGAGACAGAGACAGAGAGAGACAGTGCTAGGGCAGAGCACAGAGAGGGATGGAGAGGAGAGAGAGGGAAGGAGACAGAGAGAGAGAGAGACAGAGAGAGACAGAGACACGCAGACAAAGACACGAAGACAGAGACACAGAGACAGAGAGAGACAGAGAGAAGAGAATGAGAGAATTAGGAATGGCTCAGAATGGCATTTGAACCCTTCAAGTCCATTGTCAGTGACACACATCCTCCAACAAGGGGACACCTCATTCCCAAACAGTTCTACCAACCAGGGATGGAACATTCAGACACGTGCGTGAGTCTATGGAAGTCCTTCTCATTCACACCACAGCACTTTATAGAAGAGTTCATTCGGGCTCATAGTTCCAGAGGGCTAAGAGTCAGTCACGGCCAAGGACCACAGCAGCAATGGAGGCATGCAGTACTTGCCCAGCATACATAGGCTCAAGGTCTGGCTACCAGTCCTGCATAGAGTGTGGTGGTACACACCCACCATCTCACTGCTATGCAGCATGCTCAGGGCCAGCTTAAACACTCTTTTAAAAAAGGGAATTTAATATATCCCTGCTATTTTTTCTGTCATTTCTCACTTCCTCATTGATTCAGTTCCCTTGCAAACTTTTACTAAGAACAGGCCATACCCAACAGTGGGACCAGATGTCAAATATTTCAAAACACACAAGCAGACTCATTTCAATTGTGAGGTGTTTAATTGTAGCAGGGAGCTACCGTGGTGCACTGTGATAAGGGATCCTACAGAGTAGACCTTGAACTGTTTGTATGCATCATTGCTGGACCCAAGGAGCGGAGAGGAGTGGCAACATAGGCTTCCCCAGCCCTCAGAACAGCCCAGCCAACCCCTTACTATCATCCCCACTTAGGACATGAGGAAGATGAGCCTCAGAGAGCTTATATAATCTGTCCAAGTGTCAGGGGCAGGAGGAGAACTAGCTTTGAGCACATCTGACTCCAAAGGCCGTAGTCCTAGCGTGTTTATAGTCTGTTGCTTAATGGTTTCTCAAATGGGCAAGCAAAGAAGTGTTCACGTGACACACTCTTCACATTTTACTTTGAACTTAGGGTTCCGATCTCTGAATTCTGTATCGTTCAGCTTAGTCTCAATTTAACTTTTCCCTACCCTTCCAAGAATTCCCAGAATTGACAGTAATGACAGCAACCGTGCATCCTCACTAAACTCCTGCTGTGTGGTAAACACTTGCTACTCTGTATAGTTCTCATCCCATCTTCAAAGCCTGATGAGGTAGGCCGTGGTGTCGTCCCTGTTTCATAGAAGAGTAGACTTCGAACATTTCTTTTAAGTTACATGCTGTTCGGTGGCAAAGCTGAGATTTGGGTCCAGATCTGAATCCCAGAGCGGCATACACTTACTTACTCATTCATGTATTTATCTACATTCACTTGTTTGCTTGTTTACGTTTGTGTGTACATGTGTCTGCATGAGTTGATGGTTACCACCTGCATGCAGGTACCCATAGAGGCCCAGTAGAGGTGTTGGATTATCTGGTGAGAGGCAGTTGTGCGCTGCCTAGTTTCGGCGCTGGGCCTTCAGCATGTTCAGTAAGTGCTCTTAACCTCTGCTGCATCTCTTTAGCCACTACCCCTGGCCTCCCAGAACATTTAAAAAATAATCTTGTCGTCGGGCAGTGGTGGCACACGCCTTTAATCCCAGCACTTGGGAGACAGAGACAGGCGGATTTCTGAGTTCAAGGCCAGCCTGGTCTACAGAGTGAGTTCTAGGACAGCCAGGGCTACACAGAGAAAACCTGTCTTGAAAAACAAAAAAAAAAAAAACAAAAACCAAACAAAAAAATTTTGTTGTGGTAGTTAAAGCCAGGCAACAGCCTAAATACCCAACTCTAAGTACAGATTTTCATTAGAATACAGAGAATTCTGTAAAGTGATCCATCTATCTTCTACATCGAAAGCAATGAACAGGGGTTTCTCTCATTTCCTGAAGATGATCTTGTTATTGCAGTAGGGACTCTGGGTAGATAGTGCTGATTTTTTTTTTTAAGAGATATTATTTCATGTATGTGAGTACACTGTAGCTGTCTTCAGACACACCAGAAGAAGGCATTGGATCCCATTACAGATGGTTATGAGCCATTGTGTGGTTGCTGGGAATTGAACTCAGGACCTCTGGAAGTGCAGTCAGTGCTTTTAACCCGTGAGCCATCTCTCCAGCCCCGATACTGCTGATTTGCACCCCTCCTGAGTTGTCTGGAATGAGGTTCTGGAAATTTGGAGTAGCTCTGGGGTAGGACATTTGGATACCTAACCAAGGGTACTCATACACAGCCCTTTATGAACTCCATCTAGCTAGGGGTTTCTAGTGTTCTAAGCCACTGAAGCTATTAGTCTCACTCTTCTTCTACTGTGGCTCAGGTATCTGGAAGCTCTTGGAAGGCTGACTCTCCATTCACCATTCCTGCGGCCTCCATAGTGATGAGTCATCACTAGGAAGGATGGAGAGATAGAAGCAGCGATGAGTCATCACGATGAAGGATGTAGAGATAGAAGCAGCTGCGTTTCCCTGGGGCACTCAGTCCTGACGGGTGACTCTTGGGTTTTGGAATGAATTGTGAGTTGGGCAAACAATAGAAGTAGCTTATTCCTTGGTAATGATCCCCGAGACTTCCAGGTTCTGGAGAAACCTAGGGTCAGAGGAGAAGGAAACTGTGCAGGCCCAAGGCTAAGAGTCTAAGTGGGAGAAAGGCAAGTGTCCTTGACAGAGTACTGTAGATTAAGCCTATGGCAGAGGAAACACAACTCTCAGAATGTCGACTGCTTCCCGTGTAAGTGTTAACTCTTTGCCTGTTTGCAGGAAGTTCAGCAAACTCAAGACTGCAGTAGAGGAGGCTGGAGTGTGCCTATCTCAGCCTGGATCTACAGTGTAGCTCCAAGCAGCGGGAGTTTAGACAATAGTATCCACCCAGCCTATCTTCAAAGTCTCCCAGAGGTCAAAGCCAGCAGGTCAAAGGTGAGGTTTAGTCATCCCTGCATTCTCCAACGGATACACCTTCTCACCTTGGACGAGCAGGTGGAGAGCTCTGCAGGGGAGACAGAAGCTAGACAGTGATGGGAGATACGGGAGATACGGGTATGTCCTGGAAAGCCGCAAGCTGCAGTTTCCTGGGTACAGCACAGGATCTGTAGGGTCTATTTTGAGCAATAAGAACAGTGGTAATGTTAGGACAAAATGTCACACACCTGTATAATCTCGGCTAATTGGGAAGCTGAGACAGGAGAATGGCCCTGACTTCCAGGACAAGCTGGGGCTAGCTCATAAATTCCAGGTCCATCTTAAAAAAAAAAAAAAAAGAAAAGAAAAGAAAAAAAAAAACCCCAAAAGCAAACAAAGGAAAGCTGTGTCCTCCGGTGGAAGGAAGGAGCATGCCTCAGGGATGCGCAAGCCCCTAGCTACTGCGGAGCAGCCTCTTGGAAGGGCTTAGCACTCAAGGCCAGAATGGCAACTGGGGCACCAGGACCTGTGACGTCATCTCTGAAGGACATAGGACACAGCGCCCACCGACTGTGAGGGAAGATCTGGACCAGGAGCGGATTGTTCCTGGAGTTGAATAAGAATGGGGGATGGTGTTTGCTGATGAACCACGGCACCTCGTGCTCTCCTGGGAATCTTTTCTCCCTTAAACACCTTAACTGACCTCCATTAACCTTTGGCAATCTGTGGGTGTCCTCCATATAATGAACAAATAGATGCAAGGATCAATATTACAGATGCAATCTAAGTGTTTATTCAGTAAATTTGCAAACACACAAAGAAATCAATTCAACCCAACAAATATTTGCCAGATCGCTAGCAAGTGCCCTTGTGGGAATTCACGTTTGGTTTAGAGGCTTAATATTTTTTAAGTTTTGACTGACACACAAAACTGTTGACAGTCATGGGTTACCATGGGACATTTTAATAATTTTCTTGATGCTTTTAATTACAAGAAATCTAAGCCGGGCAGTGGTGGTGCATGCCTTTAATCCCAGCACTTGGGAGGCAGAGGCAGATGAATTTCTGAGTTTGAGGCCAGCCCTGGTCTACAGAGTGAGTTCCAGGACAGCCAGGGCTACACAGAGAAACCCTGCCTTAAAAAACCAAAAAAAAGAAAAAAAAAGAAAAAAAAAGAAAAAAAAGAAATCTATTTTATGTTGACTTGAAACATATATACATGAATGTAAACTTGCAGAAGTTTCATGAGGCAATTTTTACCTTATTAGGTAACATACATTCTGCTATTTTCTTCTTTCTTAAAAGATGGAGTTACCCTATGCTGGCCAGGCTGGCTTTGAATTTGTAGGCTCAGGCGATGGTCCTCTCAGCCTCCTGAGGAGCTGGGACTCCAGGTGCATTGTGTCATGTCCACCACAGTATCTTCTATTTTGTTCTATTTTTTTCTCTATTCATCAAGAAAACAAGCAACAATCAATGCTGGCAAGGAGGGAGGGGGAAAGGAATCCACATGATATTGTTGGTAGGAATGTAAATTAGTGCCATTACTATGAGACTCAAAACGGAGAATCCTTGTAACACTACAGTAGGGCAGCGGCATGACCTAGTAATAAGACCATTGCTGGGATGTATCCAAAGGGTTCTAAGTCAGCACAGAGGTCTTTACACATTGTCCGAGTTAGTTAGAGCATCATCATGACAGCCTACGTTAGTTAGGAATCAGCCTACATTTCCACCAACAGTTAATGGGTAATAAAAATATGGAGTATATACATAATGTTTTATGTGTCTGGGTCTGTGTGAGTGTATATCACATTTGTGTAGGTGCCCACGGAGGCCAGGAGAGGGCATTAGAATTAGATCCTGTGAAGGTGTAGTTACAGATGGTCGTGAGCTGCCTGCTGTGGGTGCTGGGAACCAAACTCAAATCTTCCTCAGGAGTAGTAAGCGTTCTGAATCGCTGAGCTGTCTCTCCCACCTCCGTAGTGGAGTTTTATTCAGCCACAGTGAAGAATGAAATGATGTCATTTTCAGGAAACTGGGGATTATCATATTACGTTGAATAGGACAGGACACATTCAGAAGTATTATGTTTTATTTCTCATCTGCCGGAGGAGGCAAATTAGAGACAGCAGTGGAGAAACTGACTAAAATGACTGATACCAGGTCACCTGGAAGGCTGGAGGGGTTGTTGTCTAGCAACCTGCTGATCTCTGTGCAGTTCGGTGGAGCCTGCCGTCCTGAATCCCCCCAAAACCTGAACTTGGTCTCTCAGTTTATACAACTCACCCTTATGAAAGAGGTCCCGTGTTCTTTGCATCCTCCATCAACAGAATCTATCCTTATGCCTATGACAAATCCTTCTTCCCTAGGCCTTCACCTGAGCTCTGTTTATCGATCAATTAGATCTTATCCTTACTGTAAAGGCTCCAGGTGCTTTGCCACTTGGCAAGGGAGTTTCGGTGTAGCGATGCCTAAAGTTTATAGTGATAATTGTCACCCGGAAACCCCCTTCCAAAGTTTTACTGTGCTTAACTGTGTAAAGGAAATAAACCATGAGGCCAGACTATGGAAGTCTGAAGGGTGCTGACTGAGTCTCATTCTTTA
The DNA here is from genome assembly GCF_008632895.1 of Mastomys coucha. NCBI lineage: Eukaryota > Metazoa > Chordata > Mammalia > Rodentia > Muridae > Mastomys > Mastomys coucha. The sequence goes on from NW_022196895.1 coordinate 69,670,284, forward strand.
TCTCCCATGGATCCTTCTCCTGCTGGCCATGAGGCTAGGGGTGGGGTTGCTGAAAATACGGGGATATAAATTAAAATCTATGCACTCATGTGATGTGAAAGGAGAAGAAAATGACCAGCTGAAGGGACAAAGAGACAAGGGCAAGTAACAGGGAACAGATACGAACACATAAGAATGTTGTTATGAGACAATTATCTTATACAACACACACACACACACACACACACACACACACAAAGCCAGCCAAAACCCACTGATTTTATTTCATAACTTTTAATGTGCCTCACGTGTTGTTTGGAAGATACTAATTGATACATGAAGTATTGAACTTTTTTATTTTTTTATTTAATTTATTTTTTTCTTATTCAAAGTATTCAACTTTTAATCTCATCTCCACTCATCTAAAACTCCAGAGAGTCCATCCAGCAGCTGTAGGTCACAAGCGGATGCCTGATTCACCCCCTAGTGCCACATCCAAAAGTTCCTGTGCTGGGAGCCAGGTGACAGAGAGGCAGAAAAGCAATGACCTCCCAACAGACCCTGCAGAGAAACCAGGAAACCCATAATTTGTTTCTCTTGACTCTCTTCCCATGACCTTACGATCATCAGGGAAGGTAATGGAGAGTTTCGTTTTTCACGTAAACGAGGGAGGAATGCGGGGGATGAGGTGAAGCCCAGCAATACAGCGCTTGCTTGTTTCTAGGAGGGAAAAGCATGGATTCGTTTGCTGACCAAAGAAAAACAGCTGCAGAAGAGAAAGGCAGTAGCCATTGTGAAACAGAGCTGGAGGGCCTAAGAGACCATAACTTGAATGAGGCCCAAACAGAAGCACAACACAAGAAGGTACTTTTAATCATACAGAAGACGTGTACGTGTGTACATGTTCTTAGCTTCGGATCATAGCACTGGGACCCAACAAAAGCTCAAAAAGGAATCAAGTAATCCAACCCAGCTTCCTGCTTTAAGAGGAGGCCCCGATTTAAAAAAAAAAAAAAAAGATAAAAGACAAATAAGAAATCCCTGACGATTTAGTCAAGTTACCCCTAGTCATTGTAATGAACAGAGAGTGTTGGAGGAGGTGATGGGCAAAGTGTAGTGAATGCTGCTCCATGTCTCAGATGTGCGCACAGTCAGGCTCTGCCACCAATGCCTCTCCTTTCTTGGGCAAAATGTCTTCTAGGTGGTTAGTGTTTCTTGTTCGATAGTTGATCTGTTGTTAGTTTAGGGAGGTGATGACAAGACATCTACTTCCCCAGACTTCTGTCCTCCTTGCTTCCTCTGCAATGGGGAAGGAAGTAAGTATCCACATGGCTACTTCTCGATGACACTCACAGGAGGAAGGATGCTGCTCCTGTCACTGAAGGGGAAGGTTCATCCTGCCTTGGGTGTGGGATGAAACCTATCCATGTGGGGGCTACCTAAACATGCAGGAAGGAGCTTTGGGTCAGAGCAGAGAGGGGAAAATGGACAAGCTGGGACCCTGAGGGCATCTACCTGCACCAATGATGATCCTGAGGGCATCTGGGCATCTACCTGCACCAATGATGAAGAGTCTTGCCTCTGAGTCTTTGTAATAAAATTCCCAAATTCCAGCTGGGCGGTGGTGGCGCACACCTTTAGTGCCAGCACTTGGAAGGCAGAGGCAGGCAGATTTTTGAGTTCGAGGCTGGCCTGATCTACAGAGTGAGTTCCAGGACAGCCAAGGCTACACAGAGAAACCCTGTTTCGAACCCCCCCCCAAAGAAAACCCCCAATTCCATTTTCTTTGGTTTTAGATACTGAGTTAGATACCTTGATATTTGTAGCTAAAAGCATTCCAAATTTGATACACCTAACAGAAATGTATCAGTGATCAGATATCCCCATTATGTCAAAAGAGCATTCTAGAACTAATGGGAACACACTGGATTTTAGTAAACTGCTAATGTAATGGCTATTTCTGGTTGTCAACTTGACTATCTCTGGAATGAACTACAATCCAGAGTTGGAGGGCTCACCTGTGATCCAGATCTTAAGGCTGGAAGACACAAATTTCTGACCTCGATCTTGGCATGGAGATCTTGAGGCATAGTGCCCATGAAAAACTTAGGCCCAAGCCAGGTACTACACACCAGGAGATTGAGGTAAGGAGTTCCCTAAATTCAAGGTCAACCTGGGACAAGCAAGTTCCAGATCCAAGTGTGGTGGTACATACTTTAATCTGAGACATATCTTCTGCTGGAGGCCTATATAAAGGCATTGGAAGAAGGAAGACTCTCTCTTCTTGCCTGCTTGCATTTATTTGCCAGCACATCTGTTCGAACCTACTTCTACAGAAGACCAGCTGAAACACCCAGCCTCGTTGGACTGAGCAACTACTCCATTCTTGGACCTCCCATCCACAGCTGCCTGTTGTTGGGTTAGTGAGATAGACTACAGACTGTAAGTCATCACAAGAAATTCCTGTAATATACAGAGACATTCCATAAGCTCTGTGACTCTAGAGAACCCTGACTAATATAGAAGTTGGTATCAGGACTGGGGTATTGCTGTGGTAGGCCTGACCAGGTTTTTGTTTGGAAGAATGTGGATTTTGGGACTTTGGATTTGGAAAGCAGTGGAATGCTGCAAATGGGGCTTCATAGGCTCTACTGGTAGGGACTATGGAAGACTTTGTTACTGAGAGGGATTTGAATTGTATGGACCTGGCCTAAGAGGTTTCAATGGAGAATTTCAATATGTGGCCTAGAGACTGTTTTGTGGTATTTTGGTGAAGAATGTGGCTACTTCTAGCCCTTGTCTGAAGAGTCTGCCTGAGACTAAGGTGAAGAGATTCAGACTAATTTCATTGACAAAGGAAGTCTCAGAAACGCCTATCAGAGACTCTGTTCTCTGGTTAAGTCTTATGAAGAGCATTTTAAACAAGCACAGCAAGCTGGGAAAGGAAAAATATAAAATATATGGTTCAAGTATTAAAGGGGCACCAGGAAGTGAAATGAAGCCAAATCCTGTGTTCAAGGATATTAAATTGAATTAAGGGAGTAGTGACCTTGGGGCAAGATCCAGGCATGGTAGTACAAATCTTTAATCCTAGGAAGCAAAGACAAGCAGATCTCTGAGTTCAAGACCAGCCTAGAACAGAACACGTTCTAGGTAAAGAAAAACTTAAATCCAGGTTCGGTGGCCCACATTTTTAATCCCATTGCTTAGGAGACAGGCAGGCAGATCTCTGAGTTCAAAGTCAGTATTCTGCTAGCAGCCTTCGGATAAAGATGTAGAACTCTCAGCTCTTCCTGCACCATGCTGCCATGTTCCCACCTTGATGATAATGGACTGAACCTCTGAACCTGTAAGCCAGTTCCAATTAAATGTTGTCCTTTATAAGAGTTGCCTTGGTCATGGTGTCTGTTCACAGTAGTCAAACCCTAACTAAGACACCACCCAAATCCTCAAGTCTATGGTATGAGATGCGTTGTTATTCTTTAGTGTACTTCAAAGCATCTCTAGATGGTTTCCTCATAACTTGTACAAATTAAATGGCATATGAGTCATTGTCATCCTGTGTTGTGTTCTTTAGGGTATAAGAATAAGAAAGTCAGCACATGTTCATGGCAGATACAAGTTTTATTCAGATACATTTGATCTGTGGGGTAATAAATGGATAAAGGGGGTAACCTGATAGCCCTAGAAGATCAGTCCACTGACACACACAGTGCTTTGAGATAGGCACTCATGCAATCTCACACACATATGTATAAATAAAAATAAATAACTCGGGCTGGAGAGATGGCTCAGCGGTTAAGAGCGCTGACTGCTCTTCCGAAGGTCCTGAGTTCAAATCCC
>NW_022196895.1:69674200-69690941 GCF_008632895.1 Mastomys coucha
CCCTCTTCTGGTGTGTCTGAAGGCAGCTATTTACACATACTTACATATAATAAATAAATAAATCTTTTAAAAATAAATAAATAAATAAACAACTCTATTAAAAATTATGATATTTAAGAGAACAAGAAGGACTGAGAGCTGAACGTTCTTTCTCCTTCTGAGTGTGCTCAAGAGTTATGGTGCTGAAACTCTTTCATAACTTTGTTTAGGTCCACAGATTATAGAAAGTTCCAGATCCATAGATCTTGGAAGACCCCAAATTCAAAATATGTAAACAGACGAGAACACAAGTCTTCATTTATATTTGCTTGAAGACACACAACTGCCAGTTCCTTAATTCTTTAAAATCTTGTTGACTTTAAAGGGTGTTGGCCTTTATGCTCCTCCAGAAGCTTGCTCACTGAACACTGGGTCCCTCTCTATTTGCTTCTTTACTTGGCCTTGCAATCACAGTCCAGCTGCATTCCAAGGCATCTCTCCAGCACCTGTGCCAACAGAGTTTGGTGCTATTCCTGGCTAACCTGGTCTATAGGATTGCAGCAGTAAAAAGTCTCCATAGATGGGGAGAAGCCTCTTTTAATACATGTTGCTCGTTTTTGCTGTGTTATGCATTTTAGGCAGGCGAGGAGTAGTGACTAGATATGGAGGGAAAAAGAAGGACAAACGCAACACCAATGGCCTTAGCTAAGGTTATTTCTGGGAAAACAAGCCTTTCCATTGAGTACATACCTGGAGTTTTCTTGCCTTGTATAGTTAAGTGAAATTGCTATAATGCAAGTTGTATTCTCAAGCTACACTGTGAGATGAACATTTCATCCAGAAAGTCCCTGCCAAGGAAGAGTAAGAGGAGGAGGAAACTGTTTACTCCAGCTTCTACTGACAGGTCCAACCCAACCTGTGGTCATTACATTCATTCTGGGTGAATTTCACAAATGCCCAAGATGGGGAGACTACCCAACAAGGTTCATACCTTAGTGTCTACACATGCCATGTAGAGTTATGGTGGAGTCTCAGGCCACTAAGCCTTCATGGATTCCCTCTCTTAGGTGACCATCTGGTTTGTTGCCAGGTCATACGTATGACAGTGGCATTTCTCATCTTGATGATTGTCTTAGTCAGGATTTCTATTCCTGCACAAACATCATGACCAAGAAGCAGGTTGGGGAAGAAGGAGTTTATTCAGCTTACTTCCACATTGCTGTTTATCACCAAAGAAAGTCAGGACTGGAACTCAAGCAGGTCAGGACGCAGGAGCTGATGCAGAGGCCATGGAGAGATGTTCCTTACTGGCTTGCTTCCCCTGGCTTGCTCAGCCTGCTCTTTTATAGAACCCAAGACTTCCAGCCCAGGAATGGCACCACCCACAAGGGGCCCTACTCCCTTGATCACTAATTGAGAAAATGCCCCACAGCTGGATCTCATGGAGGCACTTCCACAACTGAAGCTCTCTTCTCTGTGATAACTCCAGCCTGTTGGCACACAAAACCAGCCAGTACAATGATAGATGTGTTGTGCCTTGGTGTTGCACAGGGCCACATGTACATCCTTAAGAAAGAGACGATCCTATTCATTCAGAGTTGTTGCCCAAGCACTCTAAATCTCTTTGTTGGGAGCCATTATACAGTGCTGTTATCCCAATAGCTAACAGTGGAGATGGTCACCTAGAGACCTGCCATCTACACTCAACAGAAAGGCTTTTGCCATGAATATGTTAATATTCTTGCTTTCTCCCTTGATGAATAGTTCCAAACATAAATGTCCACTTACTTAAGCTATTTTTAACTCTAATTAGGTGCTGGGAAATAAGAAAACACATTTTTCTTATGCCAGCAAAGAAGTATACCAGTTGTTTTGCTTCTGTAGGATTAAATTCAAGGGTGAGGAATGCTTCAAACCAATGTTCACTCTAGTAAAGGTAGGAGGGATGCTCAGAACAAGTGAGCTGAAGACTGCACAGATTTACTCGAATGGGGACCCATTTGCTAGAAGCCCCCATGCGTCAAACACTGAGCTTGTGTCAGAGACTTGAGATGAGGTCCAGGGAAACTGGCTGAGGTAAATCCTTCAACAGGTGCATGAAATGTGTGGAAAGAGATGGATCACGGGGAAGCCTTTCAGTGAGGCCTGTCTGAGGAAGATCTGGAAGGGAGAGCTAATTGGAATGACTCCCAGGTATCTTGTCTAATCTAAGCCATGACAAATGGACAGGAAGTCAGACATCTTTTGAGAAGAAAGAGCTACCTGTGAGGTAAAAATGTGTCTGGTGCTATGAAAAACAGAATGGAGGAGATAGTGTGGGTTGACCAGACAGCCAAGTGTCCGGGTTAGAACATTGGTAGGCTGGGCTGTCTTAGTTAGGGTTTCTGGTCTGTGATGAAACACTATGGCCAAAGCAACTTGGGGAGGAAATGGTTTATTTGGCTTATTGTGGGGAGCCACAGCTGCCACCCTATACATATATATTGAACACCTGGTCTCTGGCCAGAGCAGAGAGCATTGAGATAAACAAGCCTTAGTTGGAAAAGCTGTGTGCCTCTAGTTTGTGATGCAAGCTGGCATGATTTCTCGTAGCCTATTATGCTTTGCCACGTAGCTGATGCTGACTGGGACCAGGGAAAGTATTTAACCCACAAGGGCTGGGAGCTGGATATTTTAGTGAGTAAGTATGTAGAAGAATAGTAAGTAAGATGTAATAGATAGGAGTAAGTATGGAGATTAGGAGTAAGTATATAGAGATAGTAAGTAAGTATGTAGAATTAGGGCTGGTGATGGGTTATGTAAGATTTAGGAGTAAGTATGGGCTGGTAATGGGATAGGAGAGAAGATGTAGATATAGAAGTAAGATGTAAGGATAGATGTAAGATATAGAATTAGGAGTAAGTATGTAACCAATAAGACATAACTAATAAGATGTAAGTAGTAATAAGTAAGATGTAAGAAGAAGATATAGAAGAATATAAAAGAAGCTAGCTAGAGAAGAAATAAAAATAAAGGTTCCTGATTAAACTGCATGGAAAAGGGCTTGGTGTTTGCCTCCTTACTTCTAACTGGACGGGTAAGGCGGCCGACAGCTTATACTTCCATATCACTGTTCATCACTGAAGGAAGTCAGGACAGGAACTCAAACAGAATAGGAATCTAGAGGCAGGAGCTGATGCAGAGGCCAAGGCAGGGTGCTGCTTACTGGGTCGCTCATCATGAGATGCTCAGCATGCTTTCTTATAGAACCCAGGACCAAAAGACCAAGGATGCCACTGCCCACAATGGGTTGGGCGCCCTCTATTAACCACTAATGAAGAAACTGCCCTACAGGCTTGCCATAGCCTGATCTTATGGAGACATTTTTGTAATTGAGGCTCCATGCTGTCAGATGACTCTAGCTGTGTCAAATTGACATAAATCTATCCAGCATGCATCCCTGATGGAAGCTCATTAAGACTCAGGAAGTTGTAAAGGGAGAGCCCTTAGTTTTAGGAAGTAAACAAGTCACAAGTTTTAGGAAGTCCCTGAAACTTACAGATTCCTGAGGTCCCTCCCTCCACAAGCAGTAAGGATATTTAAGGAGAGATTTCTCCAACCTGTAGATCTGCCTGCAACGTATGCAGAGAGCTTTGGGGTTCCAGCTTTTGTGGGTCATCACCTGTGTTGGGGTAGGCTTTGAGTGATGAAGCTGCTTTTAAGTTGTCTATAATTCCCCACCCATATACTTATATGTAACTTCAGTAAACATGGTAGATACAGAGAACCAAGCTGGGCTTTGGTTGTATCATTACTTTGGTCTGTAGCTAGTTCCCATCTGGGGTGAGTAGATGTCTGTTCACATCTCCCCAGGAAAAATCACAGAAGACCTCTAAAGGACCAGTTGGTAGGGACCATCTTCCTCCAGTTTGATCCTACTTCTTAAAGTTGCTACAACATTCAAAGTAGTGGTAAGGGCTGAATCTCCAATACATATGCCTGTGGAGGGCATTTCATATTCAAATGATAAATGACTTGAATCTGAGTTACATTTGGGAAGGGAAGTGGCTTAAATCATGAAAGAGGAAAACTTGAAAAGAAAAAATAAGAGCAAAGATTGAACAATTAAAAAATGGTTGCCCTTAAATTACGTGATATAATTATTATGCCTGTTAAAGGTAACAGTTAATTGTATGTGTCAATTAGGCTGAGCAAGGATGATACCTAGAGGTCTGATCAAACTTCTTTTTTTTACATTTATTCATTTATTTATTGGATGTACGTGTAGGTGGAGATGGAGAGGGGAGATGGTAGAGCATGTGTTGAGGTCAGAAGACAGCTTGAGGGAGTTGGTTCTCCGCTTCTATCGTGTGGGCTCTAGGGATCAAATGCAAGTCACAGGACATGGCAGCAAGCACCTTTACCACCAGCGCTGCCCCCAGCCATCTGGCTGGTTTGGCCATCTGGTTGGGTGTTTCTATGGAGGTACTTGGAATGAGTTCAAATAGGTTGGACTTTGAGTCCCTCAGAGTACCCTCGTTAATACTGCAGACGGTCTCCTCCAGCCAGCAGAGGGTCTGAATCGAACAAAGGAACAGAGACTGACTTTCCCAGTGTAAGAAGAAATTCTGTCAGCAAAAAGCCTTGATCTGAGACCACAGCTCAGCTCTGAGCCTCCAGCCTGTGGGTTGTGGGTTAACTTCATGAGCCTTTGGGCTTGCCAAGTCTCAAATATGTGAACCAATTTCTTAAAATCTTTCTCTCCCTCCTCTCTCCCTTTCTCTTTACTTTATCTCTCTCTCTCTCTCTCTCTCTCTCTCTCTCTCTCTCTCTCTCTCTCTCTCTCTCTCTCTCTCTCTCTCCCTCCCTCCCTCTCCCTCTTCCTCCTTCTCCCCCTCCTGCTCCCCCCTCTCTCCCTCTGTCAACCTGGCTCCCCCTTTACGTACATATAGGGTTTTGTATATGTATGTTCAATCAATTATGGATCAAAATGATTGAGGAAAAAAAATGCTCCTGTACTGAACATCATTCCCTATTGCAATGTAAGCATGCACACAGCAGTTAGACTTTGGTAGGCACTGTAAGTCATCTAAAGATGACTTCAGGTCTGTGGGAGGTTGTGAGTACATTAGACGCAGGCAAGGGACTTGGGCATCTGTCGAGATTTTGGAACTGTCCGCTTTTATAACAGACATGACACAAGACATGACTGCAGAAACATGCCTCTGTCCTGTGTCTCTGGAGAACTTTCATGAATACTCATCACTGAAGAAGCTAAGAGGCCTGTATCAGAGGTCTAGGCTCCCACTACTGCTACCTAATGTCTAGGAAATTCTATTCAAGGCACACGACCATTTTGAATTTGCTTTATCTTATATAAGATGACACTAAAGGATCTTCCCATTAGTAAACATATTATGGGGTCAGGCCCAAGTTGAATCTAGAGCCCCAGAGTTCAGTTTCACTCTCTGGTGCACCCCCTGCAGAACCTAAGGGCACATCCTCTCCAGACTCTCTTGTTTCATGGTAGTCCTGGCCCTGAGAGTACAGAGCAAGCAACAGAGTGAACATCTGCCCCAAATGTCCAAGTCTTTTAAAGATGGAAACATATAGTTTTTAAACTTATTTTTATCTTTCTTTTCCCTGGGCTTTAGGGCTGGGCTGAGAGCCAGGAACCTAGATGATTCCTAAGAAAAATGTAATGAATGCATCAATATTTGTTTAATGACACAGTCAGGAAGGTCAAGCAAAGATGATAAGCAAATAAACACTCTAAGTGATCAGTCTGCCAACATAAATTCTGCAGATAGGAGTGTTTGTGGCTCTGATGCACAGAGAAAGGAGCCTCGCCTGGACAGAGGTCAGGAAAACCTCTTTTGTAGTGTGTTCAAGAATGGAATATGTACTCTTAACTCCTGCTTCTCTCCCTTGCCTCTTGCCCCTTTGTTCTCCCTCTCTCTCTATTCCCCCCCACGTGGTCATGGCCGGCCCCTACTTCTCTACTCTCTCCTTCTCTCTGCCTTTCTCTGCCTCTGCTGCCCTCTTAACTCCCCTCCCCATGCCCTAAATAAACTCTATTCTATACTGAAAAAAAAAAAAAAAAGAATGTAATATGTGTAGCTAGCTGACACCAAACTGTTTATAATTTGGAGTCAAAGTCAAGGTCTTGATATTGAAACATTCATGCTACAAAATGCAAAACTGCAAAGTAGAAAATTACCCTGCTCTCTTTTTAGAACAAAGGGCTCCTTTTTGAGAACCATTCTGGAAAATAAATTAATTTTAAAGATTTATTTTTATTATTTTCTAGATGTGTGTGTGTGTCCACTTGAGTTCAAGTGCCAATGAATGGGAGATGATCCCCTGGAATGGGTTGTTGTGAGCCACCTGTAACTGCTGGGTACTGAATTCAGATCCTCTCCAAGAGCAGTATATGCTCTTAACCACTGAGCCAGGTCTCTATCCCTGAAAGGAAAAGTTAGTTAATTAAATGTCATGTAACACAAATATTTCATCTTTAAAAGATATATATCCTGTTTGAAAGAATTACAGGGATGGAAATGGAGAGGAGCCTGAGGAAAAGAAGGTCCAGTGACAGGCCCAAAGAGGGATCTGGCTCAAGGGGAGATCCCTGAGGCTATGGAGCACTCACAAAAAGGGACCTAGCATGACCGCACTCCGGAAGACCCAACAAGCAGCTGAAAGAGTCAGAGGCAGATAGCTGCACCCAACCAATGGACAGAAGCAGCCGACCCCTGTTGTTGAATTAGGGAAAGGCTGAAAGAAGCTGAGGAGGAGGGCCATCCTGTAGGAGGCCAGCAGTCTCAATTAATCTGGACCCGTGAGATCTCTCAAACACTGGCCACCAAACAGGCAGCATACACCACCTGATGTGAAGCCACCAACACAATACAATAGAGGACTGCGGGTCTGTGTTTCTTCAGAGATGATGCACTCAACCCTCAAGAGACTGGAGGCCCCAGGGAGTTTAGAAGTCAGGGGAGGAGGTATGGAATGTGGAGAAGTAGGAGGGTGGATGGGGTGGGGTCGGGGAGAATAAAATATGGAGTATAAAATTAATTAATTAATTAATTTAAAAAGATATATAAATACCACTCTGTTGTTAGATTTGGGGTTGCTAGGTTACTTAAATAGATGTAATTTTTGCTCATCAAAGAAAGCCTTTTTCTTTCCCTTCTTTTTTTTTTTTTTAAATCATGTGTATGCACCTTGAATAAATACTCATTTGGAAGAGTGCATTTGTAGCTTAGAATTTGTAATAACGAATTCTCCTTTCCTTTCATTCTAATAGTGGTTTAAATTTCTGAGTCAAGAAGGACAGCTACTGGTTCCTTCCCCAACGCTCACTCAGGCCTGTGAGGAGGAAGAGGCCAGTGGAATCCTGCCTGGCCAGCAGGCCCTGACCCATTCAGTGGTGCACATGGCTCCTCTCATGCTCAGCTTACACTGTTAGGATTGCATTCACGAGAGATGAATGTGCCTCATGGTATGCTTCTCTTACTGTAAATGTGTGATTGTAAGACACATGTCAACTGAGTTTCCAGAAGCCTGCACTGAGGGGCCAGATCTGCCTCCCCTTTGTTCAGAACTGTGCCATCTTTTTTTCTTTTTATTCTGACGGGGCATGCATGGAGCAATAAAAAAAAATACCTCTTTATGTTTAAAGATAAAAGGGAAAAAAGATCTGATCATCTTTTTTACTCTAATAATCTTTCTTATTTTAATGAAATAAAATGAAAAATGAATTTAGTGAATAAAAATGAAAATGATTACTACATTTAACAATAAAATGCAAATAGTACTGAAAGTGTACATTTGAGGGCTGGAGAGATGGCTCAGTGCTTAAGAGCACTGCCTGCTCTTCCAAAGGTCCTGAGTTCAAATCCCAGCAACCACATGGTGGCTTACAACCATCCTTAATGGGATCTGACTCCCTCTTCTGGAGTGTCTGAAGATAGCTACAGTGTAATTACATATAATAAATAAATCTTTGAAAACAAAAAAGAAAGAAAGAAAGTGTACATTTGAACAATGTTCTTCCTCGCCCGATTACTCTCCTGAGAGGTTCCTGTTAATGATTTCTTTAATATCTTTTCATGAGGAAAATGTCATGTCAGCTTATCTTTCTTTTTTAAAGAAAATATTTGTTTTTATTTATGTACACATCTGTGTGTGGGCTTATGTCATCTGTGTGCAGATGCTGGGGAGTGTGCCAGAAGAAGGCATTAAGCCCCCTAAAGCTGATGTTACAGACAGTCGTGAGCCATCCAATTTGGAAGAGCAGGAAGCACTCTTTACACCTGAACCATATCTTACAGGCCCAGCTTTAAAAAGATGCACATGAGCTGAGTTGTAATGTAGTCTCCTGTGCACCTTGATGTTTTTCACATAACATAGCTTCACTGTTTCCTTGGTCAGCACACAGGTGTCTGACACATCCTTTTTGTAACCCACTCTAGGATTACACTGTGTAAAAGCATCCTAGGGCTGGGCTGGAATGAAGTTGCTAGAGTGTTTAGCCACTGTGCTAAAGCCATGGGTTAATTAATCCTCAGCACCAAGGGAACCAGATGTGGAGGTGGGAGGGGGATGGGGGAGATCAGAATTTCGGAGTCATCCAGAGCTACAAAGTGAATTCAAGGCCAGCCTGGGTTACTTGGGTTTCTAAGTAAGCTCACTTAACAGTAAGTATAATAACCTGATACATTTATTTCCTTGTTGAGAGGCTTTTGCAACATTTGTTTGCTCTTCTAATAAATCCTTCAGCAAATAGTTTCTTCATATATCCTGCCATCATCAACAACCAAGGCTAATAATTAATGCAGAGGCAGAAGTTGTACACTGCACAGAGTGGGCACCCCTCACTATAGAGCTCATAACTTTAAGTACTTTTTATAATAATTTTGTGATGGACACAAAATCTTTTTTTTTTTTTTTTTTGAGACAGGGTTTCTCTGTGTTGCCCTGGCTGTCCTGGAACTCACTCTGTAGACCAGGCTGGCCTCAAACTCAGAAATCCGCCTGCCTCTGCCTCCCAAGTGCTGGGATTAAAGGCCTGCACCACCACCACCCGAATGGACACAAAATCTTTTATCGAAGGAGTTTCTTTCACTAATTTGCCCAGTGCACCACGGCCTTGGCTGGATAACTACGGAAGAACCACCGGTTGAGGGGCAGTCATCTGAACTTCTTCTTCCTCTTCTTCCTCTTCTTCCTCTTCTTCCTCTTCTTCCTCTTCTTCCTCTTCTCCCTCTTCTTCCTCTTCTTCCTCTTCTTCCTCTTCTTTTTTTAAAGATTTATTAATTTAATGTATGTGAGTACACTGTAGCTCTCTTTTCTGCTCCCTCCAGCCCTGCTTGCTCTGGCCCAAAGATTTATTTACTTAGTATATGTATGTACTCTCTAGTTGTCTTCAGACACACCAGAAAAGAGCGTCAAATCTGATTACGGATGGTTGTGAGCCACCATGTAGTTGCTGGGATTTGAACTCAGGACCTTTGGAAGAGTAGTCAGTGTTCTTAACCATTGAGCCATCTCTCCAGCCCCCACCTGTGGACTTCTGATAACCACTGTCCACTTTCCCTCCTAAAAGCTTGCCATCAGGAGTTTTATCTAGGAAAGTACTTCATTTGTAAAATCTAAACCTTAAGTCGTTTTAAGTCATAATCGACTGTCATCTGCATTTATAAAAAAGAGAACAAAAATAACAACAAACAAACAAACAACATCAACAACAAAAGGCCCCAAATCCCATTGTGGGGGAAACCAGCATTTGCTAATCGCTGCTCTCCTGGGGATGATTGAAGATGAATCCCTGGAACGTGTGCAGGCCATCAACCAACAAAGGATGTTGCTCTTTGTCCCAGGGCAATTAGGACCTGTGTTGTTGGTTTCTGAACACCCAAGTGTAGACTGTGTCCCCCTCTGGGATTTTTGGAGCTCTTAAATGACCGATACTGGGGAAAAAATTGTGTCTCAAGTGTCAAGTGACACTGCTGTGATGGGGTTGTGAGGGGACATTATGGGATTAAAGATGGGGTGCACATGCCTGATCTGTTTCATGGTACAGAGATGAAGGCTGTCCTGTTCGTCATCCTTCCCTCCCTCCTTCCTTCTCTCTCTCCCTCTCACTCTTGCTCTCTCTGACAGATCCACCTGCCTCTTCCTCCTGAGTCTTGGGATTAAAGATGTGCACCACCATGGCCCAGCATTTTCTCATCTCTTGAGGAAGGGTCCGCTGCCTCAGGAAGAGGGTGTGTGAGCAGTGGCAGAAGCAGCCATTGTGAAGCAGACTGGACACTGGCTCATTGCTCTCTTCGTCAAATGGTGTCGACATTTCTCTCCTGTCAATGATGCCTATGTCCAGCCAGGCGGTGGTGGCACATGCCTTTAATCCCAGCACTTGGGAGGCAGAGGCAGGTGGATTTCTGAGTTCGAGGCCAGCCTGGTCTACAGAGTGAGTTCCAGGACAGCCAGGACTACACAGAGAACCCCTGTCTTGAAAAACAAAACAAAACAAAACAAAAAAAAATGAAAAAAAAAATGAGGCCTATGTCTGTGCCCCTGTGTGGAACTTTATTGGTTCAACCATGTGAAATTGAAAGGAATGTGAATGTGAAAATGAAAGGAGAGACTGGGGACAGGGGCTTGGAGGAAGAGTGCTTGCTTAGCTAGCTCGCAGGAGGCCCTGGATTCAATCCCTAGGACTGATAAAAGCAAAGGGTATTTTAGAACCAGATGTGGTGGTACAAACTTTTAAGGAGGTGGGGGAGGGCAGGTGCGGCACTGTGAGTTTGAGGCTAGCCTTGGCTACATGAGACCTGTGTCCAGAAACCATACGAGGCTTGCAAAATAATAGCTCAGTGGGTAAAAGTCGTTCACCTGACGCCAAACACAATGACTTAAGTTCAATCCCTGTCGAAGGAGAGAACCCAACTCCAAGTGTACCGACCCCACACGTGCCCCAGATAAACAACCAAACAAGCAAGCAAATAAATGTACTTTTATACTTTAAAAACAAAAAGGTCGATGTTAAGCGCTGTTCAAAACAAACTTAATAGAGACACAAGGAAGACGACAGAGAAGGCCAGGTAGGGAGTTTGTGAGAGAGACTCTGCCCTTCGCAGTGCACAGCTGGCCAAGGCGGGAGAGAATGCTGAACCCCAAGATCCCATTAAGTACCATTAAGGTGTAACTTTGAGCTTCTGGGAGGATCCACTACTCACACTGCCTTTACTTTCCTACATGTCACGCAGGCAGAGAATGATGTCCCTCCCCTCCCCCCCACCCCACAAGACCAGAAGGTTAAAGTCACCTAATGAGAACACTTTGGGACAGTAAAGGCAGAGGGATACTCCATAGGGACACGGCTGTGGCTGGCCCTCTGCTATTGGCCCTGGTGGGGGACCCACAGAGAAGCACAACAGCCAGCAGCCAGCTCAGACAGCAGGAAACCCACACCGTGAGAGGCTACAGTTTGCTGAGCTGCACACTGTATCTCCAGTTAGCAGGGGCAGAGTCTACAAAGGGCCCTATTGTGTACCGCTCTCATCCGCCCAATGTTTCATCTTCAAGGACGAAATACGGCTCACTGTAGATTAGGGGCCTTCTTGTAGGGTAGCGGCATTCCCAGAGTTAGCTGTATTCATCAGGATGAGCGCAGAGGGGAAGGCCAGATGCCCTGGGCTCCTCATTGCACAGCTCACTCAGGTAAGACAGCTTGGACCAGTTTCTGGATCCCACCTGTTCTGTTCAGTCTGTGGTACAACAACAGGCTGCTGATCCGGATGGATTTGATCAGGACTAAGAAAAATGGCTGTGTAAGTTCACAGATACTTTTGGGAAACAAGGACTATTGGAGGGGCTGTGGGAGTAAGAAGTTCGAACTCCTCCTTCCTCTCTCCCTCCCTCCTTCTCTCCTTTCTTCCTGCTCTTCCTTCCTTCTCTCTTTCCCCCTACCCTCTCTGCTAATACTGGGGGTCAAACCCAGGGCCTCAGGCATGCCAGGTAAGTGCCCTACCTACCACTTGAGCTGCATCCCCAAAACTCATTTACATTTATTATATGCTGACTTGATTCCCGGGCCCCGTGTTCCTTCTGGGATGTCCTTTCCCTCCACGCCACCTCCTCTTCTAGCACAGGAGTAGTTTGTCCCTTTCCAGTGAACATCATCTCAGTGAAGCAGCAAAGTCCACAGGTAGGAGGGCTGTGGCCACAAGCTCTGTAAAGACAGTGCACACAGTGGGGGCTTTGTTCACTTGTATGTGTTCAGTGACCGAAGATTTCTAGTAGCTGGGCATGATGAATTCCAGGTCAGTGTCTGTCTCCGGGGCGGGATGGGCGAGCATCTCCAGTAAACCTGTGAGATCATGGTTGCTCCAGCAACTAAGTGCTCATTTGGGCTTCTGGAGTGCTGGGTTCTGTGCCAGCCCTGCTGTCTGGCCTGGTGCACCTGTCCAGGGTACTGTGATGACAGAGAGCACATTGCAAAGCAAGAACTCTCAGGCGTTTGGTGGATTGCTAGACACGAATAATTCAGTGGCCCCGGTAGTTCCCCGTGTCCTTAAGGGGCAGGTTTGAATCTCTCAGTTCTTATGGCAGAGTGGGGTTTCCTGGCTCAAAGGGGACATCAGCGGAAGGGCTGGAAGTTATTAACAATGGCCACCAAGCAAGAGACGCAGGAAAGCAGACGGAAGAAGAGAGGACAAGAAGACAGCAGCAAGCAGCTCCCTGTTCAGTTTGTAGAACTCCATTCTGCCAGAAACCAGGGTCATAAAAGATTCCTGCGTCAGTGAGCCATGGCATATTTGAAGCCGAGGATGAATTCAGTACGTCTGTCTGTGGCCTGCATTCACTCCACGTTGGAAGCAATAAGACAATCTCTTTCTTACTCAGCACCCTTACATGGGACAGCGGGAGGGGACGGGGGCACATTCGAGGAGACCCTCCCAAGGATGTTCATTTGCTACAGGTGGTCCTGACATTAATTCAGGCAGCTGAGGAGCATGGAGGCTAGCCCCGGTTAGTTAATTGGTTGGCTGGTGTTGGTGGGCCTCTGGCTTGGGCCTGCTTTTCTTTCCATGGTGTCTGGTCAGGGTAGATGCACGAGGCCTTCCTTTATAGTGGTTTTCTGAGCCACTGCCCTTTGCTTCCCTCTCATGGTTCTTTTTAATCAGCAGCTTCCCCTTGTGATTGACAGGGGCGTTAGGTCCCGCCTTCAGTCCTCTCCTGGTGGGTTGGTTTTTCAGGGGCAGGGAGAGTAATGGCTTCGTCCGCGGACATGAATGAATCATCCACGAGGGCGATCCCGGGCAAGGGCTCTGTCCTCACCCCTTCCCTCTGTCTAGGAGTGAAAATCTCTAATGAGGGTTGGCCTAGCATTTCCTGAAATACGATGAGAGACAGGAAACCCGAGTCTCTCCTTTCAGACAAGTTTCTTGTTGGACACTGCACACTCAGACAGGAAGCACTTCCTGTCAGTGCTGAACCAAAGAGAAGCCATTTTGATGGGTCTTTTGTCTCCCGATTTCACGGGTCTAAACGGAAAGTGAGCGGTCTATCGATTTGCTCTGCTTTTTATCTTCAGTAACAGCAGGGGAAGGAATGACTTCGGGGGCTGACGTTTCTGGTGGTATCAGCACCCGCGTGTCTCCGACAAAAATGAAAATGTCAACGGAGAATAAAAATAGAGCTATCAAATAATTAAGTAATCACAGTGTGCTATTTTTTAAGGACAGCATGTTATCTGTGCGTCAGGATGTGACAATCGAGATTTGTAGAGAGGCTCCTCTAGTTCCCAGAATCCTCCGGTGGCCTGAGGGTAAGGAAGGGGAGGCTTGGGTTCTATTGGGACATTGTGTCTTGATAAAGAGTCTTTACAAGTTGGCGGGCACTGTGCTGGGAACCCCCTGGAGAACGACTCATACCCATGCCCCTGTGACCACTGTGCTCAGGTGACACAGTGAGACTATCGCTGGCATCTGCAGGCTTCCACTGACAGCTTTTAGTTTTAGCCCGGATTCCCCTTGTGGCTTTCAGCAGACAAACGAGCAATGCAGATTAGGCTTCCTGTTTGGCAACAGAGAGGACACTATACGCTAGCAAATGCCTTTAAATGTGGATACAGGGTATCATTAGAAAGAAGGGATTATTAATAGAATACCAGCTGGGGCTGGAAACATGGCCCAGTGGTGGAGAGCTTGCTGATCATGGGCAGAAACACTGCTCCTCTTGTGCCTGTGTACATAAGGGGGTGCAAACTTTGTTTCCGGTCTGGAATCTGCAATCCCAGCACAGGCCCCCCTCTACTGGCTGCCCCCCCCGCCACCCCCCACCCCATAATCCTGCTCCGTTTGGGGTCAGTTATAGCACTACATGTTCAGCACCTGGATATGATGCCTTTAAAATGTATCCCTATTCTTGCAGATTTCACGGAAAAGACTGAAGCTAATTCGGAAGATCTGAACTTGCAAATCCACAGGAGCTCTGAGTTCACGCAGTCATGTTTTTCTTTATTCTGTGTCTGCTCCCAGGTTCAGGCAAAGGGAGAGACACCGCTCTGCTCCCAGAGGAAACCCCCACCCCCCAACCATACGATCCATAAGTTCTTTTACATCTTCCTGTGCTATTTCTGTCCTTACGCTATTGAAATTGCATCTCAAAGGTCAACTGTGGTGTTATCAAAGCCCAGTCCAAAGAGGGTTTTATTTGATCTTCATTTTTCTTTACTCTGGACCATCAACTCCCACCCCCTGTACTTACATGGTTTATATTTATCCATCTAACTCCTAATGGATTTTCTAAGCTGGCCCTTTGCATAGCAGCATCCTGGCTGGGAGTCTAAACTCTAACATTAGCATGCCTGTAGTGGAACTCTTATTTGGCCAATAACTGTATGAAACCAAGGATAACAGGAGATGGTGTTTCCTTGGTTTGGTGTCCAAATTAAATGGGATAATTAATGTAATATTTACTCTAAAGCTTGGCATGAGAAAGTATTCGTGAATATGACATAACAGGCCCTTACAGACTGCTTCCCTCTTAACCCTGCCCCTTCTAGGTCTTTTGACCCTTCCTTATCCCACACAGGGCCAGTCAATAAATATTTATTGATATGAAAATTCATGCCCATGGTGGCAGAGTTCAGGGACATAGAAACGACATGGAGGGAGGCTTTTTACTCTGTTTTTAACTAAGACACAGTATAAGTTGTTTGAATTGCTCCTTTTGGGATATGCGGCGTTTATTGAACAGGAACCGGTGTTAGCACTTAAAAATACTTGTTAGTGCGGCAGTCAGTCACGATGAGGCTGCTTGGCACAGGGACAAAGTCCAGTCTTTAGATTGAATGCTGCTCTTAGATTAAATGCTGCTCTAACAGCATTATGCTGGGTGGGAGGAGGCCAGCGTCCTGGAAGCCTTGACTGGGATGATGGCGCCATCTACTGGCGTCGCGGAGAAATGACGCCGGGCAACGCTTGTCTTGGCAAGGGTGGAAGTCTTCAGAATTGCGGTTCTTTCTGGAGAAAGTGTGCATGAGACCGGACAGAAGAGATTAGTAAGGAGCAGGAACAGCAAGCAGCAAGCAGGAGACACCTAGGTAGTGTGTGCCGCAAAGGACGCAGGATCTCGGGTGGGCGAACGACAATCTTGTGGGTGTCACTGGAGAGCAGTTCCCTCCCCCACCTCACCACCTCGTACTCACGGATCCTCTCTCCTATTTGTCCCACTTTTCTATTCTCCGCTGGCTCCACATTCCGAAAGGACCTTCTGGCTTCTCTTTTTGTGTGTAAGGAAACCAGGGTTACGAAAACCTCGCTGACTCGCCACATTTGGAGGCCAATCCCAGACAGCTGGAACAGCGTGCGTCCTGAGGGACCCAGGATCAGCCTCCAGCCCCTAACAGCGGTTCCTCACGGGACAGTCATCCCAGGAACCAGGTAAGGTGACTGGAGACTGGGCAGCTCTGACTGGGCAGAAGTGCAGATGCCCGGTTCCCACATTCATCCTTGCTCCGGACACTGGCACTGGAGGGAACTGAATCCCAAGACTTTTGCTATCTTATGAGGTTTCCTTTGGAAGATGGAATGGGGGCAACAACTGACCTGGAAGCCATTTATTACCTTTTTTTTTCTATTAGTAAACTATATCAATTGGTCAATAGATGGATTATAGATCGTTGTGTTTTAGCGGAGAGTTTTAGTGTAGGAAGAACCGAGGGAAAATATGCATGCTTCAGACTAAAGAGTTCACTCGCTTGGCGAGCACACAGGGAGTTGTCAGGACCGACGAAAAGCACGTCCAGACTGTACGCTGCTGTGGTGTACCCAACCATGACCCCTAGTTCCTGGGTGAGGGTGGACCAGAAGGATTGCAAGTTCCAGGGCAGTTTGGAAGTTAAAACATTTTTTGTTTTCTGTTTCTTTGCTTGCTTTTTTGTTTTTTAAGAATAAAGGCGTGGCGGGTTCAGAATTTTGAATTCCATTTTGCTTGTCTTTGGCTCAGTTGTTTGATATTAGCCTAAACTCCGGGATTTTTTTTTTCTCTAAAAGGAAGATAATGAAAACTTCCTGTTTCATTAAGAAAATGCGACATTAGATGAAATATGATAAAAATTCTTTGATTTGAGCTGGTGGGACTGGATTTAGTTAATAAAGAAATTAGTTAAAGTAGAGACTCATGAAAGTAACACTTCACCGGGCAGTGGTGGCGCATGCCTTTAATCCCAGCACTTGGGAGACAGAGGCAGGTGGATTTCTGAGTT
>NW_022196895.1:69691103-69695921 GCF_008632895.1 Mastomys coucha
AAAAAAAAAAAAAAAAAAAAAAAAAAAAAAAAAAAAAAAGAAAGAAAAAAAGTAACACTTCCCAACTTCGCCTGAAGTACAGCTTTCCTACTAACTCAGGACATGGCCTTTTCTTTGAATTTTAATCTAGTAGTTGGCTTTTTGAGTTGTTTTCTTAGGCAAACCTCATGTAATGTCAGGTCACCTTTAGCTTCGATTTGTTTTACTCTAGCAAGAATGTAAAGGCCCTTGTGACGTTCCCTGCAGCCTCGTTTTGAAATCACAGTTTTCCTCAAACCCCCTCCGTCCGAATACCTAACCGCACAGCAATCTTTGAGCCGGTTCCCACTGTGAAGTCATTCCAAAATATCTAACTTTGTTCTCAGAAATGCCGTCCTTTCCTCGTACGGATGCTTGACTCCTCCCTCGGCAGGTAGACTAATTAACTTCACAGTTGCAGTGACGGGGCACAGCTGTGAACGGCTTCTGGCAAAGCATGCTCCCACAGTGGAGCAGACAAAGTGTGCGTACTGCTGTCACTGCTGTGGGTGACAGAGTTTACACAGGGCCCAGAGAATCACAGTTAACCTTCGGCCTGCGTTAAACGGGGCTCGGCTCTTCCTGCCTCACCATTAAAGGGCCTGACCTGGTGCCTCAAACACTGCTGGTAGCTATTCATCTTTTTACCATAGCTAATAAGATCAGAGTTCAAAGGGTAGTTTGAAATCTAGCCATTTTTTTCCCCTTCAGTTTACAGATGAGGAAAACTACTACTGTTTGTAATCTGGGTCTCTATAATACGCCTCGTGGCTTCATTACGTGGAGGGACGTTCTTGAGCTAATATTTGAGTCTGAGGGACTTACGTTTGTAAAGATGTCTGGGTGTTAGAATACAGCTTGAAAAGCTTCCAGTACCCCTGATCCATGGCTTTTCTCTAAGACCGGGTAGAACCATGACATGCTGATGGCCTTGGGAACTGTAGAAACCCTGAGCTAGGGCGCAGCTCCAGAGGTGGAGAGATGCATTAGGGATGTAAAGGGACCAGACAAGGCTCTGTCAGACTTCTGCCTGCAGCTTGAGATCTCCAACCCTCCTCCTCCTCCTCCTCCTCCTGCTCCTCCTGTTCTTCCTCCTCTAGCAGAAAATGACTGTTTAGAGCCAAGTGACCAGAACTCAGTGTTCTGTATCCATCCATAGTTGGTTCACCCTGTTCTCCCAGGCAGCCTGTGTTAGCACAGGTGGAGATGATTTTTGGTTTTGATAGGGGTGGGTGTAAAGGTCACAACGGTTGGAAGGAAGCTGGAGGTGCTGAGGGCGTGTGCAGGTCTCTTAGGAAACTGCTGGTACTGGAGAGGGTTGCGACCCATTTAACGCCAGGTTTCCTCTACTGGTTTATTTTTATTTTTTTATTGTTTTTTGGTTTTTCGAGACAGGGTTTCTCTGTGTAACCCTGGCTGTCCTGGAACTCTCTGTAGACCAGGCTGACCTCAAACTCAGAAATCCACCTGCCTCTGCCTCCCAAGTGCTAGGATTAAAGGTGTGCGCCACCACCACCCGGCTTATTTTTGTTCTTTAAGAAAAGGTGTTCTTCTAAAGCCTAGAGCTCTTTTGAACGCATGGCCTTTTTCTGCTTTTGCTACCCGAAAGCTTCGAGGGCACCTGAGCCCCACCGCGCCATGCTTGCGTATTCTTCTTTTCATTTGTTTTTACTTCATTTTATTTTGAGACAGAGTCTCTCCCTGTAGCCCAAGTTGGTGTCCTGGAGCTCATTATGTAGCCCAAGCTATCCTCCTGCCTCTGCTTTCTGAATGCTAGGATTACAGATGTTGTTTTGCTTTTTGGTTTGTTTGTTTGTTTGTTTGTTTAAGGAAATTTAATAATGGCTTTCTGGTTGGTTGTGATGGCTCATACCAGGAATCTGAGCACCAAGGAAACTGAGGCAGGGGAATATCAAGTTTGAAAGTGGCTTTGTGCTACATAGCAAGTGGAAGGCCAGCCTGAGCTTCCTTGTGGCACTTGCTTTTAAAAAACTGAAGGTTGAGGCTGTAGGCCAGCGGTAGATACTTGCCTAGCGTGTGCAAAGCCTCGCATTTGGTCTCTAGTAGTGGGAGGGAAAAGAGCATCCCAGAATTCAGGATCTCTGCGTGCTAGGATGATGCTTCACCACTGGCTTTACTTTTATCTCCACAGTTACCTTAGTTCATTTCTATTGCTAATAACAAAGCTCCAGAAACTGAGTTAGGAACAGAGTGGCTTGGACTCTCAGTTCAGGTCCAAAGGGAAAGGACTCCAGCAGTGGGTGGTTTTTCTTGCTGACAGAGTCCTAAAGTGTTGCAGAATATCCCCTGGTGAGAGTTCAGCCCAACCAAACTGGATTCTACAACAGACTTATTTTCATGATAGCGTTAACCCTTTGGTCCTTTAACCACATGAACGAATCTACTAATGAGGGCGGAGCCTGAGCTGGCTCACTTAGTAGTGAGCATTCAATTTCAACGTGAGTCTGGAAGCGTTAAACCGAATCCAAAATGCAGCAATTGTGAACTTCAATGTACTCCACAAACACATGCTGTAATTCTTTATTTATAGAAATAAAACACAGGGGCTGGTGAGATGGCTCAGTGGGGA
This sequence comes from Mastomys coucha, assembly GCF_008632895.1. Taxonomy (NCBI): domain Eukaryota; kingdom Metazoa; phylum Chordata; class Mammalia; order Rodentia; family Muridae; genus Mastomys; species Mastomys coucha. The sequence goes on from NW_022196895.1 coordinate 69,693,712, forward strand.
AGAGCACTGACTGCTCTTCTGAAGGTCATGAGTTCAAATCCCAGCAACCACATGGTGGCTCACAACCACCCGTAATGAGATCTGACGCCCTCTTCTGGTGCGTCTGAAGACAGCTACAGTGTACTTACATATAATAAATAAATAAATCTTAAAGAAAAAGAAAGAAAGGAAGAAAAAAGAGAGAAAGAAAGAAAGAAAGAAAGAAAGAAAGAAAGAAAGAAAGAAAGAGAGCACAAACACAGCCCTTCTGTGACTTCTAGGGTCTTTCCTAAAACTAAGATACAGCCTCTGCTCCATGGAGTGTGCCAATCTTGGGGTTCATTTCTAGTTCAGAGATTACTATACACCAGTGTGGGTTTGGCCAAACCAAGAGTCTTGTACACACAGTGTAGCATTCAGGCTCTTAGCTCCGTAAGATTCTCATCCAGCAATTCTGCAGTGGGTCTGGAACCTGACAAGTCCTAGGGATGCTCAAATAGAAGGCTCCTTTAGTAACGTGGAAACCACTTCCAAGTTTGCATGTGAGGTTAAGATGAGCTCTGGAAGTCAGCCTGTCAGCCGACAAGAGATGACATCCTTGCTCATGTAAGGGGAGGCAGAGGCCCTGGGGAGGGTTTGCTAGAGCAAGCATTAAACTAGAGAAGGAAGCCATGTGAGTGTCTCTAACCACGGGTCCTGTATCTTCCGGGAGAAGCCATTCAATGTCCCTTCACTTTGCCCTGCTTGCAAATGCCCTATGCCTTTGAATTCTAGTCCCACCTATTAGGACCAGGCTTGTGGCTTGGTGTCTGAAGCCGGGGAAAGATCCCTGAGCTGGCTAGCATCCTTTGTGGCTCTGTCCATCCTGCAAAAGAGGTTGAGCATAAGAAACAAGGAGCAGCTTGTTTTCTTGCCCAGTGGAGAGTAGCTCCAGGCGTGATTTTGTTTGCCACTGACCGCAGACGCCAGCTGCTTCACAACGAGGCTCCTCAGTGAGCGGGCCCCAGCCTATCAGACGTGAGCTTTTTAAACAACGGTAGCTGTCCTCGGGGCTCTATCAAACTCTGATCCAGAGTATCCCACCCAAGGAGTAGCAGGTTCTATCCGAACATCAAGTGGCCAGAAGGAAGTCCCCACACACTTCCTTTGGTGGGAACTGTTTTCTGTTTTGCCTTAGTATGAGTTTACAAGCCCTCTATTCTGGAGGGGACAGACATTCAATGCTGTGATGTCTTTCTTGTATTAAGGTAGTTCTAAAGTGTGGTCCCAGGCTAACCGTAGCTCAGTACCTCCTGGGAGTTTCCTGGGAATACAGGTTAGTTGGTTGCCTGCCTGTGGCACTGTGCAGAGTCAGAAAGTCTGAGGATAAAGCCTGGCGTGAGTGTGCGTTTTAATATGCTTTCCCCAGGGGTTCTGATGCACGCTCAAGTATGAGAACCACTGAAAGGTGAAATCCCATGGGGGGGTGTAGCGGGGGGGGGGGTGCCTTCAGTTCAACAGAGGGACTCTCAGTCAGTCAGGTGACTGATGCGAAGAGAGACTGATGTGTGTGTGTGGGGGGCATGTGTGCATGTGTGCATGTGTGGGTGATGCAAAGAGAGACTGACTACTATGTGCGTGTATGTGTGTGTGTGTTCTTCCCCAGTAGGGTGCACTCTGCAATGAGCAGCAAGGCTGATTGGCAGGGACACTTCAGATGACCATCTGGGGCTTGCCTCATGATTTTTTTTTTTTTGTCACTTTTTTCTTTCTTTTTAGTTTCATGGAACAGAGACAGAGAATCCCGAGCCAGCCCCTCCCCACCCGTACCTCCCAGTCCAAGAAGAGAAGGACACCACTGCACTCCTTCTTTTCCAAGGTCAGAGATAGGACGTCCCTTCCCACTATGTAAGACGGGAGCCTGCTATGTCTGTAGATAGAGCCGCTCTGCCCGGGTCCCTTCTGGAAGCCGTGTGATGACAGTTTTGTCAGCAGGGATAGAGGATGCTTGTGAGAAGATGAGATGCTTGCTGCTAACTCAAAAGTTAAAAAGAAAGAAAGAAAAAAAAAGAACTGTGATAAATACTCAGAAATAGCAACGATGCTGGAGAGTTACAGCATCTCATGCACTGTGCTGAGCAAGCTGCTGGATCTGAACCCTGCATCCATATCTGCTTCCTAAGAATGGGAGCTAGCGTTGTTCCCATTTTCTCTCTCTCTCTCTCTCTCTCTCTCTCTCTCTCTCTCGCTCT
>NW_022196895.1:69695931-69697307 GCF_008632895.1 Mastomys coucha
CCCCCCCCCCCCATGTGTGTGGGTGTGTGTATGCATGTGCTTGTGTCCATTCCAATGTGAACACAGATGTTCTCCTGTCAGGATGCACACATGGAGGTCAGGAAACAACCTTGACATCTGTCCTACTTTCCATCTCCTTTGAGACAGGGGTCCTCTTTTCTTGGGACCGCTCCCCCCCATCTTGCCACAAGGTAACTAGGATTATAGACAAGTGTTATTATGCCTGTCTTTATGTGGGGCTCAAATTTAGGTCCCCATGCATGCATGGGAAGTGCTTTATTGAGCCTTCATCGGACGCCTTCATCACTGAGCCCTGTGGAATCCTTCTTACCATTGCTCCCCAGGGAGGCAGTTCATCCACTCAGTGGGAAGGTGGCTTGGTCTTGATCTAGTTTAGTTTTGGAAGTGTAGGGTTTTGCATAAAAGCACAGTATTTCCTCGTTGTGTTATTTCTTCTTCTTCTTCTTCTTCTTCTTCTTCTTCTTCTTCTTCTTCTTCTTCTTCTTCTTCTTCTTCTTCTCCTTCTCCTCCTCCTCCTTCTTCTTCTCCTCCCTCTCCTCCTTCTCCTCATCCTCCTTTTCCTCTTCCTCATCCTCCTCCTGCTCTTCCTCCTCTTCTTCCTCTTCCTCCTCTCCCTCCTGCTCATCTTCCTCTTCCTCCTCCTGCTCTTCTTCTTCCTTTTTCTTCCTCTTCCTCTTCCTCCTCTCCCTCCTGCTCATCTTCCTCTTCCTCCTCCTGCTCTTCTTCTTCCTCTTCCTCCTCCTGCTCTTCTTCTTCCTCTTCCTCTTCCTCTCCCTCTTCTTCCTCCTCCTCCTCCTCCTTCCTCTTCAGTGCTCAGATGCCTGAATTCAAAAGTTGGAGCAACCTTCAAATGTCCTGGAATGTCTGTAGATGTGTAACTGATATTTGTTGAGATGATGCAATTGTGTCATATGTAAGTGAAGGGTTGAGGAATGTGGCTACCGAGAAAGGTCTCTTAGGATCTGTCACACTGCAGGATGGAGGTGCAGGGACACTGGCCTGATTGCAAAAGTGTCAAGAGAGAATTTAAAGAGAAGAATTGGATAAAGCAAGTATCACATAAACATGCCATTCGTTTTATTTAGTTAAGAGAATAGCAGAAGAATGAGGATTGATTGGAAGAGAAAGAGGGGCTAGGGAACTCTTTAGAGAGGAGAAATTGCAGTGCAGCATGCACTGGGTGGGTCTCAAGGACAGCCCCCTTTCCTCTGAGCGTTTGTCACACGTCTCTCTCTTCAGAATCACCACAACCCACCCAACCCCAGCCCTGCCTTATTTTAAATTATCAGTCGGGCAGTGGTGGTGCACGCCTTTAATCCCAGCGCTTGGGAGGCAGAGGCAAGTGGATTTCTGAG
>NW_022196895.1:69697317-69699749 GCF_008632895.1 Mastomys coucha
GAAAAGAAAAGATAAATTATCTTTAAAGGTTGGGGTATAGCTTAGTGGTGAGGTGAGAGCTTAGTTTATGCAAAGTCCTGCTTTAATGCCTAGTCTCTCTCTCTGTCTCTCTCCCTCTCCCTCTCTCTCTCTCTCTCTCTCTCTCTCTCTCTCTCTCACACACACACACACACATGCATGCTTAGTTATCTTTAGAAGGAAAGACAAATTTGAACACACAAAATAGCATTTTCTTTAGAGAGTGATTGGAATTGAGTTCAGAGTATGACATTGAGCCCTTTTGAATTGATATTCTCTCTATCTCTCTCAGTCTCTCAGTCTCTGTCTCTCTCTTTCTGTGTGTATGTTTGTGTGTGTGTGTGTGTGTGTGTGTGTGTGTGTGTGTGTGTGTGTGAGCACGCATCCCAGATGTCAGTGTCAGGTGTCTTCTCAGTCCCCTGCTCTCTCACTGGCCTGGAGTGCATTGATTCCACTAAGCTATCTGGCCAGGGACCTTTAAAGTTCTCTCTTTCTTTGTCTTCCTAGTGCTGAGGTTTGATTCGGCAAGGATGCCACTTTATGTGGGTGCTGAGGATTTGAGCTCAGGTCTTCCTGCTTGGTGAGCAAGCACGTTAGCAACTGAGCCATGTCAACCAAGCCTCTGAATGACTGTGCTTTTGACCACCCAGGTCTCTTGGAAACTGAGGTTGCAGAAGCGGGAGCCTTTGAAGAATGTGCTTTTCATCTTGGCAGAAAGAGCCCGGGATCCTAATGCTAAAAAGCGCCATCTAGCAATGAGAGGCCTGGGTACCCTGGCCTGTGAAGCTCCTGACAAGGTAGGGGGAGGTGGAGTTCAGATAACCTTCCCAAGACTCTAAGCCCTCAGGACATGGGGTCCACACAACTTAGGCACATATTCCATGGACTGCTGATGCTAACAAGCCACAATAACCACCGAACGGCAGTACCTGTGCTCAGGGGCCCGGATATAGAACCGGATCCGTTGCTCATGATCTCGCAAGGCTGCAAACCACTGTTCATCAGGCTGTGGCTTCCAGAAACTCAGGGTTCTTTTCCAAGAAAGTCTTTTTGCAGAACTGGGTCTTCTAATGGTAGGGCTAAGGTTTCTCTTGCCTTTCTGGCTGTCTTCTGGGGGCCACTCCTCCCACCTTCCCCACCCGGACTCCTAGGATCCACACTCTGAAAACATGTTAACTTGTTTCTTCTAGGCGTCTCTCACTCCGGTCTGCTCTACTAGCATCTTATGTAACATTGTAGCTTAGCAACCAGGAGAGACATCTGGTTACTTCTGTAGCATTGGCTAGAAGCAAACCACTGGTTCTTTTTACACAGGAGAGGAACAAATTATATAAGGGCATGACTTAGTCAAGGTCATCATGGGCTGGTGTGCCTCAGCCCTGCCTTGGGGAAACAGCTCCCATAGCACTGAATCAGGTTGATGTCACTCTGAGAGTTTAAGCAATCTTCTCATAACTCTTCTTTAGTGAGACACATTTTTCATGCCCCTTCCTTAACACCTGTGCACATTGATGTCATCTTGTGATCCTTCCCCATTAAAAAGACACCTAGCAATCTGAAGGTCCCTGGATCATCAGTCTTCCTCTTGCCCACCCTCTGCTCTTGAAGAACCTCCCAGCTCCATCGTCCAGAGATCTCATTCCTGTTTGTTCTTTCTGCTCTTCTAAGACCAAGCTGGGCTCCTGGCCTGGACTACTAGAAGCATTTGTATTTACCTGAATTGGTGGAAAAGTCAGAAGAAAGTGTGTGTGTATAGCATATATATTATACATTTTATTCTCTATTGTACATATGCATGGCATGGACATAGAGAGAGAACTGCTGTGAGGAGGAGGGGGACAGCATGAGGAGTAGTGGGGGGAGGGAGGATAGGGGATATTAGGGGATGAATATGAGTGAAATACAATGATATACATGTCAATAAGCCATTAAAGGTAACTGGGGCTACTGGAATATTAGGGGTGATAGTGTGTATGTGTGTGCACATGTGTGTGTGTGTGTGTATGTGTGCATACATGTGAGTGAGTGTGATTCTAATGCTCTTCCAACCTTGCTAGCAGGTGAGAAAGTATAAGAAAATTATGCTTGATCTCCTGGTACGTGGGCTGTATGATCCCGTGAGTTCTGAAGTTATCCACGAGAGTGTGAAGACTTTGATCATCATGCTGGGCAAGATTCAGGGCCAAAGGCTGGGCTCCTTCTTCATAGATATCACCCTTCAGACCCAGACCTTATTGGATGATGTAAGTGAGAAGGGGTAAGCAGATGATCTTGGGCTGTGGTGTAGTCCTGGATTAGAAATGAGAACCTCGAGCTTCATAATACTGGAGCATGCCTTTAACCCTAGAGGCAGAGGAGGCAGAGGAGGCAGAGGAGGCAGAGGAGGCAGAGGAGGCAGAGGAGGCAGAGGAGGC
>NW_022196895.1:69699980-69708243 GCF_008632895.1 Mastomys coucha
AGAGGAGGCAGAGGAGGCAGAGGAGGCAGAGGAAGCAGAGGAGGCAGAGGAGGCAGAGGCAGAGGCAGAGGCAGAGGCAGAGGCAGGCTCTGTGATTTAGAGTTTTGCCTGGTCTAGATAGTGAGCTCCAGGACAGCCAGGACTATATAAAAAGAGCCTGTCTGAAAACACAGAACCAAAAAGAAATGAGAACTGTGGGTAGTGTGTTTCTTAGAAATAAGGTCTATATTAGTCACTAATTTATGAATGCATTTTATTGAGAAGAATTATGAGAAGTTATAGATGGGGGTTATGGAGAGAACTCCATAGAAGATGGATAGAATCCTGTTGCTCTCCCTTGAGAAGTTCTTCTTTCAATAGGGGATGGAATACATACACTAGTGATGATGACGATGATGGTGCTGACCTGTGCCCAGTATTCTCTTCTCCACAACAAGTTAGCACTCAGTGAGTCCTTCCTGTGTGTCATTCACAGTGCCACACAATTGCTGTCGATACACATGCGGTTGTCACAAGAACCCTTTTCTGTAGGCTCTGCAATGACCTTTATTCTAAAACGAGGAGGCTGAGGAAAGATTAGGGCCTGCCCCCACCTCACCCCACCCCACCCCAGTTCACAGAACCCCTATGCATCTTCGAAGCAGCCATCCGACTGTGGCCCCTGCACTTTAGCCACAAGATAAAATGGGCCAACTGAAAAATGCAACAACACAGAGTCTCAAAGTGAGGAGTCTTCTGTAACTGACTTGCGAACTGACGGGGTCAGTCAGCTACTGTTCTTCTCTGCCTTTCTGTCAAAGACAGCAGCTGTCAGAAGTGCCTCGGACCTTTATTCATCCCCAGAGCCAATCTCCACTGTCCCTGCATCCCTAATTTTCCGTGGAGCCACATCGTGAGTTCCTCAAGAAAAAGGGAGAGAACCTGGGCTTACAGAGCTAAGGCGTTCCATCGGAGCTGATACCTCTCCTGTCAATGGCCCTCCTTCCTCCACAGGGACAGATGTTAATATTTCATTGGAGATGGCATGGAATGGCCTGGGACCCAATATGTGTAAAATGAACTCTTATTCTCCTGTAGTAATGTAACTGTTGTTTCCAAGGCTCACTGCCTCTGTCTGCTAACCTAGGCCTGGTCCTGGAAGCTTCTAACCCTCTGTACCGTCTTATCTAGGCCTAGAATGTTTTCAGTCTCTGAGACTTACAGCTGAATAAGCTCACCCTTCCTAGTTCTTCTGACCTCTGACTGGCTCATTCGACTCAGCTGTTCTGGCTCAGATTCCTCTCCAAGTTTATTCAATCTAGCTTCTCTCAGCTTCTTACTTAATTCCTCTGATTGGCCTCATACTAACTTGGGCAATCTCTTCTTATCTTCTGGCTCCTTCTTCTCTGGCTTGTTCTGTCTCTACCTGTGTCTAGCTTGTTCTCTCTCTGTGACTTGTCTCTCTATAAATGTCCTGGCAAAACTGCTCTTTTCCTCTGCTTCTTTCTTTCTCTCGGTGTTGCTCTCTTAAGTAGCTTCCCTTAAACTGGGCAGTGGTGGCACACGCCTTGAATCCCAGCCCAGCACCTGGGAGGCAGAGACAGGCGGATTTCTGAGCTTGAGGCCAGCCTGGTCTACAGAGTGAGTTCCAGGACAGCCAGGGCTACACAGAGAAACATTGTCTCGAAAAACCAAAAGGAAAAAAAAAAAAAAGTAGCTTTCCTTTCTCTCTCACTAGAGTTGGGCGTATCCTATTCTGTCAAATCTTTCTCTGATTTGTTACTTGCCTGCCACTCAAATTAAATACCACTTAGAAACATGGGTGCTTCCTTCCACAAACTAACTTTATCTTGATTGTTTGGGAGGAAGAGGAGAGAGGGAGAGAAGAAGAGGGGATGAGGGGAGAGAGAGAGAGGAAAGAAGGAGAAGGAGAAGAAGAAGGTAAGAAGGGAGAGAGGGAGAGAGACAGAGGAAACAGGAAGGGAAGGAGATAAAGAACGAAGAAAGCAGGAACGTTTTAGGCGATGTCAGGAAGCAGCTTCCAGAGAGACTGGAAAGAAAGCCGAGACCTCTAAGGGCAGAGGTGTCTGCCTATTGAATAAAGAGACACAGGGCCTTGGCAATGATGTCCACCCTTTAATGTACAACTCCTGATGGCCATGGTCCACCCAGATGGAGATCCGATGATAGAGACCTGTCTCTGTTTTCTTATTGATGAAACCCCACAGGAGGACGACAGCGTGCGGTACTCGGCCTTTGTCCTCTTTGGACAGTTGGCTGCCTTTGTTGGGCGGAGGTGGAAGAAATTTTTCACTCACCAAGTTAACCAGACCCAAGATTCCCTCCTAAGCCACTTGCAGGACGAAAGCCCTCGGGTTGCCAAGGTAAGACTGTCGTTCTTTTTTCACTTTATGAGATCTCGGTTGTCCCTAGAGGGAGTGGTGGAAGCTTTTGCTAACTGGAGAAGCCAGGCCCTGGAGTTCCTGCCAGTTAGAATGGCCGTCTACGTAAAGCTGGACAAAGGGGCCTCCGGTGTACAATCTCGCCGGCTTGCTCTTTGGTCTGCCTCTGCTTTAATCCAACGGATATATGCTAGATGGATAGGTAAGTAAGGCCAGGTCTCTAGAGGATCGTGAGGCTGGGTTGAGTGCTTCAAAAACACTGAATGCAAAGAGCTCTATCAAATCACATTGAGAGGGGGAGAGGAAGGGAGGAAGAGAGATCGTGGATGTGGTGTAAGAGAGGCTGTATACAACATGGCAGAGCTATGCCCTCTGCATGTGGTCCATGGCCACTTCATGAGCAGAACTCCTTTTAGATTCATTCACAAACGACCCGAGAATTACTTTTCCAGCCTCAGTGACCAAAGATGGGCTGGCTGCATTTCTTTAGGATCACCTGCCCAGCCCGGGATTCTAGAATTTTCTCATAGTTTAGGCAATCAGACAGCCATGTTATTTCCCCTCTCACCCCACCCCCAAGGCTTGCAAAATGACTCTTCGAGCCTGTGTCCCGTATCTGAAACCCAGAAAGGAGCAGAGTTTCCAAAGTGAAGAAGATCGGAGGAACCCCAGGCTTTCCCGGCAGCTGGTGAGTGAGCCAGGGCAGGAGAGCATCCTCCTGGGGTCTCTCACCACCCAGTGCAGCAGCAGGAATTTTACCTCCCATCACCCCCTAACGTAACTGAAGCTAGCATTACAATTGCAGTGGGTCAGTATCAAGATGTAAATGCAAGATGCCTGGAAGATGATCCACACGATATTATGGTTGGCTCCGTCCAAGTCATTGGCTGTTTCCACTCCTGCCTCTCTGTCCCCAGGATCCCACATGGCAACGTCCCTCACGTGTACCTTTTTTTAAATTTCTAATTTCAGAGCCACTGCCATCCAGAGATCCTGCTGTTCTTCTATGCCAATAAAATCCTGTAAAGTCCAGAGCAGCAGAGAAAGTGGCCCGGGTGAGTGCCCTGCCCGGGCATGGTGCTGCTTCTGGTCTGTCTCATAGGATAACCTCTTTGGCTCTCAAGTGATTGGAACAGAAAAGAGGATGTATCTCTGCCCCCAAAGTAAACTTCCATGCAATTGTGTGCACTCATAGAGGCGTCCTCAGGCATCGTCCACCTTTCCATTGACACAGGATCTTTTAACTGGCCTGGAGCTTGCTGATTAGACTAGGCTTGATGGCTGGTGAGACAGCACTGAGATTATAACTATACTCCAGTGAACCAGCTTTTTTTTTTTAATGTGGGTTCTGAGAGCTGAATGCAGGCCCTTATACCTATTTGTATGGACTAGACCATCTCCCCAGCCCAATAGATGCACACGTCTTTCAAACAGTTAACATGCTTGATACCCCAAAAGTTCCTTCCTCAGTTCCTCTCTGTCAGGTGACACACATTTCTAATATGTCACCTCTGAGGCTTGGGGAAATTATTGTTACCTTAAGCATTTAAAAAATGTATTTGCTTTTTGATTTTGATAAAACAAAACTTTGTTATTTGCTACCGACCAAGATACCAAGAAGCTGGCGTGCAACATTATCTTTAATTCCTGATGATCTTAAAAATGTCATTGTCTTAAAATCATCTTTAAAAAGAACGAGAAGAAATACTACTCCATCCTCTACAGGGTGGTGATAACTTACAGAATAAAAACTGTAACATGTACTGAGAGTGCTTATAACTTATTGGGTACTGTGGTGGTTTGAATGAGCATGGCCCTATAGGCTCACATATTTGAATGCTTGGTCCCTAGTTAGTGGAACTGTTTGGGAAGGATTAGAGAGGGTGTGTCTTTGTTGGAGAAGGTATATCACTGGAGATTGACCTGGTCCACAGGTATGTCAACAGGTTCTGCAAGCGAGAGAGTGGGGACGGAGGGGCAAGAGATGCCAAGAATTGAGACAAGACAGTCTGACAAGACAGTCATCTGTCTGGTCAAGTCTCGTTTATTGAAAGGCAACTCTGGGTATACATAAGCACAAGCTGGGGAGTGCAGCTAGAGACACTTAACCACAAGTCCAGGATGTGTTTGAGAAAAACAAGATGCTATCAGAGTGTGTTCAGCTGTGGTGGGCTTTTTGCAAAAACATCATTCTAGGAAAACAAGTCTCATGTCAGGGTGGAAAAGTACCTCCTGTAAGTAAATAGCCCCAGATGGCTGCAGAGATGATAGCTCGGCTCCCAACAGAGATGGAATTTGAGACTTCAAAAGCTCAAGCAAGGCCCAGTCTCCCTCTCCCTCTCCTCCTCTGCCTCTCCCTCCCCCCTCCCCTTCTCTCTGCCTGCCTATTGCCTGTAGATCAAGATGTAAAGCTCTCTAGCCAGGCAGTGGTGGCTCACGCCTTTAATCCCAGCACTTGGGAGGCAGAGGTAGGCAGATTTTTGGGTTTGAGGCCACCCTGGTCTACAGAGTGAGTTCCAGGACAGCCAGGGCTACACAGAGAAACCTTGTCTCGGAAAATAAAACAAAACAAAGCGAAGCAAAACGAAAGATGTAAAACTCTCAGTTAGTGCTCTAGTGTAAGGAAAAATTAAAGCTTTAAACCTGTGCTGACTAGGAAGAAAAGTTATGGGCCTAAGAATCCATCACAAACTGGCCACATAGGCCTGGGAAAGAGAAAACAAGTTGTTAGATATCATAAGAGCTGGCAGGTCAAGATAAACATAGAGGAAAACATGTCTAGGCAAACGAGGACATGTCCAAGGCCCAGGCCTGCAAAGACGTGCCTGGCGGACACTAAGTAATGGACCATCTGGTCCTCTCAGATATGGTTTAAGGTCAGATGCTTTGTTGACTCAGATTAACACCAACCTTAGGAATTTTCCACTCTGTTCTGCACGTAATAGTTAATATTTGAACTAGCCAATCATGTATGACCACACTGATCCCTTTGTTCCTTCAGACCTTTTCCCTATATAAACCCCTAACTTTTAAGCCTCGTGGTTGGCTCCACTATCTCCTGTGTGAGATAGGTGTGGTGCCGAACCAGGGCGTCCTGAAATTAAAATATACCTCTTGTAATTACATCAAGATGTGGTCTCTCGTGATTCCTTGGGTGTATGTCCTCCCGAGATTTGAGTGGGGGTCTCCCCCAGGGGTCTTTCACTAGCACCATGCCTGTCTATTCTTGCAATGATGATAATGAGTTAACCTTCTAAAACTGAAAGCCAGCCCCCAATTAAATGCTTCCTTGGTCATGCTGTCTCTTCAGAGCAATAGGATAGTAAGATTGGCACTAATAACTTTCTGAAAATAACATTAATGCAACCACCACTGTATGCAACAGGTGCTATTATTTATTTATTAGGAGTGAACATATAGGTCAGGTGACACCTTGAGAGGGTTGGTTCTCTCTTCCCACCATGTGGGTTCCAGGGATCCAACTCAGGTGGTCAAAGCTGGCAGCAAGCACGTTTATGTGCTGAGCCATCTTGCTGGCTCCCGGGATAGATGCTAGTATAGTATTCACTTCATGGAGGAGAACACAGAGGAAATCAAGTAGCTTGCCCAAGATAAAGAGTAGAAGCAGAACTTAAATCCATGCAATCGGAGTTCTGGAACTGAAGCTCAATAATTCTAACGGCGGAATAATTCTCCATGCTTAAAAATGTGAGAAATAAAACTATGGACACCACCACCTGATTCTGTTTTTCCATTCAACCAAGGTAACTTTTACTCTTGACTGCACATACTAAGACCATACATTTAGGGTTCATTTCTAAGGTTCACTATACATCCATTCCAAACCTCCATTGAATTACTCAAACTCAATATATACTCTTATTGGCAATTTCTTGACAAATGCACCAATGTTTTGATGACCCATCTTCACTCATCTGAAGGGTCTCATCACTCATAAACAGTTGCATCCATGTGCGGTAACGGGCCATATGCAGTAATGTAATGTACATTCTTCTAGTCCTAACTATTAAGAGAATGAAGTGGAAAGGTCACTTGAAGGCATGAATTCAAGACTACCCTGGGTATTAATATTAATTCTCCGTCTCAATTTTTTTTTCAAGAATAAATTTCTTAGTCCCTCCTTGCCACCAATCAGCCTGTTCCCCAGGCTTTTCCTCACCACAGTTCTGAAGCCCTCACTGTGCTCAGTCACTCCTGGAACACTGTGTTCAGTTTGGGAACTGGAAAAATCAGCAAGAATGGAGAACACAGGAGGTTATCAAAACACCGAGGGAGCTGAAGAGCCCTTCTGAGAACTGAGAGACTCTGTCACCAAGAAATGAAGAGATGAGGTGTTTAGGAGTGAGTGTCCTGGGAGAGAAAGAATGCAAGCAGAGAGCAGAAATGATAGCAGGTGGGGCTTCCTCCCTCCAGTCCTGTAGCTGGTGACAGCAGGCGCTCCAAACAGTAATTTACCCCATGGGTCTGAGTCATGAACTCTTCCCTTCCCCAAATGCTGACTTGCTAAAAGCTAGATTGCCAGATAAGTTTAGAGTCTGGTTCCGATCTGTTCAGTGATCAGCAAGTGGCATGAACTTCAGTGACATTCAGAGATAGTGGAGATAGGATAGGGCCTGTGAGGCTGCAGGATCTGCAGTAGGGAAGACAATGTGGCTAATGTCCCTCAGCTGATAGTTGATGTTGGGTTTCCATTGTAACCCAATGAATCCCCCTCCTCATAGCCATACCCTGTGTGCACTCTGCTGCCTTCTGATCTAGGTTCATATTGTGACATGCTTTGCCCATCAGAATGTGGCAACTGTGCACAAGAGGCCAGCCACCTCTGCATAAGTCAAATCACTACAAACAAAGCAGGAAGCCTGAGATCACCTTTGAGGAGAGGTGGGAACTCAGCTGAGGAACTGGGAACCCCTGCTGAGGGGAAACTAGGGGAACAGCAGTTGTCAGTCTTGGCTTTGGCGTGGGTTTTTTCTGGGCAGGACCTCTCAGTATAGGTTTAGGGTTTGCCAGAATCCGGTTTGGCCCTACTGCTACCATGGCTGGGGGGCTCACAATTGGTTTTGTCAGAAGTCTGATTGTAAAAATGAGTCTGAGGGTTTTTTTCCCCCAATAATGTAAAGCCTGGGACCCCACGATTTCCCAGCTTCACAGCCTTTTTCCTGTTTGTCCTGGCTGATGAACTTAAGTAGGACTTCGGAGCCGCTCCCCTGTCTGGCAACTGTGATAAGATCTTCCTTCGATACTTTCCATTCCCCGTTCCCCTCGACTGATGTCTCACAACCCCGAGAGATGCAATAGAATTGTTCCGGTCCCCCTCCCCCCATGTCACAGTTCTCTTTCCTAGGGACATATATAAAAAGTCTCCCACCTATACCTAGGGCGTGAATCTCGCGTAGTCTCTCGGGTGTTGGGCCATGAGTTATCTGCACAAATCAAAGATCAGATCTTGGAACCAGGGGGTCCCAAGTGGCTTTTTCATATTAGCCAGTTGATCCCGGTAACCCATTTCAGGATTTTCAATTGTCCAAGACAAGTCATAAGGCTGGTGTGGGTTTTTGGTCTCTGAATGGAGATGAGGGCTGGGAACAGCGGTGCACACTGCCAGTAAAAACAGCAAGCTTAGGAGGGAGTTAATTTTAACTTGAAGGGACGAGTGCCCTTCTGAACTCTCTATCTATTCAGGTGGCAATCTTCTTCTGGGAAGCAGGGGTTAGCTGGTCTCACGTGAGTGCAGTGAACCCATGCAGCGATCTCGCCTACCTTCACAGACAATGGTGTTGTTAACAAGATGACGTACGGTCCTTGCCAGCGAGGCTCTAATGCTTTCTGGCAAAATCTCTTCACATAGACCCAGGGTCTAT
>NW_022196895.1:69708294-69725267 GCF_008632895.1 Mastomys coucha
TTTCTGGCAAAATCTCTTCACATAGACCCAGGGTCTATGTGTGGCTCTGGAACGGGGCCTGCTTCACAAAGGGCACATAATATAGGCCAAACCTGCTCATGAACCCATTTAGTTGCTCTGGCTTTAGCTGTTAGTTCATCATCTTCTAATTCTACAATGGCTGCTGACTGAAAGTTAGGCACCTATTAATAGGTGATGCCATATACGATTTCAAAAGGGGTTAGTCCTAATCAGTAAGGAGAGTTCCTTACCCTACACAGGGCACAGGGAAGGAGCGTGATCCAGTCTATGCCAGTCTCCAGGGCTAATTTAGTCAAGGTCTCCCGAATCTGACTCATTCTTTTTACCTGTCCTGAACTTTGGGGCCTGAATGCACAATGTAATTTCTAATCTGCCCCAATATATCCTGCTATATATTGACTTACCTTGGACACAAACGCTGGCCCATTGTCTGACCCTATCGTATGTGGGAATCCATACCTAGGTAGGATATCTTCCAGTAACTTCTTAGCCACTGCTTTTGTAGTGTCTGTCTTTGTTGGAAAGACTTCTGTCCATCCGGAGAAGGTATCCACGAATACCAGTAAGTACCTGTAGCCATACTTTCCCGGTTGGATCTCTGTAAAATCAACTTCCCAGTAGGCCCCTGGTCTCTTACCTGGCGGATGTGAGCCAGGATGTTTGGCAGTGTTGTGGGTGATGGTCAAATGACCATCTTTGCAGCTTGACACTGTATCCTCGATAGCACGCTGCTATCTGAAAGTCACTTTAGATTGTCTCACTGCCTCTGCCATCCGTTTCACTCTCATGTGAGTGACTCTATGGATTTTCCTGAGGATAGATTTTGCCAGGGAGGTAGGTAATAATAGCTTACCTTCAGCTGTCTGCCACCAGCCCTCTGAACACCAGCTCTTGGGCTGATTTCTGGCCCATTCGACCTCTTCTTTTATATATGTTGGGCATTCCGGTAGGTGGTAGGTTTGGTTTGGGTGCTTCCAGTAGAGTTGCAGCTAACGCGGAGGCAGCTGTTTCTCTTAAGGCTGCTTCTTTGGCAGCTCTGTCAGCCAAATTGCTACCTCTGGCCACTGCCATTATTCCTTTCTGATGGCCTGGACAGGGTATGATCGACACTCTCTTTTGGCAGCCAGAAGGCTTCAAGTAGTTTTGGATTTCATCTTTGTTTTTTGTTTTTGTTTTTGTTTTGTTGTTGTTGTTGTTGTTTTTGAGACAGGGTTTCTCTGTGTAGCTCTGGCTGGCTGTCCTGGAACTCACTCTGTAAACCAGGCTGGAACTCAGAAATCCACCTGCCTCTGCCTCCCAAGTGCTGGGACTAAAGGCGTGCGCCACCACTGCCCGGCTCATCCTTGTTTTTGATAGCTTTTCCTTCTGCAGTTAGGAGTCCTCTCTCCTGATATACAGCCCCATGTATGTGGGCAATCACAAATGCATACAGACTATCCATGTAGATATTGACGGCCAGCTCTTTCCCCATGGTAAGGGGCCTGGGATAGATAGTGCTATCCATTCAGCCCTTTGAGCTGAGGTACCTGCGGGGAGAGACTGGGCCCAGATTACCTCTGTTTCTGTGGCCGCTGCCACTCCTGCCCTCCTCTGTCCTTCTTGAATGAAACTGCTTCCATCTGTAAACCAAGTCCACTCTGCCCCTGGCAAGGGTGAGTCCTTGAGGTCTGGTCGTGTACTGTGTGCTTGTGCCAAGATTTCTGCACTGGTGGAGCGGCTGATCCAGGTCTGGATCAGGGAGGAGGGTTGCAGGATTTAAGGATGCAGACGTCTGGAAAGTAGCTCGGCCAGGATTGATTAGTAGGGTCTGATAGTGAGTCATGCTGGTATTACTGAGCCTCCTCTCTGGTGGCAGTTTGAATACCCCTTCGATTGTATGGGAGGTGGTCACAGTTAAATTTTGCCCCAAAGTTAGTTTATCTGCATCTTTAACCAGTAATGCTGTGGCTGCAATGATGGGCAAGCAAGGTGGCCATCCAGCTGCCACTAGGTCTAATTTTTTTTTTTTTTTTTTTGACAGATAGGCTACAGGCCGTTTCCATGGTCCCAGAGTTCTTTGTCTAATCCTTTTCTTTCATCGACATACAAGTGAAATTATTTGTTTGGTTTTGGTTTTGGCTTTTTGCAACAGGGTTTCTCTGTGTAGCCCTGGCTGTCTTGGAACTCACTCTGTAGACCAGGCTGGCCTGGAACTCAGAAATCTGCATGCCTCTGCCTCCCAAGTGCTGGGATTAAAGGCATGTGCCACCACCGCCCGGCACAAGTGAAATTGTTTCATGATGTCTGGGAGCCCCAAAGTGGGAGCGGACAGTAGGGCCTGTTTTATTTTATCAAGGGCCTTTTGATGATCTTGAGGTCCAGTAAAGTCTTTGGCCTCTCTGGTGGCCTCATATAAAAGTTTGGCTATTTCAGCGAAACCTGGAATCCATAATCTGCAAAAGCCCGCGGACCCATTCCTCCAGTCTCTGCTCATGCTTAGGGAAATTTTGCCAGCCAAACATCAAGGTCTTGGTCAGGGCTGGCTGCTGATTCATATAGTCTACATTCAGTCTCAGAGGCCAAGTTAAGCATCAGCACCTGGATTGGATTTCCGTCCCGGCCTGTCCGCCAGACCTTCCCAGGGTCAAAATGGATCTGGGCTCTCATTTTGGTCAGTAAATCTCTCCACAACAAGGGGTATGGGCATTTGGGATCACGATAAAGGAGTGGGACATTCGTCCAGTCCACAAGTCTATTGTCCTTTGGGTAGTCCATGAATATTGCTTGGTGCCTGTAGCTCCCTGGTCCCAGGATTTCTCAATAGACAATGGCCCTTCAGCCTTTATAAGCATTAAATATTGGGCTCCGGTATCCACCAGCAAGTCCAGAGGCTTTCCCCCAACTCTGAGGGTTACTCTGGGCTCAGGGAGGGGGTCCAAGCCCCAATGCCCTCAGTCTTCTCCTTTGGTAACCATGATTTTGTTTTTAAGCTTTTTCTTTGGGCATTCTCTGGCCCAGTGTCCTTTTTTTAAAATAAGCACACTGATTCTTACCCAAGGCTGGTCAATGACTCTCTCCGGGTTCTGACTGGTGATTTTCTTTTGGCTCCCTCCCCTCTGCAATGTTCCGAGCTGGTGCCTCCTCTCCTTCTGATCTGAATTGCCATGGGCTAGCAAGATGTTTGCTGTATCTTTGCTTAACATCTTCCCTGCCTTAGTCTTCTTCTCATCTTTAGTTTCTTGGTTATGGTACACTTTCTCCGCCACTCCCACTAAATCTCTCAACGACTTTTCTCCTAATCTTTCTAGTTTCTGCAGCTCTTATGTCCAGTGCCGATTGGTTTATGAATGGCTGTGCCACCATGTTTGTGTTTGCCAGATCTTCAGGATCTAAGTGCGTATAACAGCAGAAAGCATCCATAATTCTCCCGAGAAACTCTGCAGGGTTCTCATTATCTCTCTGCCTGACATCATATATTTTAGTCAAATTTATGGGTTGCTTAGCAGTTGCCCGGGGACCTGCCATAAGAGACTGGTGAAAAACTTGGAGACACTCCCTACCTTCTCCCATGTTGTAATCCCAGGCAGGGCTCCTGAGAGGGAACCCCTCACTGATGTCCGCTGGATTTTGCTTTGGAGTACTGTTGGCGCCCAGAACATTTTTCCGGGCCTCTAGGATGACTTGTTCCCTGTCCTCTGTGGTAAAGAGAATCTGCGACAATTGCTGACAATCATCCCAAGTGGGCTGGTGGGTAAAGAGAATTATATGTAATAAACCAATGAGCTCTTTAGGGTTGTCAGAGAATTTGGCATGTTCTCCAACTGTAAAGGTCAGCCATGGTAAAGGGCCAGTAGTGATGTTCCTGATTCCCTTGGGTGTCTACTGCACCAGTAGCCCTCGGGGGTAGTGCAGTGGAAGTGGAATCTGCCTCTAGTGCAGGCGGCCTGAGGAGGTGCCACTGCACACCTATTTCTAGTCCCCTGGGCCGGGCATCCTTCTATCTCTGATGTGGACACTATCAGAGCCTGGGGCACCCTTTCTGATAAATACATGGGTGGGAGTAGGGCTGGTGCAGAGACCACTGGTTCTGCTGGAGGAATCCCTTGGGGTGGGTATACCTGCACAGGTGTGTGTGGGGGCGGCAAAAGGCAATGAGCAGGGGACGGGTGATGACTCACAGTGGACCGCCCACCCACTCCCAAGATTCCTGAGCAGGTGGCGGGGGCACCTGCCTCTCTCCCGTCAGCCAAGGCATGGGTGGAACAGGTGGGAACTCTAGTGGTGGATGTATTTGTGGATAACTTGCTGCCGGCCAGTTGTCGCTTGTCCTGGTTCAGCTTGTAGATGTGCAAGTGGGGGCTGCAGAGGTGCAGGCAGAGGTGCCGGCGGGCCAGCCTGCAGAAGCACAGGCAGAGGCAGGGCTGTGCCACCAACTATCAGAGCCTCTGCCCATTTGGGCGATGCCGGTGCCGGTGCCGGAGTAGGGAGGTGGAAATACGACTTCTTTTGGTGTACTATCCTGTAGAATAGGATAAAAGAGCTTTGGGGACTTAGAATCTTCTCCTTTTATTCCTTCGCCAGCAGGGTGGGTGTAGTTTCTGGGACAAAGTAGTGTTAGAGGGCAATAAAAAGGATTTCACCCATGGTGGTGGATTGGTAACCAAATCTTTCCAGACTACGATGTAAGGAACTTGGTCTGGATAAGCTCCTGCCCTCTGGAACACTTTGTTTTCTACCGCTAACACCGTGGGAAGATGAAAAGTTCCCTCTGCCGGCCATTTTACTCCGAAAGTGGGCCATTCCGAGCTGCAGTATGCCGCCATCTTCTTCTTAGTCACGTCTAATGAGACATTATTGGCTCTGGTCTTTACTTTCTTACAGTGAGCCGAGAGAGTGTTAAGAGGGTGGGAGGGAAGAGGATGAGGATTAGTCTGTCCCATCGTGTCCATCAACATCCAGTATAGCAGAAGGCTAAATACTGTTAAAGACACTGCTGACAGAATCGCATGCACAGAGTAGCCATGTCGTGAATGGAAACAGAAATAAATCCAAACACTAGGACTCACAGTCTCCCGTCTTGGAAAATGGAACCGAGGTGGGTACGGCAGCAAACTGTGTCGGGGCCTCCCCTCTGACACTTCTAACTGATGGACAGGTACCACAGGGATGTCTCCCTGCTCCTTGCAGCCGTGAAGCTCATCCGCTATGGCTACCTCTGGCCGCATAAACCGTTACCTCGAGGCTTCCCTCCCCACCCCCCATGCCGAAATACAACCAGAAAGAACAACATGAACAAAGAGCAACAGACTATATGGAAACACTGAAACTCACCCACACTCACTTGCCAGCTTAGACTCTCCGGACTGCTGATTCCAGAGACCCACTGGGGAATCCCGTTTGGACGAGCCCCCAAATGTTATGCCCAGAGTCCAAGAGAAACCCAGATGAGCCCAATAATTGTGAAGTCCACTGTAACTTACAAAAGAGGCTTTTATTCCAGACCAGACTCAGATCATGAACACTTTGCACTCACTGAGAATATGAGACTTTGTCGAGCCTTAGTTTACTGGAGACCCCCGTGAGTGAACCACGTGGAGCCTGGACCAATGCAAAAAGCAAGAGGATTTTGTTGTTCCAGTGCACTGGGGTTGTCCTAGACCTGAAGGAGAGGTGGCCACCTCGCACAGCTTGTTCAGTGAGCTTTTATACAGTTTTCAGGGCAGCAGCCATTAGACACAATGTGATTGGCAGAACAATGTGACTTTTTTAGCTGATTGGTCTTCAAGGAATGAGGTGGCAAGGACTTCCCTTGTCTGAAGGTGGGCAATGGTTGGTCCTGCGGAATGTGTCTCCACCCACAGGTTGGTTCTCCTCCCTGTAGTCTGAGGAATGTTAATTAGCCTCTCCCTTCTGGAGGGGCAAGTGTTCTATGACCTTCCCAAAGTCCCTGAGCTGACCTTTTCAAGAGCAAGTGCTTGCATGTGATAAATGATCCTGGAAAACATAGGGTTCATATACAAAATTGTATATAAATTCAATTCTTAGGAATTGTTAGGGTGCCCAGGGATGAGGAGAGTGAAGTGCTGTAAGCGCTTGTTAGGGCAGAACTGAAGCTGGTAGGGGATTAATGGGTGTCTGTTCAGGAACTAATTTTATGGCTGGCCATAACTGTCTGTGACCTCTGGTTACCTTTTTCTATGATTTAAATGTGGGGCCCTAATCTCCTTTGAGTTTGTTATTTCTTTAAGGTCCCAAGGACAGGCACCTTTATCAGAGAGAAAATTCCAGCCCTGGTGGTGCCGAGGCTGGGAGGATGTCTCTCACTAGCGCTTGACTCCACGAGATGTTTTCATTAAGGGGGGTTTATGGGTAGTGCCATTCTAACACTAGACTGGGTTCTCTCCGAGAGGTATGCAGGGACAAACTGCACAACACTGGAGTTTCTTTGGTAAGGAGAGGAGGGAGCTAGCATTAATAATTCGGGGGTCAGAACAGCTTCACTCAGGCCCCAAGTGGACCCCGCCTGTATTAGTCAGGGTTCTCTAGAGTCACAGAACTTATGGTAGTCTCTATATAGTAAAGGAATTTATTGATGACTTACAGTCTGTAGTCCAACTCCCAACAATGGTCGGCAGCAGCTGTGAATGGAAGTCCAAGGATCCAGCAGTTGCTCAGTCCCACAAGGTAAGCAGGTGAAGAAGAGAGCCTTCCAATGTCCTTATACTGGTCTCCAGCAAAAGGTGTGGCCCAGATTAAAGGTGTGTGCCATCACACCTTTAATCCCAGATGACCTTGAACTCGGAGATCCTCCAGTCTTAATCTTCTGGGATTCATAGCCACCATGCCTCAAGATCTCCATGCCAAGATTCAGGTTGGAAACTTATATCTCCCAGCCTCCAGATTTGGGCCACAGGTGAGTCTTCCAATTCTGGATTGTAGTTCATTCCAGATATAGTCAAGTTGACAACCACAAATAGCCACTATACCATTGTATCTCAGATAGAACCTTCTGATACATTTCCTCCATTCAGTTGTTTCTCTCAAGTATTTTGCCCCACCAGTGAGACACACGATTAATACAAAGCCTATTAACTTGAGGGCCAACCCAAAGGTTGTGTTTTGATCTTTCTTTCTTCTTAATATTAGACAGGCAGCTACTGAATAAATGAAGGAAAATAGAGTTTCAAGTTGCTGCCATACTAAGTGTTACATAGAGCTATGAGGAAAGCCTGGTCCCTGCTTTCAGGCTGGAAAGAGGGGAGGTATGTGAGATGAGACATTCTTAAAGAGAGAATGAGAGGAAGAGGGGGAAAATGGAGCCGAGAAGCTGGCGGATGTGACCAGCTCTGACAATTTATATGAAAATTTGTTGGGCTCTAGGCAAGAGTCATTAAATGGGGAGATGTCTCCGTACTATTTCTTACACTTTATTAAAACAGTAAAGTGTGTGTCAGAAGACACGGGCTGTGCGGGAGAACTTGGAGTTAGTGATATAGAAGATGGATTTGTGCCTTTTTTTAAAGGTGCCTGAGTTTTCTGTACTGAGTGTGTATTACCTCACTCATAAATCATAAAATTAATGCAAAGATGTTCTTTCACAATGAAAAGAAGATGTCCGTCTGTGGAAGTGATGCTGTGGATGCCTGGGGTGGTCCTGCTCACTCTCAGTGCCTGCTCAGTCCCTTTTCATGACAGTTTGTTTTAACCAGCCTGTGACAAGAACCTGCAAGTGACGCACTTGCTGGTGACAGACATCGCTTTGTTAGGGAATCTGGGGCATTTCAGATTAGTCCTGCTGAATCTTTTCTTCCTGCATTCGTGTGTTAAATGTTCTTAGACAAATTCTAAATTGAATTTGAAAGCCTGGTGTGGTAGCACATGCCTGTAACCTCACTACTTGGGGAGGACAGACAGGAAGGCCGGGAGTTCAAGGTCATCCTTAGTTACATAGTGCCTTTGAGGCAGGTCTTGTCTACCGGAGACCTGTCGGAGGAACAACAAAAGCCTCAAACACTTGAGCTCTAGATAAAGCCAACACATCTCAATTCTCTGTGGAGAGATAGTCTGAAATGCAAAGGCCATTAGCATTTGCGAGTTAAGCACAAATTCCCCAAGCAAACATTTAATATTCTCGGTGGTGCGTGCTGACCTATGATCTATCTCCCCTTGCTTCCTCTAAATCCCCAGTGTGGAGTGTTTTTGTCTAGCTCCTCCTGTTTCCATCCATCATTCTTCAGGGACAGAGTGGATCTATCTGGTGGGGGGTGGGGTGGGAGACTGGTTCTGCCACTTGTCCACATGACCGTGGCAGAGTTAATGCAGCACATTTCAATCTGCTGATCTGCTAAGCATAGCCAATAATGACCGAACCTCTAGAACAGCTGGACTTGAAAGAATTCACTAAGCAACACCGAGTGCTTGCCATCTTTCCTGGTAATTGTTTTGCTTTCGGCTGCTATGGACCCTGAAGCAGCTCTGTACCCTCCTCTCCACAGTTCTCCGTGAATGTGGCCTGGAACTGGCCTGTCATGAGCACTTTGCAAAGCCAAAGGATATTCTGTGTCACCTTAGAAGCTGTCCATCTTGTTTGTTTGTTTATTTTTCAGAATCAATGGTAGCTCAATAGCTGGGCATAACAACTAACATCCTAATTTATAAACCATTCTAAGTTAAATCCTCCGGTAGCAGAACCGAATCGATCCACCACCTAAAACAGGGTCTCCGCTATCTACTTTATCGCCTCCATCTTCTGTCCTCCAGCCCACTCTCTTCTCCTCTTCCGCCATCCCTCTCTCTGACCCAGAAGTCCTGCCTACTCACCCAGTGATTGGTTTCTTTATTCAATAGAAGGGTCACATGAAGTCCTGAGTGCGTGATTCACTCCTCCTCTCAGGCAGCCCCTCTTGGGGAAGCTGAATTAACATCAAAATACAAATGACACCAGGGCTTGCCACAATGCTTCCCCCTTCCTGTCCAATTAAAAGACTCTTATCTTAGATGCAAATTGAGCACAACTGTTACCATTTTGTAATTTATGAAGTACAAGATAGACCTAACACCCAGTCTAACATTCTTGTCAATTAAGTAGAACACTCTGTCATCTATCCTAACTTAAGACTTATAGACCCATATGTTATGACCTGGATTAACTTGTATATTATCTGAAAACTATCTTTTCAAATATATTTGTTCTCTCAAAGTTAAATAGCCCAGGATGGCTCTGAGACTAAAACTTGTCTTTCATCCCCCTCAGAAATCTGAGAATGACCAATATTTGAAAATATAGGAAGACTAGCACAGCTTCCAGAACTAAGACGAGGTGTCTTAGTTCTGGAGCTGCCTACCTATACAGCTCCAGTAAGTCAGGAAGTTGGAGCATGATGCCTTCAGCCTTCTGGCCCAGGATATTTTGACAGACCTTGAAAAACAGGAATTCTTAAGGACTAGCTTATTCTGTCTCGGCAGAACTAAGCTGTCCTAACCTGTAACTTGTGTCCTCTCGAGGATGGTACAGGTCTGCAGGAGAGATAGGCACTTTCTGCCCAGTGGCCGCCTAGCCACAATGTACAGCCTTACCTGAGTGGATGCTCAGCTGCTTCTTTGAATCCATGAATAGGGAGTTGTTAGGAGCAGATTTGTCTCAACAACAAGTGAATAGATAACATTAAATGTCACATTCTGTGGATTTCTGATATTTTTGAAAAACAACTATCAATGTAATGTAATCTGGACTGTTGTCCATTAACTACTCTCAGCTATTTCTAATTAAAATACCTGAAAACAACCCAACAATAAACTCAGAGCCATGAATTTGTGATCTGGCCCTTAACTCACAGGCTTAAACATCTAGGATCAGTTTGTAATGGCATTTATAGAAGGACTGGGTCCAAGCCTTGTACTTTTAAAATTTTTGTAACAATAGAGGAAATTTATACCAATGAAAACCCTGATTCTATATCAAATAAATTCTGTACCAAAATAAGGAACTATGACTTCAACTTAGTAACTATTCTACCAAAAGATTCCTATCAAAAGAGATTATGGCTGCACAATCAATTCTAGCTATTCTCTCCCTGTTCCAATTATGACCATTTCAAAGTTCCCCAGAAAGACAACTTGAATAACCACCTCCAGACCCCCAGTCCAGAGAACCAGGGAGATGACGTCATAGCTACTTCCAGCTGAATACGGGCGGGCGTTGAGATATCTTTGAAGGGAGGGGGAAGGGTAGGGAAAATGGGGGAGTTGGGTTGGGTAAGAAGGCCACACTGGGCTGGCGAGATGGCTCAGCAGGTAAGAGCACTGACTGCTCTTCCAGAGGTCCTGAGTTCAAATCCCAGCAACCACATGGTGGCTCACAACCACCTGTAATGAGATCTGACGCCCTCTTCTGGTGTGTCTGAAGACAGCTACCATGCTACAGTGTACTTAATTATAATATAATAAATCTTTGGGAGTGAGCGAGTGGGGCCGACCAGAGTGAGCAGAGGTCCAAAAAGTCAATTCCCAACAACCAGATGAAGGCTCACAACTGTCTGTACAGCTACGGTGTGTACTCATATCCATAAAATAAATAAAATAAATCTTTTTTTTTTTTTTTAAAAAAAGAAGGCCACACCAACGATTGTTATAGTCTCTGATATCTGTGCCCTGACTGGGTCCAGCTGAAAGTCCAAGACATGAGGAATTCAAGCAGGCCAGTTCAGCATGTTTGACGATGAGACTCACCAAAGCTGTGTAGTCTATATTATATAAATATCAAAATATAATGTTAGTATCATCAAGATAACTTTTTTGTTTGATTCTCTGAAATCTAGTTCCCTGGGGTCTCTCTTTGTCATATCTGATCCATGTAACTCTGGAAGGTGTATAGACACTAATCACCTTTTCTAAAAATGCAAAGATAAAACCTTTCTCCCAAAATAGCGTGTCCAGAAAAACCTTTAGCTTGACCTCTCTCCCAGAGGAATAATATAACCACAAAACCCAAAATCACACCCCTTTTGAAAATTAAAGCAATCTAAAGCCTAATTCTTAGGCTTTTTCTATACTGTCATGCCAGGAAATTAACCCAAAATTCCTATGGAGCCCACAAACAAAGAATGTGAGTTACCTTGCAGGACTTCAAAGCTTCCCTAAAACAATTGTTTTCATACAATCTCTCTGCTATCCTAAAAAAAAAACCCTTTTGCTTATTGTATTAACCTGTTCTCAGGCTCTTTTCCTGACTGAGAATAACAAGTTGTCTATTCTCAGGGACCTTGGTGGAGGTCTGTGAATGCTTCCAAGAGATACAATACTTTTCTATGCTCGGAGGCCCTATTCTCTTTAATCCAGTATTCCCAAAACTTTATGAATAATTTTGTCTTGTATCTTTGGGCAACCTCTTGTCAATAATTAACACCCTGCCTTCTGTTGCAGAGCGGTTGCTGCAGGCATGTTCCTCTCAAGCTAATGAGTGTCCTACAACAGTTCGTAAATGTTAAACAGATAATGGTTCAATGTTCCCAGAATTGTAGATCTGAGAATTGGAATGTCATTTCCTATGCCTAGACTCCTAGAGACGTGCGCCTTTGCCACAGCAAAAATGAGCTAAGCAAAATCCTAAGCTTTCCAATATGAGTGTCCTGGGTGACAACAGATAGAGCCACCCGCATGAGAAGAGGAGAACTTGGTTCTCAAAAGGGTGTCAATCATGCTAAGGGGTGCCGAATTTGGTGGGCAAAGGCATGCGTCTTAATCACTTTCCCACTTAATCACTAGCTGATTCATAGTCTTCCTCTCCCACCCCACTTCCCATCTCCTTTCCCCTCCCGCTTGACTTGTGAGGCCAGGTGTCAATCAACTCTAGGTGTCTTCCTCTGTGAAGAGCCACCTTATATTCTGAGGGCCTCTCATTGAACCTGGAGCTTGTTGGCCTAGGCTCAACAGCGAATGTATCCTGCTGTGTCTCTAGTCCTGGAGTTTCAGGTGCATGCGACACCCAGCCTTTTACGTGGGCACCAGAGAACTGAATTCAGGTCCTCTTGCTTGGGCAGCAGGCATTACTGAGAGATCTTTCTAGCCATAGCTGACTGGTTGGTTATATTTCCAGTGCCTCAGTTTTTTTTTTTTGAAGCATGAAGTGAAAGCTCCCACAGCAGATTGATGTTCAGATGAGGACGTTGGGTAAATTGTATCCTTCCTTGGTAGCCACTCCTCACCAGAGTCCATTTCTCCAAGAAACCGAAAGGAACACATGAAACACAGCCTTAGTGTAGATCTCAATTCAAAAGCAACAAAGTTAATAGAAAGAAAAAAGCCAGGCATGGTGGAATACACCTTTAATTCCAGAAACAGGAGGCAGGAATGAGCCTGATCTACATAACAAGTTCTAGGACATCCAGAACTACATAGTAAAACTGTGTCTCACTCCCCACCTCCAACACACACACACATGACCTTACAAGTACACACCAGTAAACTTAGGAATGACAGATTGTTTTATACAAAGTTGCTCTTCTGGTTAAGAAATACCAGCTGCTGGCTGGCAGGACTTGCAAATAACTATATACTATATATTTTAGTTATACTCAGAGCTGTTAACAGGATAGGCAGAATAATGTTTGGAAATTGTGCAAAGCCTGCCATTCTTTCCTGGGACCGCTCTAACACTAATGTCAAGTTTAAGACAAAAATATGATGTATGGCGCCATTGGGGGAAAAGGAAATTTTAATATACTTGGATTAAAGTATGTCAGCGAGACTTTTAATTTACTGTCCCTCTTAAACCGAATAGGAATAAATCCAGAGATCTTGTTTTTTTCCTGACTGGAATGAAAACCCATGCAATGTGCAGTGCAGCAGTGGATGAAACTAATCAAAAGCCAGAGAGTTCATGGACAACGTAAGTGAACAAGCCCACAGTTTGTTTCAGAACAATTTCTGAAATAAAGATCTCCTATCTTCCGGGAACAGACATAACGTTATATACATTTCACTTGTTTAGTTAAACTATTGTCTTTGCGCGTTGCTTCCTCCTGTGATCTTGGGGTAAACACACGGGGACGATTCTATTATCAAGGCTGGGGATATGCACAGGTAAGGCTGTTTACATCTGGAAAGACCTTTGTGTTTATACCTGGAGCCAATGACGTTGATTAAGCCAAGAAAAGTAGGGGTTGGTCCAGCCTTGGGGATTATTTTATTATTATTTATTATTATTATTATTATTATTATTATTATTAGGACTTGTTTATCAAAAACTTCTGTTCTGTCTGAGAAATCAAGACCTGTAACATCTGGATTTCTCAGCATCCATGTGAAACTGCTCCCAACAGGCTGTGTAAGCCACTGCTTGCACTACAATGCGAAGAAAGCTGGAAGGATCATAATTGGTTACCGTTTCTAAGGAGTCTCTCTTCGATGGGTCACTGCTTCTAAGGAGCATCCTCCTGTGTCTTGTGTTTCTGTCTCCAGAGGTGTGGACCATGCTGTGGCCAGTGTTTGGCTACATGCACAATGTCTGCATGTAGAGCCAGATTCTTCCACCTGCAAAGCTGTAGGAGTTCATGCTAGTAACCATCTACATTTTCCATGGGCAGGCGCAAAACAATCATTAGAAATAACCAACCAGGCCGGGCGGTCGTGGCGCACACCTTTAATCCCAGCACTTGGGAGGCAGAGGCAGGCGGATTTCTGAGTTCGAGGCCAGCCTGGTCTACAGAATGAGTTCCAGGACAGCCAGGGCTATACAGAGAACCCTGTCTCGAAAAACAAAACAAACAAACAAACAAAAAGAAATAACCAACCAGTACCCCAGGGATATTGCTCAGTAATGGAGTGTGTGCCTAGTATATGCTAGGTCCCAGGGTTCAATTCCCCATTCCACAGTAAAATAAAATAAGCGAGCAACAAACAAATGAATAAACCCCGTGTCTTCTCTCTGGCTTGTCCTTCCCCTTCCATTGGCTCTGCAGGTAGGAATTGACAGAGAGTAAAAGAAGAGTGAGGCCCTGTACCAACAGCTGGAAGGGAAGGTTTGTCTACGATGGAATTCCTGCCAGCATGTGATGGGGGGGGGGGGGATGATGGAATTCCTGCCAGCATGTGATGGGGGGGGGGGGGATGATGGAATTCCTGCCAGCATGTGATGGGGTGGGGGTGCAGTAAGGTTCATGCCATGAAAGCACAGCTTTGGTTCCTAGTACACATTGTGAAAAGTTGGTGGTGCACGCCTGCAATCCAGTGCTCACAGGCAAGGAGAGGGAGACCACTGGGGTTGCTGGGTAGCTGGCCTGGCTGAATCAGAGAGCTCCCAATTCAGGGAGAGACCCTGCTTCAAAAACTAAGGGAGAGAGTGATGGAGGAAGACGTCCAGTATGTGCCTCTTGTCCTTACAGTCACACACAATTATATGCTGCATGCTTACACACCCTACACATCTGTTCAATGCTCTCTCTCTCTCTCTCTCTCTCTCTCTCTCTCTCTCTCTCACACACACACACACACACACACACACACACACACACACACACACGGGGTCGGGGGAGCAAGAGTGATGTTCACGGATATGCACACACTCTCTCTGTGTGTGAAGTAGTCAGGGATCTCTTTTGGTCTCTCTTTTCCTTCCTCTCTTCTACTTTTTGAGGTGCTTGCACCTTGGTAACTGTTAGTCCTCAGACCCAGGGCAAACTGCTAACTGAGGTGCTTATTAACTTACCAAAGTGGACGCAGTCCTCCAGCCTCACTCAGCCAGCCTTTCTTAGCTTGTCCCATACCTGTTGTGGAGACATCCTGGTTGGCATACCCTGTGCCTCACCCTAAGCTCTCCAGCCCCCAGGATGGGCTGGGACACTTTCCCCTGCTTCTCTTCCCTATATAACCAAGCTATGTTCTACAGTGGTCTCTTGGTCTCCTGGCTCCTCTCTCCCTCTCTCTCGCACCCCTTTTCCCTCATGGCCTGGTTCAGTCTGGACCCTTCTAGACGCCCCTGGCAATGATCACCTTCATATCTACAACAAACCTTTCCTCGGCCCACACCTAGGAACAGCCATACCCTCTTCCTCTCCTCTCCTCTCCTCTCCTCTCCTCTCCTCTCCTCTCCTCTTCTCTCCTCTCTCCCCTCCCCTCGTCTTCTCTCCCCTCCTCTCCTTCCTTTCTTTCATTTATTCAATAACTGACTTTTAGGCTCTATGGATTTGAGCTCCTCTGATCCATAACTACATCTTGAGAATTTTGGGGGGCTTAGAGATAGATCAAGCCATCAGCATTCTCTCTTTCTGTTTGAGAAAGTTCTCTGTGTTAAGAACTGCTGCTCTTCTTAAAGGAAACCTGTTTGGAAACAGACTGAAAGGGTCTGCTTACACGGCCACAATGATGTGAGCCAGCTTTTTTTTTTTTTTTTTTTTTGGCTGCTGCAGAATGCAGCTTGGAAGAACAGCTGTACTGGCCAGAGGTAACTTCTGCTCAATAGGATGGATGCAAGTGAGAGACTGGTTTCTCTGTGCACCTTGTGACTGATCTACTTTTTATTCTTTGGAAACTCCTGGTCATACAGGAGAGGGCTTCAAGCTAGCAGGCTCACAGAAGTACAATGAAGAACGATGGACGGTGTCTGACGTTGACTTCTGCAGACGCTTGGATTGATGCTTTAAACAATGGGCCAGGTCAAACAGCTCCTTGTGCAAGCGAATGCCCGGCCAGAGTCAGAGTGGAAGAAACTGCACGTGAACCTGGCTTTGTTAGCTTGGCTTCCGCGACGCTGGAGCATCTCTCTCCTATCCAACAACTCTCTATCCTATTTCACACGGCTCCTATACTGTCTGGTCTCTAGAGAGACAGAGTTATTGGATCATCACATGCAAGCGGTGACTATATGGGGTGCTTGTGTTGCAACCTGGGCTTCTGGTATATGCTATTTGATAGAATAGCTGCTAGACTCAGGTGACCGTTCAGTTCTTTACATATATGGCTAGTCTAAATGAATAGCTCAGAGAATGTAGCTCAGTGGTAGAGTGCATGTGTAACAAGTGTGAAGGCCTCCAGTGAACCTTCAGGATGGGGGTGTGCAATAGGTTGCCTAAAATATGCAGTGGGTTTGAGTGTCTGGTCTAAATAAACCAAGAGGGAAATGATAGAGGGAGTAAGGAGGAAAGAGGGAAGAGGGAGGGGTTTGGCTATGTGTGGTGGTACACAATCCCAGCAGCCCCTGGGAGACAAACCAAACCAAACCAAACCAAACCAAACCAAACCAAACAAACAAACATAACCAAGAGGACTGTGAGTTCCAGGCAAGTCTGGGCTACTTGGTGAGACAGAGCAGAACAAAATCAATCAAGGGCTAAGGGTATGACTCAGCGAG
Organism: Mastomys coucha; assembly: GCF_008632895.1. Classification (NCBI taxonomy): domain Eukaryota; kingdom Metazoa; phylum Chordata; class Mammalia; order Rodentia; family Muridae; genus Mastomys; species Mastomys coucha. Next base: position 69,724,640 of record NW_022196895.1, read on the forward strand.
TGAGATGCTTCTGCACAGTTAGGATAGCCAGCAACCACATGAAAGTAACCCCAGTCCTGGGGGCTTGGGACAGAGAAGGCAGATCCCGAGGGTTCGCTGACTGGAACAGTTAGCTCCAGGTTCGGTGAGAAACCTTACCTCACAGAAGTTCAATGAAGAATGATAGACGGTGTCTGTCGTTGACCTCCGGCATCCATTGTCTACGTGCACAGATGAACACAGCCGCACAGTCACACAATACACACAGAAGCACATATAACCTTAGGCTTAGAACCAAACAGAATGTGAAAAGGAAAAAGTTTTCCCAAGTCATGGGCCTTTCAGCACTGAACCAGGACAGTCCTCGGGAGTAGCAAGCGGCAACCATCAACCACTGAGGGATAGAATAGCACACAGAGGGACGAGGGTCGAGGAGGCTTGCATGGAAAGCCATTAGTGAAGTGAGGAAGAACGCACATTTTTCTTTCCTTCAGGCCCCGGGGCAGCAGGTGCTGCTGGATGACTGGGCTGCAGGGACTTCAGCTAGTGCTCAGGACAGTGCTATAGGACTGTAAGACCCCGTCGAGCCTTAGCTATAGGACTGTAAGACCCCGTCGAGCCTTAGCTATAGGACTGTAAGACCCTGTCG
>NW_022196895.1:69725516-69732232 GCF_008632895.1 Mastomys coucha
CCGTCGAGCCTTAGCTATAGGACTGTAAGACCCTGTCGAGCCTTAGCTATAGGACTGTAAGACCCTGTTGAGCCTTAGCTATAGGCCTGTAAGACCCTGTCGAGCCTTAGCTATAGGACTGTAAGACCCTGTCGAGCCTTAGCTTACGGAGAACCCCCTGAGTGAATCACATGGAGCCTGATCGATGTGAAAAGCATGAGGATTTTTAATATTCCAGTGCACTGTGGCCGTCCCAGACCCTAAGGAGAGGTGGTGACGACCCCACACAGCTTGTTCAGTGAGTTTTTATACAATTTTCAGGGCAGCTGCCATTAGACACAATGTGATTGGTAGAACAGTGTGACTTTTTAAACTGATTGGTCTTCAGGGAAAGAGGTGGCAAGCACTTCCTTTGTCTGAAGATGGGCAAAGGTCCACCTGCGGAATGTGTCCCTACTGGCAGGTTGGTTCTCACCCTGTGATCTGAGGAATGTTAATTAGCCCTTCCCTTCTGGAGAGTTCTGCTACCTTCCCAAAGTTCCTGAGCTTATCTTAGTAAGGAAACTCCTGGCCTCCCGGTGTTTTCCTGAGATGTCCCTGTTCACTCGGATCTTACATGTCCCCCTTTTCTTTTGTGCCTCAGTCTTGAAGCTATTGTGGATAGGTGTGCAGCTCATATCCCTGATCCTCTGTACTTCCTAAGTGATTTAGAATATAAAGGCCAAAGGTCAGAAGCAGGAACAAAATGATCAGGAGTCCTAACAATGTAGAAATAAAGGTAGTAAACCAGGGGGAGCTGTTAAACCAAGACTCTAAACAGCCCTGACTCTGTTCCTTCTCTTCCACTTGGCTAACCCTTCTCTCACCTTGGCCATTGAATTTTTAACTACCCCCCGGAATGGTCTCTAGTGTGTGCTTCCTGACATCTCACACCCTCAAGTAGCACAGAAGAAATGGTTGGCCCCCTAACACTGATGGGCCTGCCGCTGGCTTCTCCCATCTCGGGGACACATATATATTCTCACAGGACACTTTTCACAAGTCCCTCATCCCCCACATTCAGGCAATCCCTCTCCCCGTGTCTCCAGGGCAGCGACACTCCAGAAGTCAAGGCCCACTGCTAAATCACAGAGATCAAAGACAGGGTCCAGCCACCAGAAACCACTCAGGTAGTGGACCAAGCTACATCACCAGTGGCTGAGAGCACCTACCAAGTCACTTTGGTCGGGGTGTGGGGGCTGCTGAGGCTCAGTGCTGGAAGATTACACCAGAGCCATCTCGTGGTTTCTCTGGCCTCGCAGAAGTGGGTTGCTTGGGTGTCTGGCTGCTATCTGGTTGGCATTAGGTGTGGGTGCTGATCTGATGTGAACCCAGGCAGTCACTCCATCCATTTTAATGGAGGTCGGGGTGGTCAACAACATCAGGAACGGCCCTCTCCACTTTGCTTCCGAGTGTCCAGCACAACGTCTCTTAACATATATCCAATCTCCAACTTGGTATTTGTGTGGAACCTCTAGGGGTACCTGCATTATACAGGGCACTAAGTTTAGGCCACAATTCCAAGTGGCTGATCTGGAAAGCTTGCTATGAAGCAATAAGATCCTTGTCAGCCTGAAAAGTCACCCTGGGGTTATCAAGAGCAGGAGTCAAGGGAGTGGATGCAGGATCTCAAAGAGATCAGGATAAAATGGTAGGGGGTGTTCAGGGCCAAGGAAAGGGGAACCAACCAGTCTGAGCCAGTCTCCAAGGTCTCTTTACCTGCTCTGAGCTCTGGGGATGGTATGCACAATGGGGCTTCCAATTGGTCCCCAATATCTCTGCTGATCCCTGACTTACCTTAAGAGACAAAAGCAGGACCTTTGTCCAATCCATTTAGCTTGGGTGCTCCGAACCTCTGGAAATTTTTCTTCTAATATCTCCTCAGCTACCACGGTAGCTGTTTCCCGCTTGGTAGGGAATATTTCAACCCATCCAGGGAAAACATCTACAAACACTAGAAGGTATTTGTAACCATATTTTCCTGGCTTAACTTCTGTAAAATTGACCTACCAATAAACTCCAGGCTGTTCTTCCCTAGGTCTTTTGCCCTGTTTACTCTTGGCTCCATAAACATTACCTTACACTGTTCTACTGTCTTTCTGGCTCAGAACTTGAGGTATATATATTAGGTCTCGTAACTGCTTGGACAAACTTTCTATCCCTTAAATGGGTCCATCTGTGCATTTGGCCCAGTAATTCTTTTGCTTACTTTCTGGGGAGTACAGTTCTTCCTTTTTGTGTATGCCATTGTCTTACCTTCTCTTGGTAATAGTTGGTAAGGTGGCTAGCAATCTGAGTCCTTTTTTTCTTCAGTATGTTCTAAGTGAGGCCATCTTTTATTTTTAGTCCAGTCCCAATTCCCAGTGGGCATCTCTTGCAGACCCATAACCAGGATAGGCTCATGCATAGCCACTTGATCTGCCTGGATATTGCCCAGGGACACTGAGTCTCTTCCCTTCTGATGTCTTGGGCAATGACTAATACTCACAGTTGCTGGCTTCATCAGATCCAAGATTTCCTGCTTGTTTCTTTCCCCTCTGATGTGAGTAGTCTTCTCTCTTGGTATAGAGCATCGTGGAAAAGGTATACCTGTTGTCCATGTAGATGTTGATCTTTTTGCCTGTCCCCAGGTCCAGGGTTTTGATAAGAGCTATCAGTTCTGCCTTTTAGGCTGATGTTCCCAGAGGAAGCAGTTTCACCCAGACCGCCTGGCACCTGTCCACAATGGTGGCTCCCTCCTTGTGCTGTCCCTCTACCAGGTAGCTGCTGCCATCAGTGAACCAGGTTGCCTCTGCATCAGGAAGCAGCTGATCGACACGTCCTTTTGCCATCCCTGGTCCTCAGCTAGAATCTGCTGGCAATCATGAGCTGGCGGATTGAAGTCACGGTCAGGTAGCAGAGTGGCCAGGTTGATGGCCACTAGGGATGTGAAGGTCACCCAATCTGAGTTTAGCAACAGAGTCTAATAATGAGTCATGAGGGTGTTGGCCAGCCTAGAACAAGGGATCCTGTGGAAGTGCCAATCAGCTTGGAATATTCCCCTTCTCCCTGTGAAGAAACCTGGGGCCCAAGACTAAGGAGGACTGTCTAGAGGGGACCAAACGCCTCTTGGAGGAGCTAGGAGGATTGAGATACAGAGCCTCAGCCAAGAAGGCCCAAATCTGCCAGAGAAAAGTAAGTTATCTGGGCTACCTGCTGGAAGACAGCCAGCGCTGGCTCTCCAACCCTCCAAAGGAGACCATCCTGCACATCCCTCCTCCACAGAGCCCCAAACAGGTACGGGAATTCCTGGGCATGGCTGGGTTCTGCTGGCTATGGATTCCAGGGTTTGCTGAATTGGCTGCCTCCCTCTACCCCCTGACTAAAAACGGGCAGCCCTTCAGTTGGGGTGAAGAAGAACAACAGGCTTTTGATGTGATTAAGCAGGCTTTACTGGAGGCCCCTGCTCTAGGACTGGCTGATGCCAGCAGACCTTTCCACCTTTATGTAGCATAAAACAGGGAGATAGTCAAGGGAGTGCTCACTCACTTCAGGGGCTGGGCCTCTGGGAGTTGACCAGCTGCCTATCTGTCAAAGAAATTAGACCCTGTTGCTGCTTGTCTACTGATAGTGGTGGGGGGTGGTGGTTTTAGTTAAAGATGCTGACAAATTGCCGATATTGTTCTACCATTTCCAGAAGGAACAGAGCCGCAGAGCCTTCCCCAGCTCCCTCCAGGGGGGCCTGAAGCATCCTTCAGTCTCCCCCCGCCCCCCCTCCCCCGAGGTCGCTACGTGAAAGCATGTCTGCCTGTCGCACTTGACCGCACCAAGCAAAAGCTCAAACAGACTTACACACTCAGACTTTGACAAACAGAAAGAGACAAACAGAAACTGCCATAAAAACTCGAGCCTTCCTATTCACTGCTCCAGTGTGTTCCCACAAGGAGTTGCTTCCTGGCCAATGCACCAAATGTAACCCTGTCGAGCCTTAGCTTACAGGAGAACCCCCTGAGTGGATCACATGGAGCCTGATCGATGCAAAAAGCATGAGGATTTTTAATATTCCAGTGCACTGGGGCCGTCCCAGACCCTAAGGAGAGATGGTGACGACCCCACACAGCTTGTTCAGTGAGCTTTTATACAATTTTCAGGGCAGCAGCCATTAGACACAATGCGATTGGTAGAACAGTGTGACTTTTTAAACTGACTGGTCTTCAGGGAAAGAGGTGGCAAGGACTTCCCTTGTCTGAAGGTGGGCAAAGGTCCACCTGTGGAATGTGTCCCTACTGGCAGGTTGGTTCTCACTCTGTGATCTGAGGAATGTTAATTAGCCTTTCCCTTCTGGAGAGTTCTGCTACCTTCCCAAAGTTCCTGAGCTTATCTTAGTAAGGAAATTCCTGGCCTCCCGGTGTTTTTCTGAGATGTCCTTGTTTACTCGGATCTTACAGGACAACATTCATCCACAGCCCCTCAGCCCTCAGCTGTATGGAGCCCACTAGGCATGCACAGTCAAGAACATGGCACCTAGCGGGGTTCCCCGGTTCTCCCCACTCACTAGTGTGAGATTCTAAGAAGAAGCCCATTCTCATAAGCCGTGTTTGTAAATGAGATCATTCTAGAATCCAGATGATCCCAGGTAAGCATGAAAATGGAGACCTCTACTGGAAACCAGGAACGTCTCATCTCAGCCTTGTCTCCCAAAATCACAACTTTTCTGGGCAGCCACAGCTGGGTGTGGGACACAGTGCCACTAGCCAGAACCCTGTCAAGGAGAGAGCTTCCCATGGGCTTTTTGGCAGCCCCAGGCTGGCTTGGTTACTTAGAAACACTCAGAAGGGTATTGAAAAGGGTATCCTTGAACTTTCTGAATGAACCTATGAATCTGGGTTGTGAAAAATCACCGTCTTGTTTGATGTTCAGCTTGAGTTGAAAGTAGGCAGTGGCTCTGAAAGACCCCTGGGGGAGACCCCCACTCAAATCTCGGGAGGACGTACACCCAAGGAATCACGAGAGACCACATCTTGATGTAATTACAAGAGGTATATTTTAATTTCAGGACGCCCTGGTTTGGCACCACAGTTATCTCACGCAGGAGATAATGGAGCCAACCACGAGGCTTGAAAGTTAGGGGGTTTTATAGGAAAAAGGTCTGAGGGAACAAAGGAATCAGTGTGGTCATACATGATTGGATAGTTCAAATATTAACTATTATGTGCAGAACAGAGTGGAAAATTCCTAAGGTTGGTGTTAATCTGAGTCAACAGAGCATCTGACCTTAAACCATATCTGAGAGGACCAGATGGTCCATTACTTAGTGTCTGCCAGGCACGTCTTTGCAGGCCTGGGCCTTGGACATGTCCTCGTTTGCCTAGACATGTTTTCCTCTATGTTTATAGTTTTATGTCTTCTTGACCTGCCAGCTCTTATGATATCTAACAACTTGTTTGCTCTTTCCCAGGCCTATGTGGCCAGTTTGTGATGGATTCTTAGGCCCATAACTTTTCTTCCTAGTCAGCACAGGTTTAAAGCTTTAATTTCTCCTTACAGCTCGCAGTCATTGGCCCTCTCTGAAGGGTGAAAATCCACATACCCAACAACCACCATAGGTCCACAAATTCAGACTTTCTTCAGGTAAGTTTTAAGTGTCTGTGTTTTTTTAAAAAATATTTATTTATGGGGCTGGAGAGATGGCTCAGCGGTTAAGAGCACTGACTACTCTTCCAAAGGTCCTGAGTTTAAATCCTGGCAACCATATGGTGGCTCACAACCATCTGTAATGAGGTCCGACTCCCTCTTCTGGTGTGTCTGAAGACAGCTCCAGTGTATTTACATATAATAAATAAATAAATCTTTAAAAGAATATTTATTTATGCCAGGCAGTGGTGGCACACACCTTTAATCCCAGCACTTGGGAGGCAGAGGCAGTCAGATTTCTGAGTTCAAGGCCATCATGGTGTGCAGAGTGAGTTCCATTACAGCTAGGGCTATACAGAGAAACCCTGTCTCGAAAAGCCAAATAAATAAATAAATAAAAATTAAAAAAATAAAAAACTTATTTATTTTTATTTATATGCGTACACTGTAGCTGTCATCAAACACACACCAGAAGAGAGCATCAGATCCCATTACAGATAGTTGTAAGCCACCATGTGGTTGCTGGGAATTGAACTTAGGACCTCTGGAAGAACAGTTAGCGCTCTTCACTGCTGAGCCTCCTCTACAGCCCAAGTGTCTGGTTTTTAAAGGGCTCCTGAGGTGACTCTGGCTGGAGCACTTTGCTGTCATGCTAGAGACCCTGGGTTTGTCCACAGCAAAGCATGCCCAACTAACAACAAAAAGACTAGGGCATAGCAGTGCACACCTATAATCTCAAGAGGCTGAGGCAGGAGGATCTCTCTTTTCAAGCCAGCCTAAGCTATGTAGTGAGACCCCCACCCTTACCCTAAAATCAGAAACCAAAAGCTCTCTAGACGCTTTAAAAGCATATTTTAAAAGGTTATCAATGAAGGCATCGTGTTAGGAGACATAAAATACACACACAAAGGACCAGCAATGTATGATTGCACTTATATAAGTGGATGGGAAGTAGAGTGGAAGGGGCTAGCAATAGCTCATTATTGACAATGAGCAGCGAACTTGACTTTCAAGCTGTGGGAGAAGAGAAAGTGTCTGCGGGTCACACAGGTTTAAGAATCAGCTGTAAGCCGGGCGGTAGTGGC
>NW_022196895.1:69732481-69742217 GCF_008632895.1 Mastomys coucha
AAAAAAAAAAAAAAAAAAAAAGAATCAGCTGTATTGGGGAAATAGAAGATGCGCGGTGCTGGCGTGCGGAAAGGAAGCAGGCGAGAGCCAAAAGCCCCTACCCTCACAGACCGTGCACCTTAGCCTCTGAAAGCCTCAGACCTGCCCAGCATGCACAGCCAGGGCGGCGGCTTTGGTGGTCATAGACCAGCAAGCAGAACTGGCTGGCCCATGGCCTAGGTCAGAGGGATAAAATGACAGCTGTTCACTGAGTGGCCAGAGGAGGGCAGCAGCGCTCCTGCCGTCTACCTGTGGGAGAGCCACTCTTTCAGCCCCCAAAAGGTTTAGGATTCCCAGGCCCTCCTCCCCCTCCCCCGTAATTCTCACAAAAAGGCTTTGCTTTGCAGGACAGGAGGCCAGGGTCACTGTGTGTATGTGTATGTGGGGGTGGGGTGGGGGGGTTCCCAGCAAAAGCAGGAAGCATCTTTCATTCATAGCTATAGCCTTTAGGGAGGTGTTTGTTGGAACCTTGCTGACTATCCAAGGTGCACCCGCGGAACTGCAGCCTGCCGTCCCGAGGCTCTGGCTCTAAGTTCACTTCCAGACTGTGGGGGCGCCCTGCCCTCTCCACATCACCCCTGTTTTGTTGGTCTGGCTAGTTCCCTATCACCACTTCACACTCCATGCCCAGCCCTTTCTAAGAGTGAGTGGTGTGTGTGCGAGTGTCTGAGAATATGTGTGTAAGTGTTAAACGCCCGTTTTTTCCTCCTGGCCCTAAGTTGCCAGAAATAACAACTATGTAAGTCGACTATATTTACAAACATCTAGGCCATAAGCTTTGACTGTTCCCCGATAAGATCATAACTGAATATCCCATTTATTGTAATCTAAGCTCTCTCACGTGGCAGGTTACCTCTGATCAGGTTCCAAGCGCGTTCCCCTTCCTCTTCCCTGGGGCTTCCTCAATCTCACGCCTGGCTCTATCCCAGAAATCTCTCTTCCTATGGGATGTCCCACCTTCTATTTCCTGCTTCAGCTACTGGATAATCAGCTTTAATTGACAGGTGTTGCATCCATACAGGACACAAGAGATTTTTTTCTCTTGCTATCTGAGTGTAGGGGGTGGAGGTATGGTGTGTGTGTAAGTATGTGAGTGTATATGTAGTGTGTGTGTATAATTATGTAAGTGTGTATGTGTTGTGTGTGAGAGAGTGTGTAATCATGTGTGTGTATGTGGTGTGTTTATGTGTGGTGTGTTTGTGTGTGTGCATGTGTGCACACATATGGTAACCAGTGGTTAGCAACGGGTATCTTCTATCACTTGCCATCTTATTTTTTGACTCACTGTCATGATTTATATATGTTTGGCCCAGGGAGTGGCACTATTTGGAGGTGTAGCCTTGTTGGAGTAGGTGTGTCACTGTGGGCATGGCCTTTAAGACCCTCATCCTAGTTGCTTGGGAGTTAGTATTCTGCTAGCACCCTTCAGATGAAGATGTAGAACTCTCAGCTCCTCCTGCACTATGTCTGCCTGGATACTGCCATGCTCCCACCTTGATGATAATGGACTGAACCTCTGAACCTGTAAGCCAACTCCAATTAAATGTTGTCCTTATAAGAGTTGCTTTGGTCATGGTATCTGCTCACAGCAGTGAAACCCTAACTAAGATCCTCACTGAACCTGTACAAACTAACTCAGGGTTCCTGCTGTTTTCCCTTCCCCACTGCTGCATGTGGCTTTTCACATAGGTACTGGGGGTCTGAATGCAGACTCTCGTGTGTGTGTGTGTGTGTGTGTGTGTGTGTGTGTGTGTGTGTGTGTGTGTTTGTGTGTGTGCACGCGCGCGCGTGCATGTGAAGCTCTTTACTGACTGAGCCATCTCCCCAGAATCTACATTTTTTTAAAAACCTGTTATATTAACTCTAGTATGTATAAAGATGTGTTTTGATTGGCATTTCCCTAAAGTTTAATGATTTTGAGATATTTTTCTGTTTCTTGGTTATTTGGTCATCTACATATTTATAGTCTTAAGTTTAAGATATCAACTTGTTTTTAATTTTTTTTAAAGATTTATTTATTATTATAAATGAGTACACTGTAGCTGTCTTCAGATGCACCAGAAGAGGGCACCAGATTTCTTTATGAGTGGTTGTGAGCCACCATGTGGTTGCTGGAGTTTGAACTCATGACCTTTAGAAGAGCAGACAGTGCTCTTACCCACTGAGCCATCTCACCAGCACCCTCAACTTGTTTTTGTTATTGAATTAGAACAGGTATTTATATATTCTGGCACCAGACCCCTATCACACATATGAATTGCATATATTTTTCTCCCATTCTCTCTGCTACTTGTTTCATTTTTAGGACAATGCCTTTGAGTGTGTAAACATTTTAAATGTTGGCATAATTCAATTTATATATTTTTTCATTTTATTGCTTGTGTTTTTGCTGTAACATCTGAGAGGCCACTGCTAAAATTAAAGTTGTGAAAACACCGGTCTTTGACTTTTCTTCTAAAACTTTTATCGTTTTATTTCTTCTGTTTGATCCACTTCAAGGCAACTTTTTTTATACCTATAATTCCAGTTTTAATAAGGAAAGATTTTATTTATTTTTTATTTTAGACATGAGTGTTCTATCTGCTTATATGCTTGCATGCCAGAAGATCCCATTAAAGATGGTTGTGCAACTCAGGACCTCTGGAAGAGCAGTCAGTGCTCTTAACTGCTGAGCCATCTCTCCAGTCCTCTCAAGGTAGCTTTTTAATAAATAATGTTTATCGCCTTGTAGCAGTGGATGTCGGAAACTTATAGCGGCTGCTCTTGTGAGGAAGAATTAACTGGACCTGGCAGTGCCTGGTATTTGGTTTAACAAGTCCACTGTAAAATGGCCCTGGGACATGGAAACTATTTATGATCCAAGGAGGCACATGAACATCAGGCTGCTTGCTAACCAGGTGGACACACAGTCTCAAGAAAAGCTAATTAGATTCTGCTTGGGAGACATATTTCTTGACAACATTCTCCAACCCAAACAAAAAGATAAGTATTGTTCACAGAGGCCCCCCCCCACCCCTGCAGAGCATTGTTTACAGACATGAAACATGGGGCTTTATAGTTTGTGTTTATGTTGGGATTTGTAAAATAGAACTTAGACAATTGTAGGACATGAAGGCATGGCTCCTGCAAGGGGCAGTGAGTTCATTTTCTATTCCTGTGTGACAAACGATCACACATTTGGTATCTTAAAAGCATCATCCACGCCTTTACTTCACTCCTCCTGTCAATCAGGATCTCAGGCTGTATCTGCGTCCAGGGCTCAGAGCCTCAAGGCAGTTCATGTGTGATCTGTGTCTTATTCTTATTCAGAAGCTGAGTGGGGAGAATCCACTCCAGGTTCATCTGAGACATTTGCCGGGGTGGCATTACTCAAGCCTCAGGGTTTTGATTGCTGTCTTCTGGTGGCCAACATCATATCCTAGTGGCCCCTTGAAATCCCTGGAGATTTCGGGCAGTCTTGAGTCTCCCCAACATGGCCAGCACCTCACCAGGGGACAATCTCTCACCAGTATCCCTGCCATGACCACGTGAGCCTATGAGACTGAAAGGCTGTAGACTACTAGGAGTTACAAGATGGGGTTTGGATCACCCCTGCCCTCTTGTAAATTGTATTTACTCATGTATTTTATGTATGAGTGCCCTGTCTGCATGTGTGCCAGAAGAGGGCATCAGATCTCATTACAGATGGTTGTGAGCAGCCATGTGGTACTGCTGGGAATTGAACTCAGGACCTTTGGAAGAGCACCCAGTGCTCTTAACCTCTGAGCCATCTCTCCAGCCCCCAGTTATCTCTCTCCTGAGCTGTGTGTTCTTGAGCAAGTACCTGAATGTCTCCGGCCTGCAAGTGACTTATGTACAAAATGGGCTAATTGTCTTCATGTAATAATTGGGATATTTCAAGTGCAGACTAACAAAAAGTAGTGAACCATCAAACTCTTGTTTTCTTACAGTAAGTCTAGAGCTAGTACTTCAGGAACTGAAGCCTTTAGTATATTTAGAGCCAGATTTTTGTGGCGATGAAGATTTGATCTTGCTTAGTTCTGCTCACTCCAGCGTGCTAGATGGCTGCTCCCAGCTTCATGCCTTCCTGGTCGCAATTCTGGACTTAGTAGCCATTAGCATTCTGCCCTTGCAGTAAACAGATATTCAAAGTAGTCAAAGACGCCTGGGGTCGGTGACTGCTCATTCCCCCTCTACCCCTTCCTTTAAAAAAAATCTGATAAGGTTTCACATTTTATAAATAATAGGCTGTGCCTCCTCTCCCATCTCTCTGTCTATTGTGTGCAGCGTTTATCTGCAAGGTTGGCATTTTGCATGGATGTGAACATGTGTGTGCTCGTGCACGAGGAGGCCAGATAGCGATGCGGAGTGGCTTCTTTCGTCACTCACTACTTTGTATATTAAGGCGAAGTCTCTCATTCGAAGCCAAAGCACACCAGTTCTGCTGCTAGTCTCTCCACCTACCCAAGCCTTGGGGTCACAGAGGCCGCCACACTTGCCTAGCATCCTATGTTGCTCCCACACTATGCCTTCCCTGCCATGGTGTACTGAAATCCTCTGAAAGCACGAGTAAGATTTCCCTCCCTTGTATGTTGGTCACGGTGATGTGAAAGCCACCAGTGGATATTTGTATAATGAGGTTTGGTCATATGCACCCCATTTCTCTGCTGTGTCTCCGCCTTCCCTTCTAGATTCCTAATAGAATCTTGATTTGTTTTCTTTCTCACCCGTAAATTTCTCATGGCAACGGTGATGGTGAATAGTGAATGTCCACTTTAAGAAAGCCAGATGTGGTGAGATGGGCTTGTAATCCCGGTGCTGGGGAGGCAGAGGCAGGTGGATCCTTGGGGTATACTGGCTAGCCAGCCTTATCTACCCACTGTCTTTCCAGCTAGTAAGAGTCTCTGACTCAAAATCAAAAAAAAAAAACAAAAGGTGGACAGTTCCTTAGGAGTGACAACCTAAACTTGTCCTCTGTTCTCCATGTGTGTATGCATACATGCATGCACAAATAACATGCATGCACACACACACACAAGTACACATGCATACTAGTAAAATTTGCAGCATAATTAAAAAAAAATTAGTCAAAACCCATGAAGTGACTACCAGCCTGGTTGTGGATCAGGTATGAGATCATTCTACCTCATTAGATCATTCCATCTCATTAGAATGAGATGATACATAAATTCCATTCGAGTAGCCTAGTCAATGAGACCACTGTGTGAAATGATGCGTGAGAGTTAAGCCATTCGAGCCTCCTAGCTCCTGCACACTGCAAGGAGAAATATGCCACGGATCTCAGTCCCTGACCTTAATAAAACGTGCTCAGCCCCTTTACAGAGGTAGGACTAATTGGAGCCAGATGAGTGATGTCATTGTAAGTTAATTTTTCACTAGGATTGCTGGGAAAAAATCAACTTCCCGTGACAAATGTGACTCAGAATTTCAATGGGAACAAATGCATTTTCTACTGTGAGCACCCTCCCCAGTGTGAGCATCCTCTCCAGTGTAGGGACTCTCCCCGAGGTGATCATTCTCTCTTGGGATCGGCACTTGCCAATCATCCAGTCAAGAAGACATCATGAGGGTGGGATATAATCTGCCATGAGTAGCGTCCTTGTATGGGGGGGGTGCATCTGGACACAAATGTAAGTGAACCCAGAGATCCACGGAGAGGCAACTATGTGAAGCTGAAGGCAGAGACTGCAATGATGGTTGCAGGCCCAGGAATGCTAATAGCTACCAGCTACCACCAGAAGCCAGGAAAGAAGGAAGGAATCTACTCAAGGTCTCGCAGGGAGTGGAGCTGGGTCAACATCTTGGTCTTTAAGACTTCTGACTTCTGGAGCTGCTTGAGAACATTTCAGTTGTTTGAAGACCCCCCCAATTTACAAGCTTTGTCGGAGCAGCTCTTGTGGGCCTTTTAAATATGGGGATGATTTGAATTGAGACTAGATTACAAAACAAACCAAGTCCATAGCATTACCGTGGTGTAAAATATGGGGGTGATTTCTGTGGATTAGTGGTCATCTTAACCGAATAATCTGTGCATATTAGAGCACCTGCACCCTTCGCAGACAGCAGAGCTGGCACACAGTTCTGTGGCCAGGTGGCTTATTGTAATACAGGATTGCAGACAACAGAATCAAACAATAAAACCGGGGGCATCACCAAGCGGGTCCCTGCTGTGAACGTCTGAGGTTCTGTCTGGCTCAGCATCTTTGAGGAATCTTGTGGAATGTGCCTCCGATTTTCCTTCTAGAAAAAGTGGAAGAGGGGGGCTGGAGAGATGGCTCAGCGGTGAAGAGCGCTGACTGCTCTTCCGAAGGTCCTGAGTTCAAATCCCAGCAACCACACCGTGGCTCACAACCATTGGTAATGAGATCTGATGCCCTGTTCTGGTATGTCTGAAGACAGCTACAGTGTACTTACATATTATAGATAAATCTTTTTAAAAGAAAAGTGGATGAGGAGAACCTGTCTTCTTTTTCTCACCTGAGTTTTCTTTCGGGGTGTCAGATCATTTGAATTTCTGGACCTGGGCATGGATGAGCGTGGAGCTTTTCCCAGAAGCCCTTAGCCTTGGTGCCGAGAAGCAAGCTGAAAAGCAAGTTGTTAAGGATAAGAGTCACTCTCTCAGGCCTTGCCTGTTCAAAGTTGGCTGCTGCAGCTGTGGTCAAACCCGTAACAAATCTCTCATTCAAGGTGTGGGAACGCAGAACCAAGCTTCTTCGTTGCAAGAGTGAGAATGAATTTGCAGCCTGCTTTTGTTTGTTTAGGGTTTTAGTGTTTTGCTTGTTTTCAGTCGTGGTTTAAAGCATTCTTGTTCCTTTAATAAGGTCTTGCGCTTACAGGGCCTGGTGCCTGACTATCTTCTTACTCCCCAGGACTCTAAGTAGAAATCATCTCAGAACCCTGTAATTGACTTCCCTAGTGGCAAATAAATGGCTTTCTATGCTATTGATCCTTTTATCCTTGGGACTGGTCAGTGGGGGAGCCTGCATCAAGTACAGGATTTGGGCTGGTTCTTAATAGCCAGAGTGACCTTCTTATTCATCATGGTATGTGATGCACATTCCATCGTCTTCTAGGTGTGCTGTGGAGTGAAAAATGTTGGGGTGTACTGTAACGCACTGCAAGTTTCTCGAAGGCAGGACCTTATCGATCCCTTCACCGCCACATTTTCACGGTGCCTGGTATATAGCAGACAATCAACAAACAATTATTGAGTGAAAGAGAGGACAGATGGAGAGAGAAAGGAAGTGAGGGAGGGACAGAGGAACAAATTTATCTCAACTCTCCCAGGCCAGAAGCAGCTGTTGGGAGCTTTGTCCAGCTTTGCCTATCAGAAAAGGACATTCGTAGACAGTGAGCGAGACCGTCCTACGTAGCAGACAGGGCTCGTCTCTCACCCTAAGCCCTTGGTTCCCTGGAGGCAGCCCCCTACATCCCTGTATGCAGCCGCCCAGCTTTCTTTTCACTTCTGAGTCTCACCAGCCAACTGGTGCCTGCTTAGGCTTGCCAACTAAGAGGCAGGAAACAGTGTGTGAGGAAGGGCATCAGCACATCACCACAGGAAAGGCACAGCCCGCCTTCTCACACACCTCACACTGCTTCTCCAAACCCCTGGGCCACCATTGCTATTGCTGAGTGGCACTGAGCCTTCTGCTCTGATGGTTCCTGTCTGAATTTTCCTGCTTTTCTCAGCTTTGGAGGTTACAAGGAAGTTTTAGCTTTGCAGAAGCTAAAGTCTCCTCTATAGGTCATGGTTATTTGCTTTCAAACCCAGGACAAGGGACTGAGGTGCATATTTTACATATCAAAGCAGGCCTGGCATCCAGGTCCTCCCAGCATCCCTCATTCCCTACCTGGCATACCTTTTGCCCAACCCTGAATTTTCCAGCCTAGGGGCTGGGCTGCCCTTCCCCAAGAGGGTCCTCCCTGTATAGTCCAGACATTTTTGGCAGCTGCTGCTGCTACTGCTGCTGGTTCTTGTTCTTGTTCCTGTTCTTCTTGTTCTTGTTCTTCTTGTTCTTGTTCTTGTTCTTCTTCTTGTTCTTTTTGTTCTTCTTGTTCTTCTTGTTCTTGTTGTTGTTGTTGTTGTTGTTGTTGTTCTTCTTCTTCTTCTTCTTCTTCTTCTTCTTCTTCTTCTTCTTCTTCTTCTTCTCGTTCTTCTTGTTCTTGTTCTTGTTCTTGTTCTTCTTCTTCTTGTTCTTCTTCTTCTTGTTCTTCTTGTTCTTCTTGTTCTTGTTCTTGTTCTTCTTGTTCTTGTTCTTGTTCTTCTTCTTCTTCTTCTTCTTGTTCTTCTTGTTCTTGTTCTTCTTGTTCTTCTTGTTCTTCTTGTTCTTCTTGTTCTTGTTCTTGTTCTTGTTCTTCTTCTTCTTCTTCTTCTTCTTCTTCTTCTTCTTCTTCCTTCTCCTCCTCCTCCTCCTCTTCCTCCTTCTTCCTCTCTCTCTCTCTCTCTCTCTCTCTCTCTCTCTCTCTCTCTCTCCCCCTCTCCCTCTCTCTCTCTTTCTCTCCTTCCTCTTTCTTTTCTTCCCTCCCTCTTCAATCCTTAGGGCCAGTGAACTTGCCGAAGAGCAGCTTCCCCAAAAACCTGCTTTGAATATAAATCTAATCTGGCTTGAATTGGCTCATTTCACTGGAGAAGAAATAACCTATAAATGTTGACCTTAGTTTCCCTAGCCCTTGGCTCAGTTCCAGATGTATAATAGACTCTTGCTCCAAATTAGAGCAGTGAGGAATAATTGAAGCAATTTTTAATTCCTGGAGGCACAGAGTTGGGTGGCCTGACCTAAGCTCCGAGCGATGGAAACAGTTTTAGACCAGCACTTGCTGAGTCGACAGTTGTCACACAGATTCCAGATGTCCGCAGTTCTTGCTGTCTGTGACTGAAGAGGCCTAAGCATGAGATTCAGACCATTTCAGTGGAGTATGCCTTTTCAGCATCTCACTCCCAAACTCAGTCTATGCCTGCTTGTGTCCTTTCTTCCCTGATATGGATGGAAGATTGGCTCTATACGCTGGGATTGTGTAAGACTCTGGCAAGCCTTAGCCTACTGGGGACTCCCTGAGTGAATGATGCAAAGCCAGGAATCAATGGAAAAAGCAAAAGAGGAATTTTTTGTTCCAACATGTTGGGGTTGCCCTGCACATGGAGAGAGAGAATGACCTCTCTCAGCCCCTCCAGAAAATCTTTATATAGTTCTCCAGGCAGCAGCCATTAGGCACAATGTGATTGGCAGAATAGTGTGACTTTTAAACTGATTGGTCTTTAGGGAATGAGGTAAGTGGTCAACGGTTCTGGTCTGGGAATGTGTCTATGAGCTCTGGGCCTCCCCTACCTGCAGGTGTCCAGTCCCTCCTCCCTGTGGTCTGAGGAATGTAGCTAACCCCTCCCTTCTGGAAGAGAAAGGTGCCTATGACCTTTCTCTTCCAGGAGGGGAGGGGTCAGATGGAATTTTCTAAAGTTCCTGAGCTGACCTCTTCAATTGTACACAGTGAAGGTGTGAGAAACAAGAATGGACACTTGTTTCCTTAGCATTCCTGGCAAAGCAGGGGACCATTTGCTCACAAAAGTGTTAGAGCAATGACCCACGCGGATGTCTCTTATGGGCACCTAGTTCTGACTTGTGGAGCCTCCCCCATCCCCCTGTCCCTCCCTCCCATCTCTCCCTCCTCCCTCTCTCTCCCC
>NW_022196895.1:69742234-69748215 GCF_008632895.1 Mastomys coucha
CTCCCCCTCCTCCCTCTACTTCCCCCTCCTCCCTCTCTCTCCCCCTTCTCTCCCCCTCTCCCTCCTCTCTCCCTCTTCTCTCTCCTTCCCAGAGCCTCTAGTTTTCCCATGAGGCTCTGCCATGCCATTCTGTTTGGTCTGAGTACATGGTTGCTCTTGACCTTCAAAAGGCAGACTTATACAGGGACAGACAGACAGATTCTGTGTGTGTGTGTGTGTGTGTACAGTTAGAGATCTCTCTCTCTCTCTCTCTCTCTCTGTGTGTGTGTGTGTGTGTGTGTGTGTGTGTGTGTGTGTGCAGTTAGAGATACTCATTAGGACCAAATCTCACAGGGCCAAACACACACAAAACAAGTAGGGTAACATGCACCACTTGTAACAAGTAGAGTCATAGGAAAACAAGTGTGGAGTAGCTGGCCAGATGGAGAAGCTGGCTTCTGTGGGAAGCCAAAGCCATGGTTCCAGACATAAATCTTGTCTCTCTGTGACCTTTCTTTTCCCTCCTTTCATTCATTTTCTTCTCAATCACCTCTTCCCATCTTCTCTCTTCATTTCTCCCGAGGACATTTCCCCCTTCCCCTGGACCTAACAAACCTGTAGGGATCCTCTCCTTTAGGATGACCTGGCTATGGTGAGGTTCGGGGACTGAGGAGGCTGGATTCTGTTAGGGGATGGTTTTGTACACTGTGTATTCAGATGCTGATTGCTAAGCCCAGAGATCTGGTTGCAGCCTGGACATTGTCATTGTTATGATTGTTGGAGCATCTCCTGTGTCTATGATATGTAAAGATTGTTTTCCATCAACCTCGGCTTAATAAAATGCTGATCAGCCAATAGCTGGGAGTGAGAAGAGAGTGCAGCAGGGCTTTGGATCTCAGTCAGGGGCTCCCAAAGAGACCAGAGAGAGGGAGAGAAGGTGTGGAGAGAGGAGAAAGACTGTTAGCATTCCTCCTTGGCTCAGCCCACAGTCACACCTGACTCACTATAAAAGGAGCTGCTTGCCCCCTCCTCACTTTCTTGTTCTTTTACTCTCTTACCTTCTCCGTCCCTTCTCTCCCCATCCCCCCTCTCTCCGTGTGTTCCTGGCTAGCCTCTTCTCTTTCTCTTCTTTCTCCTCTCTCTGTCTCTCTCTCTGCCTTTCTCTGTCTCTACTCCCTCCTCAACTCCCTCCCCCATGCCCTAAATAAACTCTATTCTCTACTATACCGTCCTGTGTCTGGTCCCTCAGGGGGAAGGGATGCCTCAGCATGGGCCCTCAGAGGCACCCCCTTCCACCACATCATACCTCCCTCTACCAAACCTATTTCTGGTTCTTTCTTTCTTCCTTCCTTCCTTCCTTCCTTCCTTTTTTTCTTTCTTTCTTTCTTCCTTCCTTTCTTTCTTTCTTTCTTTCTTCCTTCCTTTCTTTCTTTCTTTCTTTCTTTCTTTCTTTCTTTCTTTCTTTCTTTCTTTCTTTTTTTATGAGATACAACAAAGACCAGGAGGATTCACCATGTGATCACCAGCCATGAGGACACACATGGACCAGAGTGAGCCAGGGCAGGAGTCAGATGCAGGCAAAGGACAGTATGGCTGGGAAATGGGCAGCCTTAGAGTTAGAAGAGCTCAGAATCTGCCCAGCATAGTGCCTGCACCTTGTTAATAAATTTATTAGATCTCGGTGTCATTTATTTGGGAGCTAAAATGGGCTAGAGCAGACATAGAAATGACTATCATTACTTGGGAGCAAAGGGGGCGTAGAAAAGCCCCCAGGATTACATTTACAGGCGTCTCTGTCTCCCTGTCTGTCTCTGTCCCTGTTCCTCTGTTGTTATTGGTGCTGTGCATAGGATCCAGACCCACTTGTGCGTACTAAGCACATATTATCACTGAGCTCCACCCTACCCCTCATCATCACATGAGATTATCTTTCTAGGATGGCTGTGGGCAAGCAAAGGCTAGGGATGAAAGACCCACAGCTCCTGTCTCTTGGACCTGCGGTCTTTTCACTACCATACACCCCATACCCCAAACCTCTGTCATAGTCTGTTTCGACTGCCGTTCAAGATACTATTGGCGGGCAGAGCAGCCTGTAGACAAAAGACAATGGTTCCCCACCTTTGTGGAGCAAGATCAAAGCAGATTTGGTGTTTGGCAAGGGCTACTTCCTGGCACATGAGTGATGCTATCTCAGTGCCCTTACCTGGTGGCAGAGCTGGAGTCCTCTTAGGCTTTGTCATGCAAAGGCTTTAGGTTCCATTCATGAGGACTCCATCCCCATCATCCGGTCACTTTTCAAATGCCCCAGCTCCTGACAGTTATAAGAGTGTGATGCTAGACTGTAGCTGGTGCTCATGTAGCATCTATTTCCCTCCTACAGGATACCTCATCTATGAGGCCCTGACTTCCAGATAGCAGGATCTCTCACTTGGGGAAGTGATTTTACATCAGAGAGGGCACTGGTGGCCACACATCCTGTTTCATACTCCTTGCCTGTCTCCTTTGAGAGAATCAGAGAGCCCGATTGTGGGCCTGCATTATGAAGCCAGCACCATCCTCACAGCAGTCTAAGAGACTCCCATTCCTGCCTCGAGGGCTCTGATTTCCTCTCTTCAGAGTCCCTGCCATGCTATCTATCTCTGACTCTAGGGTTTGAACATTCCTCAGAGCCCCTGCCATGCTGCCGGCTGTCTGTCGTCTGTCTGTGGCATTAAATAAATGTTTAGGCCTCAAGGGGAAACCTGTATTTCGTGTCCTCTGCCATCTCTAAGACATTTCAATACAGTACCGGGAGAGGCAGGATTTCATCACGTAACATTCAGACCACGCCGACCTCCTTCCCCATAAGCCCCCTCGTCAGGAGAGTAGATGCCAGCTCCTTTCTTCTGTTTCTCAGGCCCACTGTGGACTCTTCACAATAGTCCTGATTTTCAGGCTAGGTCCCAGGCCCTTGCTTTCCCTCTCCTGTGCTCTAGGTCACACAGGTTGGTCAGGGGCCTGTTTTGTGTCAGTTTTGCAGGTTCCTTAGCCCCAGAGCCTTCCCTGTGTGTCTTCATATCCCTTGAGAAAAGGAGAGGCCATTGCCTGGCCCACTCCTGAGAACCGGCTTTCCACGGTACTCCCCCACCTCTTTTGGGTTTCTGTGCCTGTCTTCCCTTTTCTCTTTTTCCTTTTATTGAAAATAGATCCCCCCCCCGATAGATCCTGATTACAGTTTTCCCCCCTCTACTTCTCCCAGTTCCTCCCCGAGTCTAAGCTTCCAGAGGGGTCTAGACTGAACGCAACCTTTCTGCTCCTCCTCCTGCTATTTCAAATACTTATTCTGTCTGCTGTGCACACACATGCGAGCATCCCTTTCCAAAACCCCCAGCGGCAAGAAGCCGGAGCCTTGAGGTGGGGCTGGAGCTCAGAAAAGTCAGGGATTTTTTTGGTTAGGTAGAGCGATCACATGTGTGCTCAGGTAGTTATCTGCAGTGCCCTGGTGGGGTGCTTCTCAAGGGGTGGAGCGAAGTGTGTGTGTGTTGTGGGGAACTAGTTACATTTTTCCTCCCAATTGTATGTCATGATGCCGAGTGAAAGCAACATCCAGGGTTCTGGTCCCAGCTGCCAGCCCTTCCGTTGGCATCCAGGGCCCTGTCTTGGACCCTCACATTTCTGTAGAGTTTCCCCCTACAGATATTATCTCAGCCTCCAGCATGAATATATTTAGTTTACCTCCTGGGTGCTTCCCAGAGGTGAACGTATCAGGCTACAATGTGCATGCCCGTGGTCCCTCCTCCATGACACTCTTACCGCAGTCTTTCCAAACTGAAGTGTGACGAGGAGATAGAGGCTGCTTTTGCCAAGGCCCAAACTCTTTACTTGGGCCTGCCCATGCCCAGTGGGTTGCCAAAAGCCTGAAAAAGCTTCCCTACCTCCCCTTTGTACCTGATCTGTTTCCTTTACCAGTGCAAAGCCTTGGGCTAGATTTCTACTGAACTCTCACAGAGATATTAATCATTTAAGGACTAAGCCAGCCATCCTTCCTCTCCAAGGCTAAAAGCTCACCAGGATAAGAGTGAGTTGTTCTCAAGATTCCAGGAATACCCAGCCTGTGGAGAGGCCGCCCCATGATAGGACTGTGTGCCTCAGTAGGAGAAACCATGTCACGTGGTGAAGTGGATCTGCCCCTCACACAGTACTGGCTTTTCTGTACTCACAGTAGGACCTCACAGATCAGACCTGAGATAACGGAGACATCTGATGCATCTGCTTAGCATCTCTAGGTGTGGCCAAGACTGGTTAACTCCTCCCCTTCTCAGTTCTTCCTCTATGTAACTCTGGGGCCTTTGGCAAGTCCCGAAGTCATGGCTGAGAGTGCACTCCTTTCTTATCTTACCTGTTCATCTGTCCTGAGGGGGACCTAGAGGTAGACTAGCCTGGCCTTTGTCAGCCTGTTTACCTGAACAGAGGATCACGCCAGGCCACTTCTGTTGCCTACAAAACAAATTCACTCCCATGACAATCTCGGCCTGATCCTGTTGTGGTGTCTGCAGAGCCTGGCTGACATCCCAGCACCACGGAGAGGTTGGAATGGTCCAAGAGGTTCGTTACACTATCTTGGGCTAGTTCTTGCCTCCAGAATAGCTATTCCTTGCTCACCTCTGTGTCTGACTTAACATCTCATGGCTAGTAGACAGGAACCTTTTAGAATCTATTAACCTAGCAGACCACTAATTTCTACCAACCCAGAAGCTAAGAATATCATCAGAGAGTGGTTTGGGCCTAAAACGACCTCCTCCCCAGGCTGCATCTGGAGGTTCGTCAATACCGGTGAGTTCGGACTGAGACCCATTTGACGGGAGGTGGATGCAGCCGAGCTAAGAGTGGAGTTCTGATGTTAGCCCAGCCCCCACGCTCCTTATCAAAAGTCAATTCCCGGATGTCAGGCCATGAATACTAATGGATGGATCTGTAGTCTTGCTGGTCTGTGCAAGAGAAAAGTCTCCCCCAGGCAAGGCAGATCTCTGTGGGAAGGCAGAGAGGTGATTGATTTTGGCCTGGGGCCAGCACAAAGGGGTGTGAAGAGAGAAGGGAAAACAGAAATTACACCAAGCAGTGTGGACTTTTCCCAGCAAGCCGCTGGAGGTAACAGTGGTTCTCAGAGTTGAGAAGTGCCGGTGGCCATTGCAGGCAGAACAGCTGGCGGGCTGCAGGGCAATCACCCTCACAGCTGGGCTCCAGTTCACAGACCTTCAGCTTCACAGAGCCCAGTCCCCCTGCCCTAGCAAGCCTCCCCCTTCCTCTCTTAAGTCAATAGACTTTCTTTCTATGATAAGCCGACTACCCAGCAGGAACTCTGGCACAGAGAGAGGGAGGCAGACCTGAGCTTGCTTGGATAGCCAGTAGGGAGCATCCAGTTGGGAGGCCATTTGCCTGAAGAGACAGAGTCCCTTCCTCACCTTCTGTCTAGGGGAAGAAATCCTTGAAGCATTCGGAGGAAACGTGGCTAGATAATTTGTGAGTGTCTCTGGGAGCCACAGGAAAAAGTTCATCATTAAGTCCCTTTGGCCAATCCAGCCATAGCACCAGATGCTTAAACATTGGGTTTTTGTGGCCTCCACAGTACATGACCTTATAGAGAGCCTGGGCTGAAAAAAGGAGGGGATGAGGTAGCCAGGATGCCTTCTCTGGTGGCACAGGGAGGTGCCCCGAGATAACTTCAGGAATCCCATTGAGGGGAGGAGTTGGCTAGTGCTGGAAGTCAGGAAACTCATGAGTCAGTGCCATGGCAAGTCAGCTTTCTGATAGTATAACGAACATCTGAGATAATTTATACTTCTGAGGATTTCAGTCCATGCTTAATTGGCCTGGTTTCTTCTGGGCCTGTGGCGAGGCAGGAATGCATGATAGAGCACATGCTTGCTAGAGGATAGCTACTCACTTCATGGATAGTAAGGAAAAGAGAGAGCTGGGGTCCCAAGATCCTTTTTTTTTTTTTTTTTTTTTTTTTTTTTTTTTTT
>NW_022196895.1:69748236-69752390 GCF_008632895.1 Mastomys coucha
CTCACTCTGTAGACCAGGCTGGCCTCAGACTCAGAAATCCGCCTGCCTCTGCCTCCCAAGTGCTGGGACTAAAGGCGTGTGCCACCACCTCCCGGCCCCAAGATTCCTTTTAAGAGTTCATTTCCCAATGCCCTAGAAGTCCCCCATGAGGCTCCACCTTTTAAAGACTCCACTATCTCATAGTAGCAGGATTCTGGGGAGCAAGCCTTACCACATGGATCCCTGAGGGTTACAGAAAAGAGCCAAACTATAGCAGGAAAGATGAGGTGGTTAGAGAAAATGCCACACATAAACTTAGCAGGGTTTGTTTATACCAAAGACAGTTCATGAGCCAAAAGAGACTTTGAGAGCTCAG
Organism: Mastomys coucha; assembly: GCF_008632895.1. Classification (NCBI taxonomy): domain Eukaryota; kingdom Metazoa; phylum Chordata; class Mammalia; order Rodentia; family Muridae; genus Mastomys; species Mastomys coucha. The sequence continues at coordinate 69,748,592 of NW_022196895.1, forward strand.
CTGTCATGATAGAGCAATGGGATCCCTATAAGAATATGTAGGAAGAGTGGGGGAGCAAATTATAGACATTTCTTGATTGCCTTCAGATTTTAGTTGGCAATTTCTGATTGTTTAAGATCAAGTATCACTTTACTGTTTACCTTCAGTTTGCTTGCAAAGGACCCTAAGGTGTGGGTGATGTTCAGCTTAGTAGCTTCCCAACTAAACCAACCAACCAACAAACCAACCAATCAACCAGCCAATCAACCAACCAATCGAACGAACAACCAACCAACCAACCAATCAACCAACTAACCAACCAACCAACCAACCAACCGACTGACCAATTGACCAACCATCCAACCAACCAACCAACCAACCAACCAACCAACCAACCAACCAACAGCCAACAACAGAACAAGGACCAAAGACACACTGTCGGCTTTCCTCTTGATCACCCCTGATTATTCTAGGCCTGGGAACTAAAAGGCTGACTTTAGACTTTCTCACTGAGGAATGAGCCTTGAAGGTATCAGACATCTCCAAGGATTGAACCCACTGGGGTAGTGAGGGAATGAAGAAAGGACGAAGACAAGGACACACAGAGAAACTGGGAGCAAGTGGACTGGGCTCTCTCATGGAGAGGGCACAGTACTTCAGAAGGTCAGGGTGTTTATTATATACAGTTGAACAAGAGGTGGGGTTGGTTATTGCCTACAGCTGAACTAGGAGGTGGGGTTTCTGGTATAGATGAGTAAGTAGGAGCAGTCTCAGTAGAGGAGTTCAGACAGTCAACATCCAGGAGGAGGGGAAGCTATGGTGGGTATTTTCTGACACACTGTCATAGTTCACCCTTGGAATAGAGGAAGGCTTTGCCCCTCCCATGGGTCTGAGACATTGGTGTCCTTGACAAGGTTGTGCTCATGTCTACAATACACACTCAGGACGGCAATGTTTGTAGCATGGATATTCTCAGAGTTGCAATTCAGAGGAGGAGCTGCTGTTAGGCACAGGTTATTCTTTGTTATTAACCCTATCTTCACTTGTCCTTAGACTTAGCTTCCTGCTCTGAACTAGCTTGTCTTGTTTTGGAAGAGATGTATGATTCTCTGTCCAGGAAAAACAATAAAACAAGACAATGACGAGACAACAACAATGAACCAAAACAAGCCAGCTTTTTCCCAGAAGGCTCTCCTCTGGAAATTCGCCTCTTCACTTTCAGTCCAAGTCGACTCCTTGCTCTTTCTGCGGTCTATCATTGATCCTTCCACCTGCCATCATGTTCTGAGCTGGGGAGAGAGAGCTCATGCTGCAGAAGTGTATTGTCTCTTTGAGGTAACCTTGTGATCTCAATGGAACTGAGATGGCAGATAAAGGTTATCACCCTAGGACAGTCTGGACTCTGCCCCACTGGGTGGGGTGGGGCAGAGTAGCAAAGCTTTGCTGCCCGTCGATTACTATGTGTGGAGGACCATCTGACACTCACACAAGAGTTGTAGCCTAGGCTCTCTGTGCTGGTCCAGGAGGTCTTTAAAGGACGAAATTGTATTTGCACAGCCCTACAGAAGACAGACACTGTGCAGATCTTCATAATTGTGAGTTCATCTTGACCTCAATTTTTCAAGTTAAGGGACAAGTTGCATAAGTGTGACAATGTCCCCCCAACACACACACACACACACACACACACACACACACACACACACACTAAATCAGGGAACGTACTTGATAGCAGTTCCTTCTACTTTTAGAGTCAGGCTAAATTTCCCTCTGCATGCTCAGGGTAGACAGCTCTCATTATCAAGTCTAATAAATAAATCACAGCTCAGAGCCATGAGACTCCAATGTAAAATATAATGTCTGGCACCACTGGAGATAAAATAAATCACCTATAATCTAGTAAGTGGGTCATCTTGATTCTGTGCTCTGTCTGTCCTAGGGACTTCAGTGGTGAATTGTATTAAACTCAGATGAAGCAAAAGGACGTTTGTTCAGAGCTTTGAGTGAAATCGAAGCAGCTGGCCCCAAACCTGAGACAATAGGCCCCTTTGCACAGGGACTTTGGAGAGATGAGCCTTGGTTAATTGCTTTACAGGAGATTAAGGACAGCCCTTCCACTTGTCCTCTGGCAGAGAGAGAAAGAGACAGACAGACAGAGAGAGAGAGAGAGAGAGAGAGAGAGAGAGAGAGAGAGAGAGAGAGAGAGAGTTTTATCTGTCTAACAAACACTATTTTTTAGGTTGTTGTTTCATGGTGTTTGTAAATAGTTTAATGTCTGGTGTATCCCTTTTACCTTGCTGTGGCTAAGATATGACAGAAGCAGCTCAAGGGAGAAGAGTTCGCTCAGGTTCCTAGATCAGGAGACACAATCCATCCATCACAGTGGGAAAGACACTGTGCTAAGCTCCACCTGTGGCTGCAGACGCTTGTAAAGTTTGTTCCTAACATCACAGTGGATCAAGAAGCAGAGAGCATGTACTGGACATTGGGCTAGCCTAGAACATTCAAGACCCGTAGCTCACCAAGCAGTGCTGCCTGTTGGGAATCTCCTATTCAAACACGGGAGCCTGAGCCGGGCGTGGTGGCGCACACCTTTAATCCCAGCACTTGGGAGGCAGAGGCAGGTGGACTTCTGAGTTCGAGGCCAGCCTGGTCTACAGAGTGAGTTCCAGGACAGCCAGGGCTACACAGAGAAACCCTGTCTCTAAAAACCAAAACCAAAACCAAACCAAACAAAACAAAACAAAAAACCAAAAAACAAAAAAACTCAAAAAAACCCAAACAAACAATCACGGGAGCCTGTGGCGGGGGAGCATTTCATATCCCAACCATAACACTTGGCTCGTATTTTACATGTACTATAGAATAGGATCAGAATATGGTACCTCGAAGTATGGCACTCTGGTATAACGATGATTTTGAGGTAAAGGCAGTAAAAATCCAGCAAGTGGTGAAGGAAAAACAACAATTTGAGTTATATATAAGTAAACTTTTCTCCTGAGTGCTACGTGCCTCAGAACTTCATAGACCCTGCTTTTCTCCTGTTTATCTGCCTTCCAGGTTAATTTCTCAGGCTCTAGCCATAACTTCCAGGAAGGTAGAGGACAGAGTGTTTCTTCCTTAAATGATACACATGGGTTACATAGACTAGACGTACTGCACATGCTCAGTGTGTGGCCAGTGGCCATTGGATTGGACAGAGAGGCCTGGAACTTCCACCAGAGAGCATTTATTTCAAAATGGCAGCCTCCATATGCGTTGGTGAGAAGGCAGGCAGGAGTCCAGGAGTCAGTTCAATGGTTAAGAGCACTTGCTTCTCTTCAGGGGACAGACATTTGATTGCCAGTGCCCTCATGGTGGCTTGAAAACATCTGGAACCCTAGTTCCAGGGGACACAAGGAGGCACAAAGTGCACAGCAAAGACAGGCAGGTGGAGAAATGCCTCAGTTTCTACATGTTATAGCTCTAATGTCATGCCATGACGTCCCACATGGAGTTCATGACATATGAACAGGAGACCAAGGGTGGTTTGGCCTGCATGGTATCCTAGTTTCTTCCCCTTCATTGAAGCTACCCTGAACCCTCTGTTAAGGAGAACTAAGATGGCAGGAGGCAGGGGCCTACAGGTGTTTTGCATTGTAGATATTCTTTCTCTTCCAGCAAATGATTTGGCCGACCCAGCAGACATTACAGTGACTAAGTGAGACTTAAGAGTCCAAGCTGTCCAGGCGGTGGTGGTGCATGCCTTTCATCCCAGAACTTGGGAGGCAGAGGCAGAGGCAGAGGCAGAGGCAGAGGCAGAGGCAGAGGCAGAGGCAGA
>NW_022196895.1:69752781-69780281 GCF_008632895.1 Mastomys coucha
AAAAAAAAAAAAAAAAAAAAAAAAAGAGTCCAAGCTGAAGTTGTTTTTGTTTTATTTTAATTATTTTAGAATATATTTAAAAAAAAATTATGTGGAGGAACATTGATGTGCATATATGTATATAGGCCTGCAGAGTATAGAGGAAGGCATCAGATCTTCAGGACCTACAGTTACAGATGACTATGAGCCAATATGTAGGGGTTGAGAACAGAATCTGAGTCCTTTGGAAGAACAACAAGAGCCACTGAACCATCTCTCCAGTCCCCGACGGTGTTCTTGAGTGGGCTAGGTGTCAAGTAGAGATCTTATAAAGTAACCTAGAGAGAGCGTCTATCTAAAGAGCCCCATGTTAAAGACAACATGCTTCGAAGAATGTCTCTGGTGGCAGAAGGAGGTGAGATGTATCATAAGGCTGTCCACAGAATTAACAAGAGCGCAGGTACTCCCTGTAGATGGTGATTTGAGTAGGAAATGTCCCCCTGTAAGCTCATGTATTTGAACACTTGGTCCCCAGTTTTTGGTGCTGTTGGGAAAGGGTTATAAAACCTTTGAGATGCACTGGCTGGAGGAAGTCTGTCCCTAGGGATGGGCTTTGACGTTATAACTTCATCCCGTTTCCAGTGTATCCACTCTATTATTAGCATGTGGTGGAGATGTGATCTCTCACCTTCTTGCTCCAGCCAACTGTTGCCATGTCTCCCCCCACCATTATGGACCCACTCCCATGGACCTAAACTCCAAAATTTACTCTCTTCTGTGAGTTGTTTCTGGTCATAGAATTGTATTGTAGTAGCAGAAAAATATCTAATATACCGTGTTTTGAAACTTTTGCCCTCGGAATACAAGGAATTCTATAGATAACCCTGACTGAAGTGGGGGAGGGCAAGAAGGATGCAAAGCAAAATGGTGAAGGAATCAGGAACTTTTAAATTAGCCCCGAGTTCACTGGGATGCCTTCAGATGCTAATGAAAGAAACCAATGAAGTCTAGCTTTATTATATAAGGGTATGTGTTGCCTTATTAGTGAAAACCTGTATATGAGTGTTTTGAGGACATACTCGGCACTTTTGGTGATGTCATGGTTGGCTTGGGCTCTTCCCATTTCTCCTCCATCCTCTTGGTCTGTTAGTGTTTTTAACCCTTTGGGTTGTTGCCTCATGTTCTTAACAAGGCTGCCACAGTTTTCGCGTATCATATCTGTTTAAACAAGAAAAGATAAATGTACGACATTTTCTTCCGGCGAGGCCCTTTTAACTTGAGTATTGAAAAGTTTCTCTGGGAGCATCTTTTTTTATATCTTGCTAAGCTGGATCACATGCTGTGGCTTGCTCTCAGGAAAGCTGAGAAAGCCACTTTTCAGCTTCTAGGGAAGGAGAGGAGCAAGAGAGAAGGGTACCAAAACTGGCTTTTGGATAGTAAGCCACAGCGAATATCCCTAGTCCCAAGATCAAGCATTATGCTATGGACAAAAAGCACAAGGTCATGACTTAAGATCCTTCCTATAGGACCAGCTTCCTATAGGACCAGCTTCCTATAGGACCAGCTTCCTACAGAACCAGCTTCCTATGGGACCAGCTTCCTATAGGATCAGCTTCCTATGGGACCTCGCATCTGTCACTTGGTCTCTCCAAGCCTTGGGGTGGGGGTCTTTTTCACCTTCCACATCCCTGATTGTATTTAAAAGTCCTTGCAGGTGGTAGATGAGTGTACGGCGCTTCTGCTGCCTACCAGCAGCAATAACGACCGAACACCTAGACTTCTTCTCTTGACGGTTTACTCAAGAATATTTTCTTTTGCGTTACAGCTCTCCTAGGTACTCAGGTGTTACAGCTCTTTAAGGTACCTAGGTATTACAGCTCTCCTAGGTTCTTAAGTGTCACAGCTCTTCTTGATGGCACGGCTCTTGGCTCTTCTTGATGTTGCTGCTGCTGCTGCTGCTGCTGCTGCTTCTTCTTCTTTCTTCTTCTTCTTCCTAGGTGCTGCAGGTCTGCTTGCTTCTGTGGAGTGGCATGGAATGGCTAGAGAGAGCTCCTTATATACCCGAGCCTGAGCTGCCAAGTCCTCCTGGATTGGTTCCTCGGCAAACCCTCATTAGCATACACCTGCTCGGGAGAGGCGCATGCGCAGTATATACCCACTCGGGAGGGCCGCATGCACAGTGGAACCGTCTATTGCTACAGTGTATCAGGAACCTGCGCCATCTTGGATTTTATCGTCCAAACGGCTGCCTACAGATGAGCTGTGCAGTGGTGGTGGTATTGTTGTTGTTTTGATTTTGATTTTTTTTTTTTTTTGAGACAAAGTTCTCCTATGTAGCACTAGATGTTCTGGAACTCATGTAGACTAGGCTGGACTTGAACTCACAGAGACCCACCTGCCTTTTCCTCAGGAGTGCTAGGATTAAAGTCACCATGCCTGGCTCTGTGGCTGTTTTTTTAATTTAAGGAAACCTAGCCGTTAAAGGCTGCTGTGGCTCCTCTTTACTCTGACTACAGGATCCTGCTCTGTGGAGGACTGACGGGAGTTAGTGCACTTCCAAGCAACAGGGAACAGCTTTAGTCTGGGTAAATACTGCACGTGGTTAGTGTCTCTGTGGTCGATACTTGTCTTTAAGTGGGAAAGTGATGCTCAGAAACCTCATCTATTGTTATTTGGATGTTGATAGGAGAGAGAGTGTCTTTGCATGGAATTCATATTTTGATAAGTGGCTTTTAAGTGGACTTTAGGTCAAGTAGGTTACTTTCAATGGTGTGGTTGGACCCCTTATCAGTGTTTACACAGAACACAGTAATGACTTCCTCCTGCCAGCAGAGGGCCTCCCCACATAAACTTCAACAACAGTGCTTCCTGGTCTCTAGCCTGTAGCATGCTATCTCCATAATTCCTTAAATTAAATAAATGGAGACATCTCCTCGGGTAGAGACACATGTCGTGTGCAGGCAGGCCCGGTGACCTGAATTGAGTCCCCAGAGCTCGTATAACGGGAGGAGAAAACCAACTCTACAATGTTATCCTCTGACCTCCAGCCTTCTCACCCACCCAGGTCTCCCACATACGTATCATGCTTATGTGAATACACACACACACACACACACACACACACACACACACACACACACATACAAGCACACACACACACATACAAGCACACACACACATGCATGCATGTGCACTCTAATTAATTATTGACTGTGATTCTTTCTCTAAGGAATCCTGATCAATTGATACATCAGGGTAGGGTTTTACATGCTGCAAACTACTTGTCATTTCCACAACATTGTGGCCCAGATAAATTGACACATCAAACAAACTATCAAATCCTTCAGTCACAGCAGTTGGGAGCCATTGGTGAGAAGGCATACCTTTGCCTTCTAGAGTCTTGGGCTGCTGGCACTGCACATATCTCTCCTGATATCATCTGAGGGTTGGAGCTGAGATGCAGCTGTTGATGTACTTGGGATACATCATTCACAGATGAATAGCTGTTCATCTTTTACCTTGCGTTTTCTTCAGGTGGCCAACATACAACATTCTCTACATCCAGGAGTCTCTTCAAACCTTGAAACCTTCATGTTGGCTACAGAACATCTCTGGGGTAGCTGGAAGCAACTGCTTCCCAACGTACCCCATCATGACCCAGGGGTGATAACCATGGGAACAGAATGAACATCAGGGTAGCTTGTAAATTCATCAACAGGTCCAGCTTTTGTAAGCAGGGCATGAGTTAATAAGATAAAGGAATCTCACAATTGCTTTGTCTCAGCATGTGTGCTTTGTATTATTACATTTTAATAATGCAGTATGTGCTTAAAAATATGTAGGCACATGGAACCAAACAGGACCACCAATAATTTAATGATATATTGCTTCTGTTTAGCTGTATTTTCCATATAAGACAAAAACCCCCATGTAACTTTGGAACTGCAGGAGACACAATTGTATCCAATGTGGTTTTGCAGTAAGGACTAACTCAGCAGGTGTTGGTTGCTCAAAACCTGCACATTCCCAACAAAGTGTACTTCCAGGACGACTGGTTCTTGACCTGGCTCCTGAGATAACTTCTGAGCTCTTGGAATATACAGTGTCTGGGTCATTGATGGGAGTTCTGTGCTCCTTTGAGGTCTGGGCATCAGGTTTGCTCTCAGGGGAGGAGGCACCTGAAGATCCGGTAGTTAAGGTCAGTGGCACTTCAGGATCTGATTATGGACTGATTATGCCCCATATAGATCTTGGGTCCCAAGGCTCAAGTGAGATACCCTGGTAAACAGTACATCACCATGAGTCATAATATATTATTGCTGACTCTAGTAAGCTCATCCACAGGGGACTGTCCTGGGAGGTGACACCTGGAAGCTCATTGCTGATTTCTCTTTTTTGTCACTGATGTGCCTTCTCCTTTGTGAATTCAGATCTGTGTCTGCCCACTGTACCACACCATAACTATGAATGTTCCAGCTTTTCTGAGTGCCTTAAGTCATTAAAGCTAAAGGAGGTCTTGGGGGAATCCTAACATAGTCTCTCAGCTGTGGGAGAGACAGCAACAGAGGTCCTTCGCAGGAACGTCAGCAGTAAAAAACCGATAACACGGGAGCTGGAACTGGACCTCTGAGGACTCACCATGGGGGAACTTTGAAGGCCTTCCCCTTAGACCGCAGAGAGCTTATCTCCCATATTTACCTGTCCAAACTAGAATTTTTGGTGGCTGATCTTCTCCACTTCTTTTTCCCAAAAGAAGTTCCTAGGGTGGCACTCTGCAAATGAGATGGCATCAACCCCCCAGTTGTTAGGGATTTTGGCTGCTAAAGGACCTATCGCTGTCTCCAGAAGAGTCCTTGGCCAAATGAAGCTGACAGGGAGGCACAAAAGGCTGTCATCAACTTTTCCTGAAGGGAGAGCCACTACTGTGATACAGTTTATGGTCCAGAGTGCTCCACGGGGTCAGGCAGAAGTTGGTCGCTGATCCAGCCCACGTGCCTGTGCTTTCTTTCCCAGCTTCACCTGCTCTCTATATTCACTGTCTGTGTAGAGCACTCCTCTTTATAAATCACTCGTCTAGGGATCCCTATCTCCAGGAGTGTCTGGAAGAGCCAGCCTAGGTCAATGATAATCAAATTCTCATTGGACGTTGAAATCTCCACAACCAGGTCAGCGGAGCTCAAAACACAGACCGCAATATTCTCATTTCTCAGCTCTATCTCAGTCTTATGCTCATGAACTAAAGGGGAGAAGGCAAAGCAGTTACATATAGGCTTAGCAGTTCTGGGAGGCAGAAGGTGAGACAAACTCTCACCATCCCCACGATCCTCTTTCCTACAGCACTGCCTACCTGTCTCAGGGAAGCCTGAGCCAGGCTGGCTATGGAGGTATGCTGAGGGGCCAGAACAATCCCATCACAGGCACCTTGAAGCCACGTCATTTCAATATTGAGATGGCTTTTTGGTTCGGAATGGGACTAGCCTATTCCTTCCAATGAACTGGAATTCAGTCTCGAGTTTAGCTGAGCACCTTGGTTAAGCCTGGTGCCCAGGAGGCACATGGCACAGGCGTGCTCCCTTGGTGGTTGTATTTGGTTCCCTGACCTCATTCCGTACCTGGAATCCTGCCACACCCTATTGTCACTTTTCCTGTGCCACTGGATGCTAACAGGCATCAAGATGTAGGAACGTTGACACATCGGGGAGTTGAGAATGTGCGAAGACAAAGAGAAGGCTGTGCAAAGGAGCACCTTGAACTCCAAGACCTGGAAGGGATTTTAGCCATCTGTGCCATGTTCTTAATGTCACTTAGTGAGATAGGGATCATGTCTCACCAACAACGGCCCAGATGTTCAACAAGAACACACATGTGTTTCATTTAAGCTCAGACCTTCTGGCTGGCTCTGACACAAAGACCCAACACTTCCTATCAGTGGCCTGAATCGCTCGCTGGTCCCAAGAGACTACAGGCAGGATACTGATGAAAGACTTGATATGTCTAGGAGATCAGCAAAGAAAAACCAGCATGGCGTGGTGGTGCTCAACTTTAGTTCTTTAGATGTAGAGGCAGGCATATCTCTGTAAGTTCTGGGCCACCAGGACTACATAGTAAGATCTTGTTTCAACAACAACAACAACAACAATGATAAACAAAAAGAAAAAGGAAAACGGAGCATCCTGGGGTAGCTCAGAGGAACACTTTCTTCCACTCTCATCTCTACACTTCTTCATGTGTGTGTTGTATTTTATAAAAAAGAAAGAAAGAACCAGGATATGTTTGGTAGGGTGAGGTATGGTGAAGTGGTAGGGAGTGCCTCTGTGGGCCCATGCTGAGGCATCCCTTCCCCCTGAGGGACCAGCCACACAATGGGTATAGTATAGGATAGATTTTATTTATGACATGGGGAGGGGAGTTGAGGAGGAAGTAGAGACAGAGAAAGGCAGAGAGAGAGAGAGAGAGAGAGAGAGAGAGAGAGAGAGAGAGAGAGAGAGAGAGAGAAGATAGAGGCCAGCCAGAAACACAAGGTGGGAAAGTGGGGAGGTGGAATAGGGAGGGAAGGGACAGAGAGGGTAAGAGAGTGAGAAGGTAAGAGACTGAGGAGGGGGCAAACACCCCCTTTTATAGTGAGTCAGGCATACCTGGCTGTTGCCAGGTAACTGTGGGGTGGAGCCTAGAGGGAATGTTAACATGTGGTGTGCATTTGAGTCCCTTTGGGTGAGTGATTTGTGTGGAATTCTGTGCCTGTATGTGAACATGCGTATGGTAGTAGTCCAAGGTTGACGTTGCTTGTCTCCCTAGATCTCTCCCCACCTTCTTTTTTTAAAGTGAGGATCTCTCACTGACTCTGGAGTTCATCTTTTGGCTGGGTAGGCCAGCTAATGATTGCTGGGTATCTTCCTGTCTCCTCCTCCACCCTTCCCCTCCCCATTGTGTGGATTACAGACACACGTTGTCCTCCACCTTTTAGCTGGGGGCTGGGGGCTGGGGCTGGGGACGGAGCTCAGGTCCTCGTGCTAACACAGCGGCGCTGAACCATCTTCCCAGATCCTTACCTTTACTTCTGAAGTTCAGCTGCAGCTGCTTGCCCTGAGCTGAGATTATATTCTTATAGGATGGAAGAGATTTGAGAAAGCCTAGCCGGGGCAGGGAGCTCATTGCCAGCACTAGGCGTGCCCTGCCTGGGTCCTGCACATACTTCCTGGTGAATCTCACTGTTGACACTGTAGGAGTTTGGCCCTCACCTTTCTGTGCATGCTATGCCAGCTTCCACCTGCCTGTATGTGTGGCCTCTTGCTTGTGACTGTTTGACCTGTTGAGAGGCAGTAGAGGATAGAGTTACTGGAGAGGACCTCTAAGGTGAAGAGGTCCTGAAGTTATCCACTTTGTTTTTGAGCTAGGACTCTGCCTCCCAGAATTTCTCCCCACTTCTGCACGATGTGAAGGCAGATGCCCTGGGTGAGACCTGTACCCTTCATTGGCTTCTTTCTTTGTTCTCTTGCTTTCCCATCACCCTGTCAGTGTCTCCTGAGACCCTCTCCACAACCCCTAGCCTCCAGTCTTAACCGCTGTTGCTTCTGAGGGAAGCCAGCCTGTGCTAGTATCCTGGTGTCTCTTTCTCTCTTGCCCCGTTCCTTCACTTCCTCCCTCCCTTCTCTACAGACCAAGCTCAAAGCTGGAAAGAAATTATCTGTAGAAGCAGCTAACCATTCCTAAGACCAGAGGTCCTGGGGCTCTGGGGCTCTCCCTGCCCTTGTGGATCACTGGCCAATATTGGTCCAGGTTGGCAAAGGGAGCAGAGAGGACAGATGGGCTGCGGTGTGGGGGTTCGGAAGCCCTGTGAGTATGTAGGGTGAATAAGGCACACTGGGACCAGCTGCAGGGAGGTGGATCAACTTTGGATGATTCAAGGCTTATGTATATAATTTGGGGGCCTGGGGGTAGGAATGTCTAGAATGGGTAAAGGTCATTAGCTGAAGGCTTATGGTACCGAAGCGTCTCATTAGCATGGACTCTCAGGAGCTAGCTGATTGGGTTCTTATTGGGAGAAAGGAAGTTGAACCTGTAATCTAACTAAGGCTATGTGACATTCTACAGGTAGAGGTGTGTGTGTGTGTGTGTGTGTGTGTGTGTGTGTGTGTGTGTGTGTGTAGGGGGTGTGGGGCATTGAATTCCCCACACAAGGTCAGAGAAGGGGAAACCCTGTTAATGAAGGGAGTCCTCCATTATTGCACCAAGCCCCAGAAGGCTATCCTGACGATGGTAGACTCTGTCCTTATTAGCAGAGTTTTCCCTCAGGGCTTCAGACAGCTAGAGGAAAGAGAGGCCTTTGCTGACCCAGAGCCTCACCTTTGTGTCCCACCTGCTGCTCCAATGCTACGTCCACCGAGTGTACCCCAGATGGGCTGCTGCCAGGACTTTGGTCCTTAAAAGAGGATGTAGATTTATAGTTCCAGCTCTGCCACTTCCTAAGTCATGACTTCCAATGGTTACCCGGTTCTGGGTTTCAATTTACCCCTCTGCAAACTCGGGGGGGGGCCTGAGTGGATAATCTGTCCATTCCTACCTCCTGTGTACAGCTGTACTTGTTAACTAGTGAAGGGGGGCAGATAAGACTTACCTTGAGGGGAGAAAATGTTTGATGCACACAGCCACAGTTATGAGAGGCTCTGTGACCCTTCTCCCCCTCCACTGGTTTGAAAGAATCCCAGCTTTCACGTTGGCGTCACGCCTGTTCTGACCATCCCGGCTGAAGGTCTGGTTTTGATGCAGGAGAAACTTGGAGGTAATAAGACTGATGCTCTACAGAGATTTGCTAACAAGCTAGCTTAGGAAATACTAAGTCATACGAAGTAGAATTTAGCTAAAGGAGTGTGGCAAGACACATAGTGTACTGACCCGGGCGGGGGGTGGGGATGTCTGTGACTGGTAAATCGGACACTTAGAATGGTGACTAGGTGTAATCGTGATATATCCTTTTGGGGGGGCCTTTTCTCCTTCTCTTAGTTCCTTGGTGCTATTTAGGACACTCAGCCTCCCTCCCCATCTTAAACCCCTAATTTATTCTAAAACATTTTTTAACACACCAGGCTTCACATTGGACATATTAGTTTTTCTAATAAGAAAACTTGAACAAGTTTTCTGTCCTGACCGTGGGCTCTGTCTTCACTAACATCACCTAGATACGGAGACACTCCTTGCCGTTGCCTGGAACTATGCATAATATCCAGTCCCATATAAAAACCCCAAGGTGACCCAGAGCATCGGTGAAGTGGATCCACTTGACCAGGATGGTTTGGGTTCCAGGAGGGGCACAGTGGGACTGTGTGAACCTTCATTGTGCTTCAGAATTCTGGGAAAGGTAAAACCAAGGCATTTGTTTATTTCTGGTTTCTTCCAGTTTCTATCTTCAGACTGCAGTTGACTGTGAGTATTAAGTGGATAAAAGGGGCACTGCTGTACACTTGGCAGATGGTTTGGAGAGAATCTGGTGAAGGACTCATAAGCCTTGCACCTTGGCGTGGGCGCATTTTAACAGTCGTGTGTTCTAACCAAAAGGCCTTCCTAAGGCGTCAAACAGAAACAAAAATGTAAAACCCCTAGGTCTATATTTGCTGAATAATGGAGCTGGGGCTTCCTAATTCTTATTGCAGGAATGACAGAGCAGTCAGCCTCAGATGGTACCTGGGATGGGTGTGGTCCAGGTGGCTATTTGGGACAGGTTTGTTCTCTGCAATTTCATGATATTAAGACCTTCTATGATAGTAAGGACCGGTCTTGATCAAAGGTGTGGTATTGACACCAACATTGTAGAAATCTACAAGACAGGACACCAGGCCTCAGCAGCTTAATTCTGATCCCACACGTGTAGATTCTTTCCTTTCAGAACCCCTCTCCCGACCCCACAACCTCATATTCACTCCTCCAAACACTGGTCTTCATGATGCAGAGAGAAGCCAGCAAGGCTCTTGTGACTCAACCATGGTAAAAGACGCCAATTAATGTGACAATTCCTGAAGGATCTATGTTCCAATAAAACTTTATTTGGCTCATCTTGATCAAGTTTAATAATATTTAACAGATTCTTTTAAGAACATGAATAATTATAACAATTCTCTATGAACTCGTGGTCAGTCAGCAGCATGTCCCTTTACTCAAAAAGTAAAGCCTCCCTTAGGGGACAAATGGCACATAAGGAGGGGGTGTGCATTGCATTTTCTTAAAGAAAAAAAGAAAAAAGAATAAAACCTAAACACTTTATATTTACATATTTTTCCACTTAAAATTCGGTCAGCATGATTGTTTTAAAATATATGTTCCTGATGCATTGTAGGTTCCAATATACAAATCATAGTTAGCTAGATTGAAGGTGCTGCGATGTGAGAATGAACACAGGACAAGGAGATCTCTCAACAGACCAGCTAGACCTCTTGTGGGTATCTTTGGGATGTCGGCAGGGGGCAGGGCGGGAGAGGGGGAGAGGGAGGCAGTGTTCAGGGTCGGACTGGGGACTGTTGGCTATTCCCCCAACCCCCTGCCCCGTGCTTTTTCCACAGAGGGCTTTGGACTGACTCCAAGTTTGTCTTAACCTAAGCTACCAGGGTGTGACACTTTGAACCCCTTTCTTTGTCTTGACTTCTCCATCTCCACAGCTGACTCTTTAGGACACTTGAGGTTGGGACCCCCTTTTAAACTCCTAGTTTATCTTTCTGGGTTTGTTGCCCTACGGCTGCTAGCTCTCAGGCCAGTCCTTTAGGGTCTACTCTTGGCTAGGATCAAATGGATGCTTCTGATCGTGGGCGACATGAATGAAGGATGATGGGCCTTCTGTGGAATCTTCCCTCTCTTAACTCATTTGTTTTTATGGAAAGCACCTTATTGCTTTTCTTACAAATGAGCAATTGGTGCCAAGAACATTTTGGTCCTGAAAGAGGCTTAGAGAGGAGCTGTGCGTGTGTGTGGATGGGGTGGGTGGGATGCTGGGGACTGGACAAGAGGGATTCTTGCGATTGTTGTCTTCAAACTCACCCATGTATGATATCCACTGGGGAATGAGTCAGGAAAGTGCACAGGGCATGCAGGAGGAGAGGTGTAGGCACAGGCCTGGGAGATGACTCAATTTGCCCCCAGCCCCCAGACTGCTCGCATGGGAACTTCAGACTGAGCTGGGTTGGTTAAATACAGGGAGGTGGCAGGTGAGAAATTTAAGCACATTTAAGCACTTGGAGAGTCATAGAAATATGGCTAGGTGACTAGGAGAGAGAAACTGGTTCTGTTTCCAGTTTCAGAAAACAGGAACCATTGTCCTAAATCAAAGGGACGGATGGGACAGACCGTGAGGGAAAGCGAGAAGCACTTGGGACCAAGTTTTCAGACCAAAAAGCCAAAGTGACCACCGCAGGGGAAGACATGATGCTGTGGTCAGACACTGGTCCAGGGGCAGGAACTTGGGACACAGGCTTTATACCCTGACACCACTAGGCTTGTGGTCCTAGCGGCTTCTCTGGGCCCAAATGTCCATTTGAGACTAGGTGGGGTCACATGGCTTGGAAACTGTCTGCAGGCTGTTTCTGACCCCGAGACCCTAGTAGGGCTGTAGATTGCTACCCAAGATGCCCTTTCTTCCCCTGCACACTCTCAACAGGCCTTCCCTTCGATGGGAAACTGTCAGCTCCCAGCCAGGTTCTGTTCAAACCCGCTCCCAGGGGTTAAAGGCTAGTTATTAAGGCAGTTTAAGAAACGGACATTCTTCTTGCTCCCCAGATCCGCGTGTGTTCTGCTAACCCCAATACAGCAGAGAGGGGATGAAGGAGTGCTAGGGATTAAGGAAGTGGTCCAGCTTTCGGGGTGGGGTCTTGTTCCGGGAGTTCTCCCGCACCCCTTCTGGGCTCACCACCTTTCTTTGGAGAAGGCCTCTGTCTGTACGAGGTCACCAGGGTGCTCGGAGATGCACGCACCATTCAGGTCGCCCAGTTTGTTTTCCGGTAGGTCCTCAGGTTTGGTGCAGAGCTTTAGGGCACGCGAGATGAACACGTCTAAGTCGAACTGGGGACTGGCACCCCCATCAATGGGTGTGGGGTGTCCCGGGGGTGAGGCAGAGAGACGGGGCTCTGGGGCATCAGGGGGAGGACTGGCACGCTCAGGACCACTTTGTGTGCTCTTGACCCACTGCGCAATCTCCAGAAAGAGGCTTGCTGGCTCATCCTCGCGTGACACCGAGTCTGCTGCAACGGCAGCCCTGGGGGGTGCGCTGGCCGCCTGCTTCCAGTGCGACAGGTCCAGGATGAGCTTGGGTTCCGAGTAGTGGTGGGGCTTGTTGTCACGCCACAGCAGCTTGTCCAGGTAGGATGGGGACCCCACCTTGTAGTCGCAGGACCGTCCATAGTCGGCCTCGAAGGCACGCTCCATGGACGAGTGTGACTGCTCCAGGAAGCGCTCCGAGCTGCTCTGTGAGTCTTTGCGTGGGTCCACCTGAACATCCTCCGCCAGGGGCGTAGAGCCTGCGCGTGGGTCGCGCTGCACCTCGCTCGTGTCCTGGCACCGGTCAGGCCGCCATTCCAGATCTGACGACAGGCTCACAGGATACCTACAAACGTGCAAAAGAAGGCATGATGTTAATTAAGCCACACTCAGGGAGAATGGGGAGCCAAATAGCCTAATCTCTGGCCTCTGCTCACAAGCCGGCTCATTGTTCCTCCTTGTCGCTAGAGGGCAGGTACTTTTCATCCCTCCAGGTTGGAGTGTGCTGGCGCTGGTGAAAGCGAGCTTCAGGGGCCCAGCTAGGACTGATCTGCGAGTTTAGTCTTCATAGTCTTTAATAGTCAATCGACAACGTTTTTGGACTCTCACCGTGTGCAGGCATTAGGTGATGGACTTGTGAACAAAACAACAATACGGTCTTCCTTATGGTACTTTCTAATTGGCTCACCTATGTAACTCATATAATAACATGGGGTCTTGTTAAACTGAGGATCCGGACCCTGACGCTCTGCATGGGGCCTGGGATTCTGCATTTCTAAAAGGCTCCCTGTTGCTGCTGCTGATCCTTGGACCCGTGCACTTAGAGCAGCAAGGCCAGGTGCTTCCCAATCCTGCCTCAGATTTGAATCACAACAGGAGGATGAAAAATAAGTACCAGGTATCCCTATATCCTTGCTGCCCACTATCAATGTTGTGGTTTAGTAGGTCTAGATGAACCTGTCTGGGCATGTTTATGAGACTTCTCCCAGGGATTCTAAGACGCAGCCAAGTCTGATAACCTCTGCCGTGCTGGATCTGGATAGGTGCCTCGGAGCACCTTGCCTCCAAGTAGAGCAGATGGGGCCTGCAGAAAGATCACAGACGCCATCAAGGGAAGCCAGCGATCCTTGGAATTCTGCCCTCTACTGACTGCCCTGTAGCCAAGGAGACTGAAATCAGATAGCTACGAGCAAACGGAGGGCAGATGGGCAGGCAGGTGGCTGGCTGTCAGCCCTGGCTGAGTCCCTTTCTTATGCCAGGTACTGCGGTTGAGAGCACAGACAAGGTGGCAGCTCCTGGCCAGCTGCTCCCTGAACCAGAGGGCTGATGCTCACACAGGACAAATTAGACTAGCCAAGGCCAGGCAGCTGCAGCCCACAGGCTGCGGGGTTCGCTGGCTCTGGCTGGAGAGGTAGGGAAAGGCTTGAGCTGCCCACTGCCCAGGAACACCATTAATGTAGGCACAGCTCTCAGAGTTCAGCACTGTCCTTTCCCCAGATGCCCTTGAAATTGCAGGGGGTTCTGGGAAGAGGAGCTGGGAAGCACCAGCATTTGTCTGTTACACCCCCCAAGTACTGGGCATATATTATCTACTACCTTTGCAGCAATTCTGAGAGGACTTATTTTGACCACCAGTCTTTTTTATTTGTTTGTTTGCTTGTTTGTTTGTTTGTTTTTTGAGACAGGGTTTCTCTGTGTAGCCCTGGCTGTCCTGGAACTCACTCTGTAGACCAGGCTGGCCTCAAACTCAGATATCCACCTGCCTCTGCCTCCCAAGTGCTGGGATTAAAGGCGTGCACCACCGCTGCCTGGCTGACCACCACAGTCTTAAAGATGAGAAAATTAGCATGCCACAGTGGTGACTGTCGATGGAGGTGTCCAACCTTATCACCTCTGTCCTTTGTGCAGGTGTGATGGGGGAGCCCCGGAGCTTCAGGTACTACCCTGAACTTAACTAGCAGGGACCTCAGGTACCCAGTGACCTCAGGTACCCTGCCGTAGTTTTCTCTGGTGCCACTCCAACACTGTGAGCCCTGAATTCTGTGGCTTGGAGGAGGGGGCAGGCACGCGTCTAAGGACTAGTCTCGGGCAGCCTCAGCATGAGGTTGCCAGAAGAGCCTATTAATCTCCATTCGCTGACAAGAAGAAGCCAGCAAACCTGCCCCAAATAACAGTGCCCTGCCCCCTCTCTGCACCCCCTCAATTTTGAAACCTATCATCTGTCAAATGAGTAAAAAAAGAGAAATTGCCTATCTGTCCCTTATGTAACAAGCTGTCACAGTTGCATGGCAGTGGGGTTCCCAGTTGGCCCCCTCGGAGCTGATGCAACTGAGCACCCCCTCCACCGCTCTTTCTAAACGGAGCGGTACTGGTGCTGCCTCCAGACATTAGCAGATGGCGGTGCCCCAGTGCCTGATCTGAGAAAGCCAGGACGGGAAAGGATCTATGAGATCAGGACTATTCCTGCAGCAATGGTTTAAAAAAAAAAAAAAATCTACGTTTCTCCAATCCTGACACTTGTCAAGGGTCCTGAAGCCATGTGAAGCTTAACAGTGAAGCTCTTCGCGTGGGACACAGATACGGTCTGGGGATAGCCCTTCAGAGGTTTGCTGTGTAACATGATGCCAGTGTCTTAACCTCTCTAGGCTGTATCTTTCTCCTGGACAATGACAATGACACAGCCTCTTTCAAGGACAACTCCCTCCTGGGAGGTGTGAATGATGTGCAAAGTGAGAAATGTTTCTCGAAGGGAGGAATTGTGTGCTGTTTTCTTCCTTTGTGTTGTCATAGTTGGCCTTCCAAGGGTAAAACCATGACTGAAAAAAATGTTGTTCAGTGGCAGAGTGGTTGCCTAGTATACTCTAGGGAAAAAGATCCCAGCCTGTTCATGAAATACTATAGCAGGTACTCACTAGCACTTGCCCCGGTGTGCCCCAGAGTTCAGTCTTAGGGTATCAAGGAAAGCTGGGGGCATTGTTCTGTAGAATGGAAGTCTGCCTAGATGGCTAACTGGATGGCTAGTTAGTGGAATGTTTGGGGACAGGAGAAAGGCAGGGGACTAATCTAGGACACATGCCCCATGCGATACACAAAATGAGAAACAGAGGTCATGGAGAATCAATGGGCCAAAGGGAAATGAGAGAACAAGGGAACATGTCTCCGGACATGACACCAGCCCTGGACACGCACCTGTCCCAGTTGGAGAGCTGGCTCTGACTGGCAGCCATCAGCACAATGTCATCGATCTCGTCTTCAATGCGGAAAGGGTGTTGTGAGGTGGGCTCATCCTCAGGGCACGAATACGGGCTCATGTAAGGATGCTGCAGCCCCATCTCGGCTGTTAAGCGGTCCATGGGGTTAAAGGTCAGGATCTTCTCCAGAAAGTCAATGGCTGCAGGGAGGAGCAAAGGCCACAAAGGTCACGTGCTGTTCCTGCCATGCTGGGAAGGGTTCTCGGCAGTGGTGACAGTCCCTGGTGCTTGTGACTCTGTGTTTGCAAGAAGCGGTTTCTCGATTTTGCAATTGGACTCACCAGGGCTGCAGATGGGGTTAGGAGACTTGCTGAGGGTCTCCCTGCTGGTCAGAGGAGCTTGAGGCCACAGCCTGCCTTACTCCAGTCTGCTCTAAACATGGGGCTTGGGGACAGGTAGGGGTGATCCTTGAGTCACAGATGTTCATTTCCACTGGGATCCTCCTGGCGACAGGAGTGGGGTTCAGGGTACTCAAACATATTCCCCTAGACTAGGTTGAGGAGTTCTGGAGGAGGTGGGTGAGGGCCCATGGAAGAAAGCCCTGCTGGGAAAGATGAGTGTGGAGATGTATGGAGGGAGAAGGAGGGACAGAGGATGTCCCCGGTCTGAGGACAGGGCTCTTTCTACAATGTGTCACCCTTGGAATTCTTACCAAGACAGGTGACTTAATACTCAGAAACACTGAGCACTCCGTTAGCAGGGCCCTCCTGGGTTTGGCAGCCACCCACCAGTGACTAGATGCAGGGACTCTGGGTGGCAGGCACTTAGGAAAGGAAGGGCTAAGAGCCTTGTCACAATAGTGGTCATTTGTCAGCTTGTATGACAGTCTATTAAGCCCTCAGCAGCTGGCAGTTATCTGGCGAATGCTGGTTGTACAGTATCCTGTACCCAGTAGCTACTATGCATCCCTTTGAGTGGGGCTGTGCCTTGGTTTATCTCAAAGCCTGGCTTAGGGATTTGTAGAGCTTCTCACCCTGTAAATTTTACTGGTTCCACTTGAGCCATGCTTACTCATGGTTCTGGCCCACATATGAGCTCTAAGCCTGGGTTACCTGATCTTTTTTTTTTTTAAAGATGTATTTATTATTATAAATGAGTACACGGTAGCTGTCTTTAGACCACCAGAAGAGGGCGTCAGATTTCATTACGGGTGGCTGTAAGCCACCATGTGGTTGCTGGGATTTGAACTCACGACCTTTGGAAGAGCAGCCAATGCTCTTGCCTGCTGAGCCATCTCACCAGCCCGGGTTACCTGATCTTACAGTTCTTCAAACTGAACCGAACCTGGCCCCTCGTAACGGCCCTGCATCTCTTTGCAAGAAACATCACCAACCATGTAAGAAAAGTCAATGACTTCAGAAGGTTACCGGCTTCCCAAGAGGACTCAACGGTCTTGTAGAACCCTAGGTTGCAAGATCAGCTAAGCAACAGAGACTCTGAGCCCTCCCTGATGCTCAGAGAGTCTCTGGCTGCAGACCTGGAAAAAGTCCTGCTGCAAACTGCTCAGGGCTGCACAGACCAGGCAGGGTACAGCTCCGGGATGGCAAGTTTTTCCTTTTGGGGTCCTCTCGTCTGTCTTACCTGCTGCTGCTACCCATGGTCTTTAGGAAAAGCAATTGAGCACCAGACCTTTAAATGCTCCGCTGCTATCTTTATCAAGAAAGACCAGTGAAGTTGGGAGGGGAAAGTGACAACCCAGGCTGCTCCCCCGACAGGGGTGAAATTGTCCTTGTCCCTCTCTCCGACAGGCCAGTCTCCAACCAGTGCCTGAGATAGAAATGTCTCTCCTCTATCAATCCTAGATCTGCTCTCTTAAATATCACTCCTGAACTTAGCTCTGCTGTCACTGGCCCCCAGAACCAGCGTGACCCCTCTGTCCTATGATTGGCCTTCATTTTAAGATAATGGTTTTGTACCCGCCCCCCCCCCCAAGCTCCTTCTCATAGCACTACATAGGTTTGTTTCTTTGATACGTTCCTGAATTGAGGGTGACTTGTGACTGGGGCCCATTCTGGACTAATATATGTATTATCTAGCTCAACCACAGACCCACACTCCTACAGGAGACTTTGTACTCTGCTTGGCTTCTGTTGAATGTGCTTGCCCAGGGTGGCCTTGTACACTTTCTTCAGAGAACAGATCTGAGGGCCTGGTCCTGGGAGAGCCATTTACCCTTAAATAGCTGAAGACATTTCTTGTACAATGAGGCTTCAGTATAATTACGTCACTTTCCTCTGGCCCACTGTATCCTACCCGGGGCTCTTAGAGCCTCAGGCACACTGGAAAGATGCCCTCTGGCAGGTGGGTACAACTCAGTTCCTTCCCCTGCTTTGTCTACCACACCCCTTCTATGTGTTCTCGCATCAGTTTTGTCTTTTTTTTTTTTTTTTAAACTAGACTTTCCCCTTTGTGTGTTTACTTGTGACTCTACCAAACTAGACTCACCCACTGTGGAATCAGGTCCTGCCTCCCTGGGTCTTTCACCTGTCATGTGATGGCCACTCAAGCTGCTGAGAGATGTTGTCACCTAGTTGGAGTCTCTTACCCTTCGAGGGTACCACCAGGCAGACAGTTCGGCTTCTCTTGGCTTGGAGACCTCGAACATACAGTTAGAGCGAATGAAGCTGAAGGCCGCCATGGGCTCTTTTTCCTAATGCTTTGCTACCATAAGACCAGTGGTCGCTGAGGTTCTCTTTTAAGACAAGAGGCACACTGAGGGGACACTAGCTGACGCTGCACAGTGGGAGGTGAAGCTAGCAAGTCTTAAAGGCACACTCGATCAGCTCTGGGGTCAAGTGCAGATTTAGAAGCTGGGCTGTGGAAGCCCTCCAGGCCCTTCTTACGTTTTCTGCTTGACCACACCTATGTCCCTTTAAATTCTTGTCCCTAATTCACTTTCCCAGCTCCAGAGGATTAACAACTGTTGACGGGCCATGGTGAGGAGCTTTGCATTTGGTCACTTGCTGACTTTGTCTGGAGCTTTGCATTTGGTCACTTGCTGACTTTGTCTGGAGGCAGCGTCCACTCCTCTCTGGGCTACATCAGTGAGGGGCTGCTGGGTATGGCTGCTTGCGGAGAGGAACGATGTGGGCAACAAATCCAGATCCAGAACTCTTGGAGCCAAGGCACTGGCTCCACTTCCCCACCTTCCTCTGGGGAAGGAGGGCCGCAGGCTAAGCCAGCAGCATTAGAAGGGGTGTCCCAGTGCCTGAGTGACCCTGTAGAGCAAGTCCACCATACTGGCCATCATGTTATGTAACAGAATGGTGCACCTTTGTCTTTCCTCAATAAGAAATCAATCTTACTCAAGCCACCGGGATCTCGGGTCTCTCTTAAAATTGGCTGAGGTTGTATGCCACCTATATGAGAGACCCACTGATGACATAGCACACACAGCCTACAGAACAATTCTTTTACACCACAGGCTTGAGCCCACGCTACTCATCTGTCACCACCAACCTATTGTGGTTTGGATTGGAAATGTCCCCCAAAGATGGGAACTGAAGGCCTGGTTCCCAGAGTGTTGATATCCTGAGAGGCCTGCTAAAAAGTGGTGTATCAGGAGGGCTCTGACGTCACCAGTGAGTCCATCCACCAGCGGATTCATAACTGAATAAACTGTCAGAGAAGGCAGTGAGGTTGGATGAGAGGAAGTAGGTCCCTAGGGTGTGTCCTTCAGGGGTGTGTCCTGTTGGTTGCCACTTGTTCATGCTCTTAGATTTGTCCCTCCCTCCTCTTATTCATGGCTCATGAAGTGAGCAGCTTCGCTCTCTCATGTCCCCTCTGCCATGATGTCCCGATTCCCACAGACCCATCAACAAGGGGGCCTGGTGACTGAAATTCAGAAACTGTGAGTGAAAAATGAACCTTTTCTCCTTTATGTCTCTCATGTACTTTGTCACAGACAGGGAAGGCTGACCAATACCTGCTCTAAGGTTCTACCACGCCTATTTTACAGTTATCGAAACTGGTCTGCTTAGATGGACACAGCTAGTCAGTGGGAACTGAGAACTGACCATAGGTCTAGCCCTGAAGCTGAGAACGGCATTCTCTGTACTACATCAAGTCTCCAGGGGAGAGGAGTCAGTAAGGGAGGCAGGCAGAAAGAACATGCTATGCATCCATCCCTCTAGTGACTGTCTCAGGGGCTGCCGCGTGGCCAAAACCTGCTGAAAGCACGGGTTGACTATCCCTTATCCAAATTGTTTGCCACCTGAATCTTTTAAATTTCAGGTTATCTTCCAATCTTTATAATTTATATACTCCTTACTGGTTGTGAACTCCTAGTCCCCAAATCTAAACACCCAAGTGTTCTAAATCATGAAACCTTTTTGAGCTTGTAGCCAGGAGAGACACCCATTGATTGTCAGGGATGCTCGATGTATAAATCCCAGACATCATTCTGATCTTTGGATGGAGGACCGCCTGTCCTTGCCCCTGCCCCTGCCCCTGCCCCTGCCTGACATTAAAGCCAGAATCCAGCCTCGTGGGAGGAGGCGCCAGTGCAAGCTCGGATACCTTCACTGTTGACATCCGGGAGCAGCTTGCGTAGTGGTCTCTTCACCTCCCAGGTGCTGCTGACGAAGGACGGCATCACCCTGAGCAGCTCCTCCTTGTCTTCCTCCCGGACCACAGGAATCGTCTCTAGGATGAGCTGCATCTGCTCCAGCTCGTGAGCCCCTGGGGAGGCAAATGGCACGTGGTAAGTTGTTATCCCTGGACCGCTGTATATGGGGATGCTCTGGAGCCGCCTCAGCTGACTAGAGAGGACACCAGAGGACAGTGGGCAGCACTAGGCTCAGGGCTGAGGGACTTGGGGCTAATAGTCACCCCACCACTAATTGGCTGTGTGGATGCTGCAGAGGGCTGCTGTTTCTGGGGTTGGCTTTGCTAAATGTATAGTTTAGTTGAACATAAAATACCCCTCAGGGACTCATGTGTTTGAACACTTGGACCCCAGTGGGTTAGTGCTGCTTTGGGAGACCGTGGACTTTTTGTGGCATAGGGCTTACCTGGCTGACACAGGCCAAATGGGGAAGACCCTTGTGGTCAGTAGCCCTGGTTTTGGCTTGAGTTCTCTGCTTCCTGTGCACCACTGAGATGTGAACCAGCTGCGCAATACATTTCTCACTGCCACCGAGCAGGCCACTTCCTTCACCAAGCCCTCCCTGTCGTGACACTATAAGCCAACATAACCTTGGCTTCCATACGGTATTTCTGTCAAGTATCTTGTCACAGTCATGAGGACAGTCACTCCTCCAGGGCTGGTATCTAGTTCTGTCTGGGGTTTATCTATTCCGGTAGCATCTGGCATCTCTGCAGTAGGTTTCTCAAGTGGACTGAGTCAGCTGATGCTGAGGCCATGGGAGCAACCAGGCTATGACGTTGTACATTCTCTACTACAATGGGGAAGGAAGTTACAAGGCCAAAGTGAGCCTTCTCTGTGAATTTCCACAGAGGAGGAGCCCAGCCGGAAAATTCTCAGGAGCAAGAAAACAGGAAATGATGGTTGAATTTGGAAGGCCTTTTGAGCTCATTTCCTGTGTGGGCACAAGGAGGAAGATGGGTTCTGCCAGCTCTGAAGCAGAAGCAGTAGGGTAGGATAGAGCTAAGCCTTCATTCATCCATTCACTCACTCATTCAATAGTTATGTGTTGGGTGCTATGGTAGGTTTGACTAAAACAAGCTCCCATAGGCTCTCAAGGTTGAATGCTTAGTCACCAGGAGGTAGAACAGTTTGGGAAGGATTAGGGGGCATGGCCTTGTTAGACATGTGTCACACGGGGGTGGGCTTTGAGGTTTCAAAAGCCAACACCAGTCCCAGCGCCTCTCTGCCGTCTGCCTGAGGATGAGGATGTAAAGTTCTCAGCCATTGCTCCAGTGTTCTACCTGTCTGCTTCCTGCCATGGTGACTATAGATTCACCCTCGGAAACTGTAAGCAAGTCCCCGATTTGTGTTTTCTTTTATATGTTGCTTTGGTCACAGCAATAGAGCACTAAGTAGGCCAGGTGCCTTCTCTGTGCCAGGCATCATGCTGAAGATGCTACCTCTCCAGGCTGTTCTGCCCTCATACCTTCTCAGCCTTCATCGGGGCTCTTTCTAATCCTCTCTGCCAGGCTGAGCCCTCGGTTATATTTCTTCTTCCTGGAAAGCCCTTCCAGGCCATCCACGTGTACAGTGAGCCTTCTTAGTCCACTGGCTTCTGCAGAATCCCAGTCTCCCAGCAGCTGGTGGCTTAGGAAGTATCACGCCCTAGTGGCTATTCATTCCCCCAAGCCTCATCTTGCACTACACGTATTCAAAGGTCTACAGCTTTGAGAGTTCTCTTAAAGAGATGCCCGTGGGCTTTCCCTGTCCTGAGCTCAAACCTAAGGGACTCTAGGAGCCTCTTGTGGGTTGTCTTCTCTGGATGAGTACTTTAAATCATTCTTCAGGGGACAAGAAAGTCATTGGCGATCAAGTTCGGACAGTCTCTAGACCTCCGACTCTTCTCCTCTGTGACAAAAGAACACAGCCCCGAGCTTGGAGTCACCTCCTTAGTGAGGGCTGAGCTGGCAGGGAACTAGGCCTTCTTTGTGAGCTTCTGCTAGAGAGCAACTGTGTCATACCAGAGACAGCCAGTGGTGTTTCATGATTTACCCAGTGGACAAAGGGTGGAAATGTGGGGAGTCTGACAGCCCTGGAAGCAGACCTGACCATCCATGGACTCCTCTCTTCCAACACCTTTTAGGAGGAGGATGACCTCTGACGCTTGGAATGACTTGTAAAGGGAACCCACTCCGCTGGCACACCAGAGGGGCCAGCACATAGCAAATGTGTGATAAACCTCACCTTCCACTGCTTTCTAGAGCCGGAGAACATGACTTTCCCAGAAAAGCCAATGACATAAATCTGGGCGGATGTTCGATGAGGAGTTATCTCTGTGAAGATCAGCTCCAGGCACCTCTCAGCACATAGGTCACATAGGCGGGCAGGATTACAGCAAGAAGCACAAGACTAGGGTCATGTAGGCCATATGAAGGACTGATGCCTACTGGTGACAGATGTCACTTGGGGGAGGAATATTAGCATTCTGAGTTTACTAAGGAACCATTGAAAACTGGGAGCAGGTGCTGTGTTACCTCTCTTCCTCCCCTGCTGACATGTCCTTGGGGTCAGAGACAACCTCACTAGCTACTGGCTTTCCTACCTTCCTTGTAACGAAGCTCTGTCTCTCGCTGTCTCCCTGTGCATTGCCTTGGTTCTTAATACTGTAGCCAGGGGGACCAGGGCTAGCTTAGAAGCCAGAGTCAGCAAAAGCATCATTCCATGCAAGCAGGTGGGGACTAGGAAAGGGATCCCAGACAGAGGAGAGTGAGAAGCAGGTGTGGAGACCGGGCTAGCGAGGGAGGTGGAGGCCATCAACCCAGGAACCTGAGTCAGAGGGTGCCGGGGACAGCTGCTGCTAATCAGCAGCAGGACAGGATGAGAGGAAAATGGGTTCTTCTGAATTTAAGGACAGTCAGGCCTGTGGTCTGGGTGCGCAGAGCTCCCGTGGCCATATTCAGAGGCCATTGGGTCATGGGTAGTCTAATGCATGGAAGAGTGTACAGCTGAAGCAGGTGAGTGCTGCTCGGAGGAAGTAGCTCATGTGGCCATGTGCTTGAAGGGTGGGTATTCTCTCTGTCCGTCCATCTCTCTCTCTCTCTCTCTCTCTCTCTCTCTCTCTCTCTCTCTCTCTCTCTCTCTCTCTCTCTCTCTCTCCCCCCTTCTCAGCATCACCTTCCCACTATTAGATTTCTGCTTTGCCACAGATCTGAATGATTAAAGTCAGCTAAACGGTAGCTGATACCTCTGAAACTGAGTCAGGGTTAAGCCTTTAGGTTGTTTATATTGGGAATTTTGTCACAGCAATGCAAAATGTCAAAGGGAGATGACAGATAGGGGTGGGGTGGGGTGGGTGGGGTGGGTGGGGTCCAGCGAGGAAAAGCCTAAGTGGAGACAACACACACTCCTGCCATCAAGGAGCAAGAACAACATGGAGATGAAGTGCCCTGGGAGAGCCAACAGGGATGGGTGTCAGAGCCATAATGGAGGACAGGGGCTTCAGTGGGAGTTGATAGATTAGGGAAGCAATGGGTTCCCAGTCCCACTGCCCCACCATCAGAGAAGGAGGAGGAAGAGCCTGAACATACTGTGCGGGAGTTTTTAGCACTTAATCTGAAGGTGTTGGAATATAGTGGGATTTAGTTCACTTGAGCTACTATAACAAAATACCCTAGACCAAATGGCTTATAAACAACAAACGTTTATTTCTTGAAGCTCTGGAGGCCGAGAACTCCCAGATCAAGGCACTTGTAGGTTCAGTGGCTAGTGAAAGGCTTGCGTCTCATAAAGGGAGCATTCCTGATATATCCTCATGTGGTGTAAGGAGTGAGGGGACTCAGGAGGATTGATTAGTCCCACGAGGACTTTCCCTGAGTCCCAAGTTTTGATAGTACCACATTAACGTGGTAGCTTCAGACCCTAGCAAAATGGCTAGTAGACTGCAAAAGTCCTGTGCACATAAGGCTAATTTGGCTTTTATAGTATTTTTGTATGAAATACAATACTACGAAATACTATGTCTACAAGAAGTATCATAAAATGCACACACACACACACAAAGTCATTTAGGCAAAAGATTAGCAATGTTTTGGGCTTGGTGGGTGTTTTGTATGCAATTTGAACAACACTGGGAAGGAAGCACGTGGCCTTGGCTAGCAACTTACCAGCGAAGAGCATTTTCCCTGTGAGCATCTCTGCTAGGATGCAGCCAGCTGCCCACATATCGATGGCTTTTGTGTAGTTGTTCGGGGACAGGAGCAGTCGTGGAGAGCGGTACCACTTTGTCACCAACCCTTCTGACAGATAACCCTAAAAGATAAAGTCCCCTATGTTATCAGCCAGAGATCTGCAGATGCTGCTCCCTCTTGTCCCTATTGGTTTTTCCTCCCAGTGAGGATCAGAGCTTCTTTCAGTATCCCTCTGTCTTTGTTCCTTTTATCTCGATAATAGGTGTGGGGATCTTACAAGGCCCTGGGATTCTTCTTGGTGGGAGGGAGGAATCCAGGGTATCTCCCTATTCTGGAAGGAATTTTTTCTGAACCCCCTGATATAGAACCAAGTCTGCCCACGTTCATTAATGGGAGCCATGTTCAAGTTCACCGCTGCCATCAACCGTCATTATAAAACACTGGGATTGTGTTCAATGGCTGCCTCTGAGAAGCAGCCTTAGATCTGAAGTTGAGCCAGTACCATTTATATTGATGATGGGAGTTAACACGGCCCCAAACCCAGGCCTGTGCGGAAAACAAGAACCTCCTTAACCCATAGAGGCAAACGATGGGTCAGCAAAGCAGCCCCGAGCCACAGGGCAGCTAGGGCTTCTCTAGGGCCAGGGGATGCTGGGGATCCTACAGAATTTTGAGGGATAGATGTTTTGGCTGATTTGATGCATAGTCCGGGATGGTATTGGTCCTAACTGCACATGGCGATGACCTTTTAGGTGCAGACAGGGAAATATATTCAGGCAACACAGAAGTCGTCCTCGGTGTAACTCAGAAACTGGGCCTGAAAGTGAAGCCAGAACTGTCTATGTGGATTTTACAGAATGGCTCATCACTGAAGGAGAGGCACTGACCCTTTTGTGGGTAAAGGTTAAGACCAAGGGGTCCATTGGAAGTTCTGGGGTCGGTCTTGATAGTTGCTCTTGCTCTCAGTTTGGCATCTAAATTTGTCTCTGTTCTGATATAAAAGACATCAGAATCTTAAGGCAAAACAGACAAAGAAGGAGGAAGCCTGAGTACCCAGGAGCAGGAGGAAGCCCGCGTACCCAGGAGCAGGAGGAAGCCCGCGTACCCAGGAGCAGTACTCAGGAGCGTCCTGGTCCTGCCTCTCGCACTAGTCTTGAGCCTCTTTCCTGGTTGAACAAAGACCGAGAGCAGACCCAAGACTTCGAGTGTGGGGAAGGGCAGAGGAGGACACTTTTGTCATGCAGATTTGGGTTCGCTCCTGGTTCCTACTTTCCGTCCCAAGTCAGGCCACTGTAACCAGAATCCTTCACACCCCGGGAGGGCAGTTAACAGCAGCTCCAATTTTTCTGCATCTTTCTGTCTTGAAGTTTGGCCATAAAGACATTCTTGGATCTATCTTCGCCCATAACTAGCCATAAGGTGTTCCTCATTTTCAAGGGAAACAAAGAGAGACTAGGAAGAACACAGGCCCTCCACTCATTCTGTGAGCACTTGGTTTACATTTATTTATTATGTATACAGCACTCTGCCTGTATATACATCGGCATGCCAGAAGAGGGCACCAGATCCCTTTACAGATGGTTGTGAGCCACCATGTGGTTGCTAGGAATTGAACTCAGGATCATTGGAAGAGCATTCGGTGCTCTTAGCTTCTGAGCCAACTCTCCAGCCCCTACATTTTTTTTTCTTAAACCGGCTTCCTTTCTCCTTGGTTGTGTACATTTCAGCTGTGCTTGTTCAATGAAGTCTCCATGAAAACCCACAGGACAGGTCTTGGAGAGAAGGTTTTCTTGAAGGTAGTGTGCCCAGAGAAGGCCTATCAGAGCCATGTCTCTTTCATCATATCTCACCTTATTGGACCTGCCCATCTGTGTTCTTTAAAATCAACCTGTAGATGTGTTTCCTTGATTTCTGTGACTGGCTCTACCAAATGAACCAACCCAAAGAGAGGTCATGGGAACCTGCACTGACAGCTGACTGGTCAGAAATTCCAGAGTCTGGGACTTGGTACTGGTGTCTCAATGGGGCATTCCGGTGGCACCGAGCCCTCCATGTGGGATCTGATGCTATCTCCAGCTAGACAACATCCAGATTAAACTGACTTCTGAGAACATTATATTGGCTAGTTTTGTGTCGGCCCGACACAGACTAGAATCATTTGAGAGATAGGAGCCTTAATTGAAAAAAAAAAAAAAAAGCCTCCATTAAGATTGGGCTGTAGGCAAGCCTGTAGAACATTTCCTTAATTAGTGATTGATGTGGGAGTGTCCAGCCCATTGTGAACGGTGCTTTCCCTGGGCTGGTCCTGAGTTCTTTAAGAAAGAAGGACGAGCAAACCGTGAGGAGCAAGCCAGTAAGCAGCATTCCTTAAGGGCTTCAGCATTAGCCACTGCCCCCATTAGGGGGATCTGGGGAGTTCCTGTGTCATTTGCTAAGCCCTGTAACAAGAGAAGGCCTGGGACAAACAGGACCTTGCTCTAGATGGGAACCAACAGGGAGCTCCATTTCTGGGCTTAAGGGGCAGACATTGAGGGCCAGGGAGTCCTGCCTGGATAAACCCTAGAGAGTTGATTGGTGGAAGCCTCGGGGGCCCATCCCACCATACTGGTGATCTAAATCCAAAAGAGGAGTCTGTGGAGAGGCTGGGGTAACATTTAGAACTTTCTAGAAACAAACAAACAAACAAAACCAAAAACAACAACAAAACCCAAAAAACCAACTAGCAAATATCTAGGCATGAGACTTGATTTATCAGCAAGACTCATAAATCAGTGAAAGGGGGGATCTCCCATCCTGTGGCCCCATCTGTATGAAGCCTGTTCTCAGCTCTCAGAGTGGTCTTCTTGGGTAGCGCGTGTGCGCACTGTCGGGCTGGCTGAAGGGGTGACAAGCACATGCATAGTGTACCAGAGGGCACACCCTGCAGGCAGCGGTCACAGGCTGGGACCAGGTTGCCATGGGACTGTGTAGCATCAGTGCTCTGAGAAGACAGGTAGCCCACACCCAGGCAGGTCTCCCCGAAATCTCCTCAGTGCTCAGAAGTCAGGGCTGGGGAATGCTCCTTCGTATGGTCTCATCTGCTGCTATCTCACCCTTCAGAGAGCAAGAAGGACTCTGGAGACTCTGTGGGCGAGCAGGGGTGAGAGCTGGATAGAGCATGTGCTTCTGCAGCCGTTCCCATCGGGCCATTTGCTGGCTTTTTGAGTGTGTAGCAAACCCATAGAAGGTTTTGCTTTCAACTGCTTCAAAGTGTTTGGGAAA
>NW_022196895.1:69782781-69785541 GCF_008632895.1 Mastomys coucha
AGAGAGAGAGAGGGAGAGAGAGGGAGAGAGAAAAGAAGAGAGAAGAGAGAGAGAGAAGAGAAAGAGAGAGAGAGGGAGAGAGAGAAAAGAAGAGAGAGAGAGAGAAGAGAGAGAGAGAAGAGAGAGAGAGAGGACAACCCTGGGGAGTCATGTAGAATAGATGCTAAACACTTCCTCTGATATGTATTAGAGGAACCAACAACCTGCTGGACTAGTGACAACCAAGCTATTGTCTACCTTTTGGATGCTAGTCTCCCAAAGTCTCTCCTTCTAACATGTGGGTCCCAGAGACTGAACTCAGGCAAGGAGACTTGCACAGAGGCTCATGGATCTGTCCTGCTGCCTCCTCACCCCATTCCTGCTTCCTTTAAATGGGTGTGTGTTCTTATAAATCTTCAGACAACTTCATATTGTATATATTGTATTTTGCTCATTTTACCCCCAATTCACTTCTCACCTTACTCCTTTTTTCCAGTGTTCCTCCCTATTTTGTTTTAAAGAATTATTTATTTTATTTATGAGAATACTGTTGCTGTCTTCAGACACACCAGAAGAGGGCATCATATCCCATTACAGATGGTTGTGAGCTACCATGTGGTTGCTGGGAATTGAACTCAGGACTTCTGCAAGAGCAGTCCTAACCTCTGAGCCATCTCTCCAGCCCCCGTTCCTTCCTATTTTCCCATCTATCTATCTATCTATCTGTCTGTCTGTCTGTCTGTCTGTCTGTCTGTCTGTCTGTCTGTCTATCAATCTATCTATCTATCTATCTATCTATCTATCTATCTATCTATCTATCTATCTATCTACCTATCTATCTATTTTGACCTGCTGATTTTAATTAGGGTCGCTTGCATTAGCCAGTGTTATTTCCTGGAGTATGTTATTTCTTGTGACTAATGGTCACACCACTGAAGAAAATCTCTGCCCTCTCTCAGCAACTGTTAACTGGAAACACGAGTCCTGCTTCTCTGTGAAAGAATGTTGTCAGGCCCTCTCTTGAGCACTGCACAGATAACCACAGCTTTGAGGAGCTCCTGAGTGCCGAGCCCACCTCACACGCAGGAGTCAACCCTTGACAGCTCTCCTCCCCACCTGCTGGCTCTTACAGTCTTTCATAACGTTCCCTCAGTGCTGGAGGTAGTGAAACATGTTTCGTTCAGATCAACTGATATCTAAATGTTAGTAGCAGATCAATGAGACTTCTAAATGTTTTACTTAAACTCTTATTGAGCTACAATACCCTGGCCTGTCTAGGAACTGGTGGTTGGCCTTGCTTACAGGCTAGGGAGAGTTCCCCAGCTCAGCAGCAGACTGACCAATTTCAGAGGTTAATTCTTTGGTGTGGGTACTCATCAAATGAGTGGGAGTAGGGTGGGAGGTCGGGGCGGGGGTGGACGGTGGGGGGAGCGGTCTTTGACTCTGTTGCCTGCCACTGGGTCCGTTCTCCTGCCTGGTTCTTACTAGGAAAGGATGTGCTTAGTCCTGCTGGAACTGGATATCCCAGGGTGGGGTTGTACCCAAGGAAGGCTTCCCCTTCTCTGAGAAGAGGGGAAGGAGGTAATGGGGGGGGATTTGTGAGGGTGGGACTGGAAGGAGAGGAGGGGGGCTATGGTTAGAATGCCAAGTGAATAAATAAATGAAGAAGAGGAGGAAGAGGAGGAGGAAAAGGAGGAGGATGAAGAATAAGAAGAGGAAGAGGAGGAGGAGAAGGAGGAGGAGAGGAGGAAGAGGAGGAAGAGGAGGAAAGATCATTTAGAAGAGCAACATGTTTCCAGAGGCCCCACTTAAGCAGAAATATATGACTTCCTTTTTCATAGTCTTCTCCTTCCAACAGTGTAATTCATACTTGTGCTGATATGTATCTGAAGCATGTTTAGAAAGCTTTTTTTTTTTTTTTTAAAGGAATAAGAACACATGTACATTCCTGGGTAGGTATACATCTGCACAAATGCGAGCCAGCATCCTGAAGAGCCCCGGGGATCATCACATCTATCGTTGCACTACACACAGGAGCCAAGATGCCAGCCTAGAGGGAAGCAGTCTAGATGCCCATCAACAGCCAGACTAATAAAGAAAATGTGATATTCTCAGCTGTAAAGGAGAATAAATTAGGGCTGGAATGGAGGCTCAGCTGGTGAAGTGCTTGATGCAGAAGCATGAGGACCTCACATGAGGACAGGAGTTTAATTCCCAGAACCCTCATGAAAACTGCGGTGCCACACACTCATATTCCCAGAACTGGGGAGGCTGGGGACAGGTAGATCCCTGGGGCGCTCTGGTCAGACAGCCTAGCCCACATGGTGGACTCTGGGCCAGTGAAAGATGTCTCAAAAGCAAAGCAAAACAAACCAACACACACACACACACACACACACACACACACACACACACACACACACACACGAATAAAATGTCATTTTTCAGAAAAATGGATGGCTTAAAGATCATCATGTAAAAAGAAATAAGGGAGTCACTGAAAGACAAACATATGTGAAATCCAGACGTAAATATATACTTGATGTGAATATGTATATATAAATATATATTCACATATATATTTATATATGACATGAAATCACAGCACCTGAGACTGTGAAGAAGGAAAAGAAGGCCTACGGGGATGAGAGAATATCAAAGCATTGCATTTTTTCACTGAAATGTGGAACCCAGATTCAATCTATTCCAAATACACACACTCAAAGTACCACAAAATTAGCCATTGGGGCGAAGAGGGAGACCAATGAGGGGGAGGATGGG
>NW_022196895.1:69785581-69795250 GCF_008632895.1 Mastomys coucha
GTGGGGTGGGGGAGGGCAGTGGAGGTGAATACCATACCATAAGGTGCAATGATACACATGGACAAAAATGTCATCCCGAAGGACTTGGGGATGGTGTACTGGTTGGCAGTGTTTACTGCTCTTGCAGAGGACCTCATTTTCCTTCCTGGACTCACGTCAGGCAGCTCAATCAACTGTCTGGAACTTCAGCTGCCAGGGATCTGCTACCTCACGTGGACTCTGGGCAACTGACATGTACCCATGCATACCCCTGCCCCATACACATAAAAATAAATATTTCGGGCTGGTGAGATGGCTCAGTAGGTAAGAGCACTGACTGCTCTTCTGAAGGTCCTGAGTTCAAATCCCAGCAACCACATGGTGGTTCACAACCATCCATAATGAGATCTGACACCCTCTTCTGGTGTGTCTGAAGACAGCTACAGTGTACTTAATTATAATAACAAACAAATCTTAAAAAAAAATATTTCTAATAATGCCACGATCATGCCCATTATTTTACATCCTAACTAAAATCCCAAAGACTACATTAAGTCTCCCGGACTGCATTTCTCACTGTGTCATTACTCGTTAGTGTGACAGGAAGAAGCATTTCTTTTGGCTCGCAGTCACCATGGGGAAGGCATGTTTGGTCTGAGGTGCTGGGAATGTGGAAGGACGTCTCCCACGTGACTGCCATGAGAAAGCAGAGAGCAGGGCTGGAGGAAGAGTGGCCTTTGCTAGGTTCTTTGTCTCTTCAGACAGGATCTCTCATTGAACCTGGAGCGAGGCGAGTGGCCAGTCAGCCTCTGAGATCTTCCTCTCTGCCTCTGTGGGAAGGGGAGGATGCCCTGAAGGAATGTGTGTTGTTGAGATGGCACCCGCCATATCAAAGACCCCAGCCTCAGTCCCACTGCGAACGGCAAAGCCTGCCATAGCTTTATCTCTGAAGGCATTTCTGGCCTGATGGCTACTCCCCTACAGAGTCTGCCCCTATAAATCTGTATCCTTGGCCCAGCTGTAGAGCATAAACCCTGCCCCCTTGATTATCTGGCTGTACTAACCCCACCCCTAGGTTCACCTCAGCAATAACCCCACATCCCTGTCCAACTCTACTTAACAAACACGCTGAGCTTCTAGGGTGTAGTGGTTTCTCCACAGAGAGCCCAGACCACCTGACCTCAGCTACTTCTGTGTCCTCTAATTTCTTCATTGTCCCAGTCAGCTCCAAGATCCTGGAGCCCTGCTAGAACTCCGCAGTGTCCCCCCGGCCCCCCCCAAAACGCTCTGGGGTTACAAGCTCATCTGTGGCAACACCAAGCTTCTTTCCAGAGTACTGGGATCTGAAATGAGGTCCTCTTGTTTGTGGTTCTCAGACCGGCTAAAGGTTAGATGCACATGGAGGTTTTTTTTTTTTTTTTAAATCTTGTTTTTCAGGCCACCTGCCAGCCCTATCAGTGACACGGGAGTCTCCAGGGTGAGACTTAGACACCAGTCGTTGTTAAGATCCCTGGTGGATTCCAATGTGCAATTGTATTTGAGAACCAGGATTCTTCTCACCTGCTCTTAGCCACCCCCACTTCCTCTGTGGCATGCCTTAACCTCCCACGTGGCTGGGATTACACACCTGTCAACACACCGGTTGGCATTATACATGCGTGTCAGTAGAACTGGGTGATAGAATACCATTTTATGGGATGATTTTTAATTGTGGTAGGTTATGCGTACCATAGAATTCACCACCTCAACCATTTTTTAAGTGTGCAGATCGGCGGCATTAAAGCACTCCAAAAGTCGTCAAACCACCGTCCTCCATCTCCAGGGTTCTTTTGGACTGAAACTCTGTCCCTGTTAAGCAGCGATTCTGCCGTTCACTTTCCCTCCACTCGCAGTGACCACTTTGCCTCTTCCAGTCTCTGAGCTCGACTCTGCTCGGGTCCTTCCGTTAAGTGGAACCGCACAGGATTTGTCCCGTTTGGGCTGCCTCGACTCACTTAGCATCATGCACCTTACCTTGTTCTTCAATGGCACGGCAATGGGAGAGTGGAGTCGGGCTGCTTTCTAGAAAGCCCTTTACTGAAATATGGCTTTTCCTAACTCAACTAGACTTTACTGACACAGGCAACAGCTCTGGATTTTTCTTCCTAAGTCGGGACCAAGAACTCTGAATTCTATTACAGTCCAAAGCAGGACGAAATGTTTTGTTAGTTCAGAGATATATTAGGATAAGCAGATCTCCTCTTGCCACCTATGGGACCAATGGCTGTGCTATTTGGCATTGGTGGGGTGGAGCGAAATATTGGCTTGGCTTTTCTAGCCTCAGTTTCCCCACTTGATTGAGCTGCTGTAGCCTCCCAGGTTTTTCCTGTTAGCATCCTGTGACTCGACATTAGTCAATCAATAGCTACCCTGTCCGTCCTTTTTTTTTTTTTGAGTCAGGGTCTTGCAATGTAGCCCAGGCTGGCCTGCAACTCAACATTATACTTACACCCCCACCAGCTGAGCCCACTTCAACAGCCATCTCTCAAGAGAGGCCCTCCTGGACCATAGTGATGAATTTTTAACAAGCCAGTCTTCCAGAAAAGTTCTCTTTTTAGGAAGGTGCAGTAACTGGCGGGCTATAAATAGACATTTGTCTCATTGACTTTCAAGGGGAAGTCTGTAGAGCAGAAGCACCTGGGGAATTAAAAAAAGAAAATCCTGATGTTTAGGCCACCTGCCACATCAATGACATCAGAATCTCTGGGGTGAGATCTAGGCATCAGTAATTGATAAAAGTCCCCTATGGACTCCAATGTGCAGTCATACTTGAGAAGCACGTCTTAGACATTTCGAGTTCACTGGGTTTGGAACCATAAGTAGCTGATTTCATAGTCCCCAATTAGTACAGTTTTCTATTTCTAACTCCACTCAGGACTAAAGAAATCCCCGAGCAGGTCCAGAGGCTTTCTGCACACAGCTGATCTCAGGGAGATAACTAGAAAATAATTCATCAAACGATAGCTAGGATTGATTGAGAACTTTGGGTGTGCCAGGCATGGTGCCCAGTGTTGCTTTCTTATTGGTGCGTTTAATTATCAAAATGACCCAAGAGAGTCTAGAGAGCTGCATGATACGGCCAAGGTCAAATTCAGCAGTAATTTGCAGAGTGGAGATTAATGTGATCAGGGAACAAAATGGAGTCTCTGATAGGAGAGTACACATTAGTAGGAAAGAGCTGGGCAGACAAATGTATATGTTCACGGAGATGAGTGAAGGGAAGGAAAAACAAAACAGGGTGAGAAGGTGGGGTGAGTGGTCCAGGGCAGCAGCGCTCACAAGAGTGCATCTGAGCGGAGATCAGTTTACCATGGAGATCACGTGTCTACTCAGGAGAACATCAGATACACCGACCTCTGTGCCGCCTTACCTTACCTCTCTGTTGACTTCTCCTCACCCAAAGGAGACAGAAAGCTTGCTTTCCTCTTTTCACTTGCAAGTCTTCCTCTCAGGCCCCTCATTAAGGTGCAGTTATTAAGCTCTGGAAACGTCTTAGGAGGAGGAAAGTGAACTGACCGAGCATCTGCCATGTGCAAAGGACTTGACAGCAGTGGCTGTCAGAGCTTACTTCCTAAGGTCCTTAACATTCAGAGGCTGAGGCAGGAAGATGATGAGTTTAAGCCTAGTTTAGGCTACATAAATGTGATCTATATGTCTTTTTGCCTGTCTATCATCTATGTATCTATCTACCTATGTATCTAACCACCTATGTATCTATCTACCTATGCATCTATCTACCTATCTATGTATCTATGTATCTATCCATGTATCTATCTATGTATCTATGTATGTATGTATGTATGTATGTATGTATGTATCTATCATCTATCTATCCATATCAATCATTATTTTTCACTTTGTATCTGTTGAATTTGCTGTAGATACTTTTATCTGATGTAGCTGCTAGGCCTTGGTGTTCCGCAGCAGCCTGACTCCTCTGTTGTCAGTTCTATAGCAGGGGAAGCAGGGAGAGAGCCCTGACAGACATTACCTGTTTTAGCTCCACTTCTTCAGTACACCCTACACAAGGCCGCTGCTTACCTAACCGTTCTTGAGTGGATGGAATACAAATGGTAAGCTAAAGGAGTGATAGCTACGCCTGAGATTGCCTGTTTGAAACTCTTGCTTAATGATATACCCAAACCAAAGGAAATGTCAGGAATTGATCACCGGTTCAGAAGTCCAAACCCAGCGGACAGAGGCTGTATCTCCGTGCAAGCGCAGACCTTGAAATCCAGGCAGTGTGGAGGATTGGGATAGATTACCATCTCACTGCACTGTGGGACTATGCTGTGCTAGGTGAGTCCCCAAGGCTGCAGATCTTGTCTTCAGCCAACTCTGCGGCCAGACCCTGGACTTTATCAGACACCACCCACCCCCAACTCAGAAAGTCAGAAAATATTAATCCTAAAGTCCAAGTAATAATGATGCGAGTCTGGCAGGGGCTGCTTGTGTGTTTGCATGCTGGGTACTACCCTCCACAATCCCTGATCTCTTGTATTCATTCATGACTGCAGCCCTTCAGCAAGGCAGAAGAGGCAGCTATGGTCCTGGGTCAAGGTCACAGTACTCTCGAGGTCTGTGACCGCAGTGCTTGGGGTTAGGGCTGAAACAAGGATTCACAGAGCTTGCTGGCCAGCCAGTGAAACCAGTCAGCGAGCTCCGGGTTCCCTGAGAGTTCCTGTCTCAAAACATAAGGTAGAGTGGGATAGAGGAAAATGCTCTGTCAACCCCCCCCCCCGACTCACTACCACAATCAACGACAAACATGCCTCCCCAGACTCCAACTTCCTTGCCTGCTCCTCCTAGCTGCTCCCTAGCTTCCCTACCACAACCCAGTTCCTCCCTTGAAGGAAGTCACACACCGCAACAGCTCAGCTATCAACTTAGAAAGGTCAAAGCCAATCTCCCCAGACTCAATCCTTCTCCGAAACTCTGTGGTGAGAGGCCTGACTATGGGTTCTGAGTCAGGCTCTTCAGAGAGCTTACACTTCCAAGTCTGGGCAGAGAGCACATCAGTTCAATCTCAAAGAGATTAATGTAGGGAACAGTCCATGCAGAGGAAGGGCAGGTGGGACAGTCACTGAGGACAGAGAAAGGGGCCAGGGTGGATTCAGGTTTGGGGATCTTTTTAAAAATATCAACTTATGAGCATAAAATTAGGCATGAAAGTGAATGTTTATCTGGAATCCAAAAAGTAACGGCAACAAATCACAAATTACAAAAAAAGTTGGCAGATACTGCAAACACCACAGAATTCATAAAAATCACATTTCCACTAATTAGCTGCTTGGCAAACCACAGGTAGCAAATGATGCATACTGCATAATTTTTAATTATCGTTTCTATGTGAATTTTGTAATATAATTTTCCACAGAGAGGAGTTAAAGATAACTCAGTGTTTGAGAGATAATTGAAAAGATAAATATGGGCTCTTCTTCCAGGATGGGTGATAATTCGGTTTGGCTATTCGAGATATTTCTCATGTTCAAAACTAGCTATTGGTAGTATCTTATCTTTGTAGGATTGTTATCAGATCGAGGTGAATACCAAGTATCCTTTTGCCTATGAATTGTAAGTTTGGGCACTTTTAGTTGGCATATGATATATGGTGACTGACGACATACGTCAGCTTGTTGGTTTATGTGCCATGCTGAGTCACCAAGCTGGCCTTGTGTCTTTGTGCAATGAGTTGATTCAGTGTGCCACAGAGTTTGTGGAACAACTTGATTAAGTGTTGACAGTAACTGTGGAGAGAGAAAACTGAAATCCACATCAACACATCTCACTAACCCAACTAAATGGATCCCTAGCTCTACCTTCCAGTAAATGCTGGGCTATGGGAGCTCCTCCCAGTGTGAATGGTGATTGTGTAGGTAACTGGCCTTACAGTTAACTTT
Source organism: Mastomys coucha (assembly GCF_008632895.1). Classification (NCBI taxonomy): domain Eukaryota; kingdom Metazoa; phylum Chordata; class Mammalia; order Rodentia; family Muridae; genus Mastomys; species Mastomys coucha. The sequence continues at coordinate 69,791,500 of NW_022196895.1, forward strand.
CATGAACACCACAGTGAGTAAAAAAGCAAGAGGAGAGGCATGGCCAAAGAGGATGTCGAAGCTTTTATTACAACTTCTATGCTAGGTAAGAATGCAAAGAGGTTTTCCAGAACTTTCTCTGAAGTCAGCTACAGCAGGGCCCGTGGGCTTGCATGCAGAGACAGATAAATTAGACATTTGGTTACCTTGAAGGTTTTCCTCACAAGAGAGCTTATGAGGGGGTGGGTGTGACTTCCCAAAGCTATCATGACTTTGAAAGGGGGTTCTTCCCTCCTCACACCAGAAGGCTGGAGAGATTTTGGTCACTAGAACAGTCCTTCTGGTTTGCTCCCCCTCCTCCTTGGGCCCCTTAGATTCCTTTACCAAGGGTCTAAACCCTGACATCGCTTTCAGAGGAATGGTGAGAAAATCACAGTGTGGCCTTCCCCTCCAAGGACAGGCAGAGGTTTTGATCTCCACCTGGGCAAAGCGAGGACTTGGTACCCCAAAGGGAGCCAGAGGCAAGGAGGGGGGAGGGGTTGGAACTCAGAGGAGAGGGTCACAGGAGGGCACAAGGCTCTGTCACTTAGATCTTGAGTCCTGCCATTAATGGTTCTACAAAAGAATGGTAATCTCTGCTTCATGGTTGATTGCACAACATTGTTAATGAGTCTGGCATCCATAATACATGCAACAGCTGACGAAGGCTGTAGCTTATTCATTTTCACAGCTGGGTCATATTCCAGTGTGGCGATACAGACACTTCGCAAAGGGACTACGGATTTTTTGTTATTATCTACCTTCAGCTACTGGCTGCATAGTAAAGAATATGGCTGGTCTTTATTCCCAGTTCCTGACAGCCTCTACCCCTGGAAAGCCCTGGAGGGGGTCTGCTATTCATGGTGGGCTCCTAAGACCACATCTGAGTTTCTCTGAATGAGGCAGCTCAAAGGTGACCTCAGAGCAGGACAGAGTTGGGTAGTGTTTGGGTTAGGTGTGACTAAAGCAATCAATGCCTAGACAACAGACATCCTTTCCTGAAACCAAACCAACAGATAGCCTTTAGCCACTGAAAGTCACCCGAGTGACACAGGTCCATGCGGAGGTTCTAAAGAACAGAAAATACTTCAAAAACCATTTTGTAATCTAAGTACAGGACTTTCCTAAGTTCTGTGAACAGACAAGCAAACCGTTAAACCGGAGGGGTCACGGGAGTTGCAGCCAGTGGACGGAACCGGCTTCCACCCTGTACATCTGCCCTGACTTCGGGTCAGGATAGCAGAACCCAAAGCGGCAAACACTATTTGCTTGCTATTCTAAAGGTAAACGGCATAGGATTCAAACTACACTGTGCTCTTCGTCAGCATCCAAAATGAAGATTTTTGTATAGTACTGTTATATTTAGCAACGCCACCAGAGTCCTTTTTCCCCAACAAAAGAAATTTTTATTATGTTGGTGTACCATGTTCTGTTTAACTAAACACTATTATTTATTTATTTATTTATTTATTTATTTATTTATTTATTTATTTTTATCAAACTGTCACTCATACCTGCTGGGAGAATGGAAATAGGTTTTCTCCAATAGAGTGATATCAATAGGTTGATACAACTGAGTGTATCAACCACTCCAGAACAGGCCTTGTGTTCAAGAGTAGTTAAACAATACACAATGGACTCCACAGGTGGTGTGTGTGTGTGTGTGTGTGTGTGTGTGTGTGTGGTATGTGTGGTATGTGGTGTGAGTGTGTGTGTGGTGTGTGTGTGGTATGTGTGGTATATGGTGTGTGTGTTTGTGTGTGTGTGTGTTATGTGGTGTGTGTGTGTGTGTGTGGTATGTGTGGTATGTGGTTTGTGTGTGTGTGTATGTGTGTGTGGTATGTGTGGTATGTGGTGTATGTGTGGTATGTGTGGCATGTGGTATGTGTGTGTGTGTGTGTGGTATGTGATGTGTGTGTATGTGTGTGTGTTTGTGTGTGTGTGTGGTATGTGTGGTATGTGGTGTGTGTGTGTGTGTGTGTGGTATGTGTGTATGTGTTTGTGTGTGCTTTTATTTGGTTACAGTTTGTTGGGGTTCTGCTGTTGTATTTCCCTTGTGTGTGTGGTTTTATTTTGTTTTCTTGGTTTGGGGTGGGGGTTGATGCTGTTGTCCTGGGATGTTGTTTTTTTGAGAAAGAACTTGGAAGCTAGTGGGTAGGGAGAGGGTCTGGAAGGACTGGGGGAGGGAAAGAATATGATCAAAGTATATTTCAATTTGAAAATTGCTTTAGATAATAAAAAATATAATAGGAGGCTGGATAGATAGCTCTGCGGTTAAGAGCACCCACTGCTCTTCCAGAGGTCCTGAGTTCAATTCCCACCAACCACATGGTGGCTCACAACAACCTGTCATAGAATCTGATGCCCTCTTCTGGTGTGTCTGAAAACAGCTACAGTGTACTCATATAAATATAATAAATAAATCTTTAAAAAAAATTTAAAAATATAATAAAAAAGAAAAAAAATCACTGCTAATGGCGTTGATTTGTATACACAAGGCGTTCTGCCAGGTGTCTGTATTACCTGCTCAGCTTGGTTACTTTTGTGCAGATGGACGTGTGACCCGGGCTTCTGAACACTCGTGTCATTAACTCTCCTTGGGAAGATAATAATAATTCTGCGTCAGTTTTTGAAACCCACAAAGTCTTTCACTTTCCAGCTATTAATTTGCCTGTAGGTTGACTTTTTTTGAGGCCATGAGACCATGTGTGGAAGAGCACACAGCTCACTAGCTGTGCTTGCTAGGACCACTGGTGCAGCGCTGCATACGGACTCTGGGCAGGGACATTCCCAGCCTAACCATTCACCTGCAACTCTGGCAGCGCAAGCATCCGTACTGCCATTTTACAGATGGACAAAGTGAAGCTTCGAAAACAGAAAGTGAGGGCAAGGAGTAAGTCCGGGTCCCGCTCTGAACAGCTTTGTTCACATCAGCCATTCTCAAGCTTCAGCCCTTTAGTCAATCTGAAACTCAGGAGCTGGACCTGCTCCACAGCACGGAATCCATTGGATGACATGTGAGAAAATTTGCATGCCCAACTGCTTCCCAGGGAGCCTGGGGCTGCATTTACAGTCATGCCTCTCCTCACGCAGCTGCAAAGATTCCATTGCAGCAGCATGTGTCTGGCCCTGAAGCCCACGGCCCTCATGAGTGGTCTCTGGGGTCACCTCCTGTTCTTGTATGTAATTACCCTCATTAAACATATTCTTCTTATTATCCATGTAGACAAGCCCCGCTGAGCCAGAGCTGTGTCTGCATCTGATGCCCAGGCGGTGCCAAGATGGCTGAGTCCTTGCCTGTGGGTCAGAGGGTTCTCTGGGCTCTGCTCAGGGTGAGGGCTACCCTGAGTTGTCCTTGAAAAGCTGCCGACTCTGCCCAGCTTCTGCTTCCATCTTTCAAGCCCTGCGACCCCAGCTGGGATTCAAAGTCAGGGCAGGATGGCAGCCTGTTGTTCTCAGTCCTCAGCTCACAGGACAGACTGAGGCTTCTAGAAGCCCCTTAGGGTTGAGGCTGGGAGAGCGGCTTGCTCAGGTGTAGTTTGGGTAAACTCATCCCAAACAATAAAACAAAAAGACTGATAAACGTCTTTCCTTTGTCTCTGGCTCTTCAGTGCTAGGACTGCAGAGTGAGCCACCATGCTTAGCTTTTTGCTCAGACTTCCAAACTCAGGACTTTATGCTTGGGTGTCACATCAGGCACTTCATCAACTAAACCATTGCCCCAACTCCCCCC
>NW_022196895.1:69795260-69808715 GCF_008632895.1 Mastomys coucha
TTTTTTTAATCAAATCATATTTCTTTGCAAATCCTTGTAAATGCCCCTGTTTTGTGGGCGACCTGACTTTTAGCAGTGGGATTCACTGCACAGAAGTTTTTGGTGAAGTTCTTGTCTCTTCAGCAGACACCTGGCTCTCACCTCCCTCGTGCCTCAGGTATTCTCCTGCCAGACATTAGAGTCTTCGTATGCTGTGCATCTGTGTTCATTGACAACATGTGATTTGGATCTGAGTTCAAATCCCGTGCCAGCAACTTACTTTCTGGTGACTAACAGCAACATTCTTGGTGTTTGTGAGGCACGGGTCCCTCGTCGGCACAGTACAGACCGTGTCCACATCATCTCTTGTGAGGGACCGACAGAAAACAGACAGAAGTCCCCAGCCATGCTGCTGCCCCTTTCTCAGGTTGTTTTGATAGGTTTCTCGTTTGCTTGTTAGGGTATATTCACAATTCTTGGCTTCTTTCTCAACTACTGACCTCACTCGCCTCTCCCATCCCATGCAGTCTCCTCTCCCCTGGCATCCTTTCTCCATAGACAGAGGTTACCACTGATACGCTCTGCACGTTGCAATTGCCTTCTCCCTGGAAGGTGGTCTCTCCTCTCTCACTCTACTTATCTGAATCCTAAGATCCCACAAAGGTCACTTCAAGGGCCAAGTCCCCAGGGTGCTTATCACATAGGGAAAATAGGATCTCCATAGGAGTGAGGTTGCCACTCACTTCTACCAGCTATGTGCCACCTTGTCTGTTAGGATGGTAGTCTAGACTCTGTCTTCTTGGAGCTCATCTCTCTGATCAGATTATTTGCCTATATCTTAGCCCGGCAACACCATAGGCTTTAAATCATCTCTAGATGACCTGTAATACCTGTAATGTAGGTGCCCTATACAGTGTTGTTACAATGTATCATTATATACATTGTTATAATATATACATTGTTGCTACTATGCATTGTTATATACATTGTTGTTACAACGTATTATTATATACATTGTTATAATACGTACATTGTTGCTATTATGTGTTGTTATATACATTGTTGTTATAATGTATTTTTATATACATCATTATAATGTATTATATTCACTGTTGCTATTATGTATTGTTATATATATTGTTAACTGCATTATTTTATATATTTATATAAATATATGCATATAAATATATATGCATTATTATATATATTTATACATCATTGTTATTATGCATTATTATATACATTGTTATAATGTATTATATACACTGTTGCTATTATGTATTGTTATATACAATGTTGTTATAATTATTATTTGTGGAATAATGATGGGAATAAACTACAGAAACCAATTTTCTGGGGAAGTTTTTGATCTGCAATTGACTGAATCCATGGGGATGCCACCTCTAGATGCAGCAGGGAGACTGTATTTGGAGTAATATTCTGGCTGTGCAAGAGGTCACTGTTGAATACAGAATGATACCTGTCACTCATACAGTCAGCATCAATCGCTCACAGTTAGTGTGAGCTCAATAAGGGGATGTGTTGGATGGAGAAGACAGATGTTAAAAGGTGGCTCTCTTAGGAGAGAGCCCCCCAGAGGTACACAAGAGTACTCTTGGTGGGACACTGAGGGCCCAGAACCCCCTGGGGGGGGGAAGGGCCTGTGAAGTGAGAGAGGGACATGTTTGGCTCATGAGAGGGCCACCAAGGAAGCCAGGGGCCCTGGGTGTATGAGGTGGATGGTAAAGAGATGGACACTTAACACCTGCCAACTGAGGGCATCCTAGGAGAACCTAAATTATGCTCACTAAACACACTGCCTAGAGGCAGGAAGCCTTGTCCCTGCTATGACCCCCATGGCCCCAATGCAGACCCAGAGTGCCAAGTACTATGCTTAGAAACATCTGGAAGGAAGAACTTTTTGTACTTCAAGACAGGAGCCCTTGAGTCAAGCTTAGATCTCCACCCTTCAGTTCTCTAAGTTTGAGAAGGTCTCAGCTACTTGGGGCCTCAGTTTTCTCATCTATTGAAATGGGTCTGATTACACAGATGCTCCCTGTACTGCTAGATTGCTGTGGAACCAAAAGGAAATGAGGAACAAGGAGAGCTTGCACATAAGGGGAGCTATGGCCAGAGCACAAACTCAGTTGATTTCTTTAAATACACTGAGCACAATTTAACTACCTTCTGGAGGGGCAGGGTTTGGAGCATTGGCTACAGTCTAGGTCTCAGTACAGCTCCGGGATCTCGGCTGAAGAATATGGAGCTGGGCCTGGCGACACTGCGTCTGCTTCTCTATTCTCTGTCTCCTTACCTGCCAGACAGCCGGCTGCCGTTTTTCTCTGCTCAGAGTGTATCTGTTGGTCCCCACTGCTAGATCTGACAAATGGATAGTAAAGTGTGATAATAAAGGGGTGTGTGTTAAGTAGGGCACTGTTTGTAGACTGTGTGTGTTCTGTTTAGGGCATTAAAAAAAAACATATTTATTTGTGTGTGTGTGCGTGTGTGTGTGTGTGTGTGTGTGTGTGTGTGTATGTATGAGAGAGAGAGAGAGGTAGAGAGAGAATACCATGAAGTCGAGAGAAAGAGAGAGAGAGAGAGAGAGAGAGAGAGAGAGAGAGAGAGAGAGAGAGAATACCATGAAGTCCATGTGAAGGTCTGAGGACAACTTTTGGAGTCACTTCTCTCTACTGTGGTATCAAACTTGGTTTTTTAGGCTTTATAGCGAGCCACCTCTATCTTGTCAGCCTCTGTAGAGCATTTTAACCTTTTCCTGCCTGGAGCTCCCCAGCAAATCTCAAGAAAATTCTCTCCTTTATGTACAGAAGTCTGTCCTGTAGATCTCATATACATCACCAGGCCAAGGGGAGAGTCTCTGCAGGGGAGCAGAGGGGGCTACAAGGTTTGAGTATGGCCAGGAGGGATGCTCCGGGAGAAGACAGGCCAAGTGCTGTAACTACAACAGCAAGGACAAAAAAAGCTTTTTGAAAAATATGACACACACACCCTGCCCCAACCACACCCCACTCCCCGCTCCCCCACTCCAACACATACACACCTGCTGGCCAATGCCCAGGATTTTTTTCTTGGAGCTGGAACTTTCCCATCAAAAGTAAAACTGATGATATGCTAACCATGTTTTATAGGCTTAGAGAAGGTTTTCGGAGTAGGTAGGTGGTGTGTTTCTGTGTGTGTGTGCACATGCATGCATGCACGCATACACACACACACACACACACATGCACGTGCTTCAAGGTTGGCAGTGTGAGAGGGAACAGTAAGGTACACTGGGAGATTACAAAGACTCCAATTTTACAAATTTGTCTACAACTAGTCCTGGCTCTGTACAACTGCTGTCTTGGGGGAAGCATTCGAGCCAGGGCTTGTTGACAAGCCCTTCACTAAGGATGAAGGGAATCAATTGTGATTGCTCAAAGAAACCCTTCGGGCTAAACGTGTCCATCTCATACTCCCCATCTGGAAAACGCATGCTTCAGGAAAGCTGTCTTCATCAGCATGCAGCCTGGGCACAGGTAGAACCTGATCTCCACGGGGCCTTGCTCCTTGATTCCACACCCCCAATTTGCAGCTTCAACTCAACTCTGCTCCCATCTCTTCCTGTCATCCGCAGATCCTGAGTATTCCATACAGGCAAATGTCACACATGGACTTTAGGAAAGCCTCATTTTACAGAGCAGGTAGACAAGAGGGCTCAAGTTGGATGGAGGGAAACCTTGCGGACCTTTAAATACGGGGAGCTGAGAGCACACAGGGGGAAGGAAGCCTGTTTGCAAAGCCAGCAGCGCTTGTGTATCGTGAGCAAGGACCCAGCATTTAGCAATGTGGTTAAGTGCAACGCTATATAGACCTAATCTGTTTAAACCGGGAGTCGCATCTGAGAACAGCTATTGTCCAAAAGTGTAAGGCTGCGAAGAACGTACGGTGGGCAAAGTCTTAGTGGGAGTGGAGGGAGTGTGATGCTCTGGCCACACGAGAGTTAAGCAGAAAGACTTTGTTCTCAACCCCTGTTGCTAGAAATATCTCACAAATGCCCTCATTCAATTTCCGGCCTTGGTACATAACACCCAGGGAACAGAATTTAATTTTCTATGACTGAATGGCTTCCCTCACTTGCAGGACTTCCTGAATTTTAGTTTATTACGGTACGAGCCCACAGGTAGGAACAGGGAACCTTCAATTACTTTTGGCAGCTTGGACTATGAACGTTCAGGCTAGAAACCAATTTGAGCTTGAAAGCCAAAGTCCAATAGAATTCCTGAGGAGACTAGCTTTTAGTTTGCTGCCCTTCGCCTTTCTCCACAAAGCCAGCCCAGACTCTGTAGTCACCTCAGGCAAATTACATTTTCAAGGGTTAGGGGCTGTCCAAGATGGCTGCCATGTTGGAATCTCTCTCCACCTCCTTCTCTTCTCCCCCTACTCATGTTCTCTTCTGAGCTTCCTTTTCTAGAAGTCTCTCTGGCGCATGGCTGAGTTCAGAGTTTTCAGCTGGCTGTGACAGCCACGTGTCTGTGAACCAAGAGTTAATCAAGAGTCCCGTTGACTAGCATTTTGCTGTTTGTGGATGCTATTGTGACCTGCTGGGGCTCTGTCAGGATTCACTAGGAACACAGACACCTGTCACAGAGACAGTAGTGGCCCACACGGAGCCTGGAGCTGAGCGTAACTGTCTGGAGCCAAATTTAAGATGTGGCTTTAGCCACACTTTAAACCATGCATCTTCCCTAAACATAGTGTGAGAGTGGGAAACACACAGAGCTAGAAATGGTTTCCTCCTTAAGACACCACAAACCAACCAACCCAACCAATCAACAAAAACTAAGTAAAATAAACATTGCCAAAATGGAAACCTGTTTTCTTTTCCTGTTTCTCTTTCAATGCCTAGGGTCAAACCCAGGAAACTGGGCACACTGGGTCAGGGTGCCGTCCCACGAAGCAAGCCCTCAAACTTCAACATGTGTACTTTCAAGGACAGTGTCAAGAAAATAAAACAAGCCACAGAACTCAGTTCATGGAGATTTAGAAATCATCTGATGCGAGGCTTGCATTTAGGATACAAGAGGAGTCCCCAAGTTCACATTTCATAATAGTATTAGTAGGGATATAACCTAATTAAAATAGGCAGAGATCTCAAGATCTAAAGAAGACATGTAAAAGGCTGATCTGATCTGCACATGGGAGGATACATACTAAGGGAGGCTCAGCACCATTAACCATGGATAAAACCAATTCAAAGCCACAGTGAATTCCTCCTCACACCTGCTGGAGGACTGGGGAGAAATGAAGGATGTGCTCACTGAGAGAACAAACTCTCACACCTTGCCTTCTGGATACAATGTTGCAATGGAATCTGCTATTACAGTTTCTTAGACAGAAACACATGGCCTAATAATGCCACTTTATAAGACATGTCCATAGAAACTTGTACACAAATGAATGTCCATGGTGGTGTGGTATTACTCATAATAGCCCCATCAGAAAAACCCAGATGTCCATCAATGGATGGGCTATGAGACGGCTATGATGTAGACAACTGTTAGACAGTTTTACTGTCTTCACTTTTGAAATGAAGTTCTCATATCTGCCTCTACCACTGAATAAATCCGGACAGCACTGTGCTGAGTGCAAGAAGCCAGACTCAAAAGATCAATGGACCATGTGTCACAAGTCTATGGATACAGCAGTAGATGGATGGCTGCTAGACTAAGGGATGAAGGGGACTTTGGGAAGGAGGTGACACTGTTATTTTGTATGTGTGTGTGTGTGTGTGTGTAGGGGGGCAACGAAATGTCCTAAAATAAGTTCTGGCAATGGATGCACAGATGAATGACTCTAAAAGCCATTCAATTTCCCACCAATAGTAGGGAGCTACATAGCATGATTTACAGTTTAAAGACAGACACAGAGCATAGTCCTACAGAAAGGAAGACTATAGCAGTGGCCGTCTACCTTCCAGCTATGTGTTGGAGTAGGGAGTGCTGAGACTCTCCATGGGAATCTATGTTCTGAGGTCTGGGTCTCAGGAACTTTCAGGTGCAGAGATTAAAGTAGAGGAAGCAGGGTGTGATGGAGTTGTAGCGATTGCCTATTCTGATCGGTCACTGCCAGTGTCTTTTCTCATTAGTTGGTCCAAAGCCTACCTATTATTATGGGTTTTGGCTGTCACCCCATGTGTAAGCTTCGGACTAGAACCAGTCAAACCACAAAAGGATTACAACTAAAGCTCTTCAAGGTACTCCGTACACACTGGATCTCAAAAACACAATACTTCCTCATCTACGCACTGTAACAAGTCACTCAAAGGCTTTCCCACTCACCCCCTCCTCTTCATGCCTTGTACCTTAGAAGAGAAACAGGGCCAGCACTCCACCCTCCCTCCCCCAGTTTACCATTAGTGGTGCAACGTCCTATCGAAGGCTCAGTTCAGAATCACTGTTAATGCCGGGCAGTGGTGGCGCATGCCTTTAATCCCAGCACTTGGGAGGCAGAGGCAGGAAGATTTGTGAGTTCGAGGCCAGCCTGGTCTACAGAGTGAGTTCCAGGACAGCCAGGGCTACACAGAGAAACCCTGTCTGTTAAAAAGCAACCACTACTGATTGAGGACTTTCCAGATGCCCCAAAAGGCTGAGCATTTCACCTATCATTTGGTGTTTTTCTCATTTCCAGGGGGCGGAGCCAGCCACAGGCCGGTGAGAAGCCTGCTCAGGGACACAAGGAACCAGTTAACACCTGCTTACTCCACCTAAGAGGAGGTTCTCCTGCTGCCTGGCAGGGGGTGGCGCCAGTGCATCTAGTTCTCTCAGAGGCCAAAGCAGGGCGGCCACACTGGTGGGTAGGGAGTTAAGGCTTGCACACCATGCAGTGAATAGCTCAGGGCAGGAGGGGCTGAGGGTCAGTTTTCCCAGACTCCTGGGCCAGGCGCAGGTGCACATGGTTATTCTCTCTTGGTAGCCGAAGGATTCAGATGAAACATTTCTTTTCATAACGAAGACGGTTTGAGTGAACTTCCTTTTGTGTTAAATTTCTGGAGCGATCACTAGAAAAATCGCGCTCTCTTTCAACCAGGCATATCTACCTCTTATGATTTTAATATTTTAAAAGCATAATGAAAATGAAAAAAAAAGCCGTCAATTTTCTGTCATCAGCATGTTGGAGTTTCTACTTATAATCTATTTCTAAAATTATTTAAATATTTTCTTTGTTTGCATTTGAGTGTATGTCATATGCACTCGGGTGGCAGGAGGGAGGGAGAGGCTGCCCAACCTGGGTGCTGGGAACCAAACTTAGGTCCTCCGGAAGAGCAGCCAGTGCGCTAACCACTGACCCGCCTCCCTAGCTCACAGACTCTATTTTAATGTATCCTTCTTCCCCGTTTTCTCTCAGCTGCTGTCATCATAGCCCCTATTCAGCTCTGTGTATTGCATGGTACTCCCTGTGGAGGCCAGAAGACAACTGTGTGGACCTCGATTTCTCCTTTACCTTCCACAGGGGCTGTCGGGATCTAACTATGGACCAACTTGTGGCCAGTATTCTTACCCATGGAGCCATCTTGCTGGCCACTCTGTTGCCTTTTGGGCTCATTATTACATAACCCTTTTCTCTGTGACTGTAAACTTCTTAAACATTGAGAACAGTCGTTATGATGCCCTCGTGGGGGTAAACACGATTTTGCCAAGTTTAGATATTCACATATCAGATTTTCTTAAAGTACTGGCATCTGTCGAGACCTGTGCTCGGTGTATCTAGGAGTTCAAGCGCTGCAGAGAGTCTAGCAGCTTTATTTGACTTCAGGATGAGCTTACATTGTACTGAGGTAGAATGAGAGGGTGGGAGAACGGTGTCTTTGTGTCTCACTGAAGCATTTCGCTCCATCTTCCACAGCATCTTTGTGGACAATTTTAAAAATGCGGGTTAAGCGGTTATATAATTATGTCGCTGGGTAACAGGTCGGGCAGCTTTACAGGTTAAAGATCTCCAGTGGCCCTGAGGCTGGGCCTTTGACCTAATCTCTTTATGCATATTTTAATTAGAGATATAGGTGAATTCCCAGAAGGTGGGTTTAAATATATTATGAAGCTGTAAAGAGCAAGACTGTAGGATGGAACAAAGATCCAAAAAGATCTCGTCCTGTTGGATTATTTGCCTGAGCCAAGAAGATGAACCCTACCAGGAGCAAAGGGGGGCAATTTGTGCTTGAGCTTAAAACCAAAACCAAGAACCAATAATAACAAGAAACAAAAACCCAACCACATGCATTCAAAATAGACAATACAGAACTAACACAAATTAATTGGCTAACTGCCTAATATGAGCCCGCAAGTCCAGGTGTGACGTATCATTTCCAGAGCTGTCACACTCATACCGATTCTGTGCTGATGAGGTCACATACGGTCACATACGGTCTACTCTGCAAATGGACTTTAAGGAAGGTTCTGACAGGAAGAGGAGGTGAATGAGTATGTAGCTAGAATAATGTGGGCTCTGGAGTGCAGTCAGCTGACGGCAGGTCCTCATCCTATTGAGAGCCGAGTCACTTACCACCAGCAAGTACCAGTAACAGAGCCTGAAAACCACTGCATAGAGACAGCGGGGCTCCACACTTTAGGGCTATGGAAGGGACAGGATACGGGGTGTTAGATACTTGAGAGCTTGTCCTGAGCATAAGTTAGGCTTCATCCTGAGACTCTGGAGAACCACATCCTAGTTATCAGAAAGCAGAGGCATGGCTTGTACATTCGTCAGCCAGCATTTACTGTAGGAGTGAGAAAAGTTCTTAATCCAAGGACCCACTGGGTCAATCCAGGAAGAGGCAGCAAATGAGCTACTACTCAACAGGCTCTATAAGTGCCTCGGGAAGGAGGAGGGCATGACTAACTCTCCTGGAGAAGTAGGTGACTTGGGACGTTTGAGCAGCATCTGTCGAGGTAAATGGCAGTGTACGTGGGAGGGAAGGAACAGCGTGTGGGCCCAGAGCTGTCACCGCTTGTGGCATCTTCTGGGCCAAGATGACAAGTTGGTGATATTATAACACCAGGAGAGGTGGGTGACGGCAAATTACGCTCAAGATGAGCGCTGGCCTGGATGGAGCTCAGAGCACTGTGATCCTGATTTAGAAGGGAGTCATCAAAGTCAGAAAATTCATAGCAAAATGGTTCTCATCCTCAAAACATGCAGCTTTCTTTCTATACCACTGTCCTCAACAGTCCAACACAGCAGAGGCTGGATAGAGAGACCATGTTCCAGCTACTGAAGGTTAGACAGCAAGAGGAAATTGTGAAAGCAAGGTGGGGGCGGGGGACATAGTATATGCAGGGGACTCATGACACGAAGGAAAAAACCACCAAATCGTCTCTTCAGAACCAATGTGATCAGAAGCAAAGAGAGGGTATCCTTAAAGACTGAAAAAAAAAAAAAGAGTGTGAATCTTGAGTCTTGGGAACATAAACTTTTAAAAAAGAGAGTAAAATAAAGATACTTTATTTCAGTCATAAAGAATTTGCCACCCTGCCAGCCTGTCCTCCACGGAATGCTCCTTAGCAGCCCCCACAGGCCGTGTGTTCCTAGACTCTGAGCTTTGGTGCTTGCCATAGCAGCGGGCGGCTCAGATAGAGATGTGAGCACCAGGTGGGTGTTTGAAGAAGAGGGGAGGGCCGCGGGAAGGAACTACAGATCCCTTTGAGCCATTTAATCAGCTGTGTGCTCTCCAGGGGAGAGTGCACCCCTGGGCACACTCAAGAAGCTGACCACGTGCCATTTTAGCATAATGAGACAGCTTACTGGTTGGTGAATAGCTGGTCCCCCTCTCACTCCCCTGTCCAACCCCTTCATGTGCTTGCCAAGGGTGACTTGCTGGCAAGCTTGGAAACCTCACCTCAGGACTCAGGTGAACTCTGTCCTGAGTGGCTGTGGCTTGGGATCAGCCGATTGTTAGACTTAGCCCTGGAGCTCAGTGGGGTTGCTTCTCAGGAGGGCGTGGGTGTACTGAGGCGAAAAGGACATCTTGAAGCAGGAACGGTGAGACCACCTTTTTGTAAACGCCGGCGCCACGCAGCCGCAAAAGCATCTCCTGCGGAGGACCTAATTGAGGACTGCCTGAGAGACCAAGGCTTGCTGGTGCAGACAATCTCAGCCAATCAGGAGCTGCTGTTTAGAAGCGAGGCTTTCTAGGGACCAATGGGGCGCCGGTGAAGGGTATGAAGGGAGCTTGCGGCAGTGTTCAGAGAGCTTGCTGCTGCGCTTCTCACCTGCTCTCGGAGTCTGTGTAGTTGACTCTGTGCCACCTCACTTCCAACATCTAAGGGCAGGTAGCTTCGGGCGGTCAGTTGTCTAGGGCACAAGCAACACCTGCTCCTGGCACTGGGAGCAAGAAGCTTCTAAGAGCCAAGAAAATTAGCTTTCCAAGTCTGCCTGAGTGTTCAGACACTTGACTGGTTAGTACAGCCTCGGTTTTAATCCCTTGGGTCATATTTTTCCTCTTTCAAATGGGACATTCCACAGCCTTTTAAAATACATCTTTTCAGCTCCGCTGATTTGGAATAACATGTTCTTAAGAAGAAAGCGACCCCTCCCTGCTGGCTGGTCCCTCTGCAAGGTGGCCTTCTACAAGCCTGTTCGTACCAGGGGCTCTGTGGGTGTCTGAGTCACTAATCAATCATATCGGTGTGATGGACCTAGGGATCCTGGGCAGTTTGTTTCCCTGCGCCCCCTGCGCTGTGGGTGTTACTTTCTGCTAGGCAGAGACCGTCCGCTACTGAAACTCCTACAGGTTCTCTCTTAATTGCACAGAAGCTTCCAAAGCCACAGAAATGAGCATCCCTCCTTCTAGCTCAAGGCTTTATGTAGAGAGGAGGACCCTTTCTGGTGCCTTCTCAGGCAAGTGGCAGATGCCATCAAAGGCAGGTAGGACAGGGGAGGAGGCAAACTGACACCGGTCGGGACTACGAAGGCAGCATCGGTTTTCTGAGTTGTCCTTGGCAGGGTTTCCCAGGCTTCAGTCTGTGCTCAGGGACTCCTCTGGGGGCCTCAAATGAACCACGGCCTTGAACAAACTACCGCAACTTGCTGAGCCTTCAAAACACTCATTGCTATCCAACTGTGAAACCAGTGTTTTGTTTCTTAAATAACATCTTAGTCAAGTGGCTTACACCAGAAAGAAAAGTTCATGCTTTCCGAATCACTGATCATATCCCCTAACTGCTAAAATCATGCATAAACAAAGCAGTGTTCCTTTTGTTTAGACTCCTGGTTTCTGTAACTTTGGCCAAACTGTACCACGGGGAATAGGCAGTTACTGAGGTAATGTAATTGAGGCTCCCCAAAGCTGTGCTGTGCCTCAAAGCTTCACCATGAGCAAGCCCTCCGGTTGAGGCACATGATTCATGTTCACCCCCATGATCTATCCAAGCGCCGGTGTGAGAACCACGAGGCTGAGCTCTCAGAGGCATCATGAACACTGGCTTCCCCTCACAGGGAACGAACCTCATTTCTTTACATCATTACACGGCTCTTGAACGGTCATGAGCATGAGAGTCCCTGGGGGCCTGCGGACAAACAGATGGGTAGACCTGAGCTTCTGATGCAGGAGGACTGAAGTGAGAACCAAGCATGAGCCTGCCTTGTGCAGTTGTCAGGTGTGGCGGCTGCTGCTCCTCTGTAGCTGCGCTTAGAGACCCCCACCAAGCCTGTTAGATTTTTAAAGAACTGTAAGGAGATAGGGAGGTGAACTGAAAACATCCGGGTCAAGAACGAGGTAAGAAGCTAATGGACGAGCAAGCAGCCAGAGGTTTTGGCTTCAGAGTACCAACCTAGCAGGAAGCGTTAGACTTGCTTGAGAGATCCACCAGAAATGTAAGACCTCTTGCTGCCCACGTTCTCATGAGTCTATTCCTCTTCCTTTCTTGCCTGGGTATTTTTCACCTGTGCCCTCCCATGGAAGCTAGATCTGCGGGCAGTCTTCTAGGAGGAGCTTGTGAGGGTTTTTTGGCAGGCCAGGAAGCTCTGGGTGGCCCTTCCTGGAGGGGCACATTCACTCAGGCAGTGGGGCTGTCAGTGAGTAGACTGAGTCTTGCCTGCTCTTCAAGGAGTCAGTAATATCTCTTAGGTATACAGGGTTCAGTGAAACCCTAAGCATTTTTTTTCCTTTTGAGATCATCCATCTCTTAATGTGATAAAGTCAAGGAAAATATGCTTGGATCATTCAGATACTTCTTGACACAAATAACAAGGAACTAATAATCAGTTCTGTGGAGGAAGTGAGAGCATGCTCAAGAGAAACCTCAGGGCTCATCTGGGCCAAACTGACAAGAGTGGGTCCGTGCTTTAGCACGGGTAAACTGAGGCCAGGCACAGCATCACATCTACTTGGGCAAGTGGTTCTGTTAGTGACTTCGTCCCTGGTCTATCTGGAAGTATGTTGATATTCTCACTTTCCGCTGGGGGACAAGAATCCTAGGAGAGAGGCAGAATGGAGACTGGACTGCACTCAGATAGGGGTGCATACCTGTAATATACCTGAGCCAGGGGGATCCTGATTTTGAGGCTAGTGTGGGATCTATCTTGAGGTCCAGGCCAACCTCAGCTGCTTGGTGACCAGCCCCAAAGAAAAACAGAAGCAGCAGCAGAATGGGAACAAGAATGGAGAAGTGGGGCATATATATATATATATATATATATATATATATATAAAGCAACATGGTTACAACCCATGCATAGTGCTCATTATACGGCCGTGAGCAGGGCTCCTTCATTTCATGCTTACCCCTGTGAGATGACAAGGTTGGGAAGGATGGCCATGGGACTACATAAAGTCCTCATACAGTGGGTTGACCTGTGGGGTTGCCTTAATTTACTTGATGTAGGAAGACCCAGTCCACCGTGGGTGGAGCCATTCCCTAGGCAGGGGGTTTTCAACTGTGTAAGTTAAAATATTAAACTGAGCACAAACAAGCAAGTGAGCCTACATCCATTCTCTCTCTCTCTCTCTCTCTCTCTCTCTCTCTCTCTCTCTATCATCTATCTTTGCTCTTGACTGTGGCTGTTACTAAGCTGTTTTAAGTTCCTGCAACCTTGACCTCCCTGCTATCACGGACTGTCACCTGGGATTGTAAACTAAACAAACCCTCTCCCTGCTAAACTGCTTTCTGTCAGGGTATTTTATCAAGGTAAAAGAAACAAAACTAGAACCCAGGTAGGGGTGGGTGTTTGAAGTTTTTACCACCCTAGCTCCTGTCCCGTTCTATCTTCTTCCTGATCCACAGTGATGTAAGGAGCTCCCTACCCTTCATCCTGCTGTGAACTCTGCCATATCTTCCCTACCATGATGGACTAAAGAGATGGACTTCTTCCTCTAAGGCAGAAGTCAAAATGAACTTTTCTTCCAGGAGGGTTTTCCCCCCCAGTTACTTTGGTCACAGCGATACACAAGTCATTAATCCAAGGACACAGGTACCAGTGTTCCTT